>NW_026705951.1:0-353275 GCF_029867415.1 Vicia villosa | reverse complement strand
TGATCCAAATATACAATAGGTTGGCACAAGAAGGAGTTGTTGTGAACATGAAACCAAGCGAGGATAAGAAGAAGGTGAAGATTTCAAAAGATGGGAACTATGCTGGTCCATTTGCATTCAAAGTGAACTTTCCTGCTGGTTTTAGGCCAAATGTTAATTTCCTTGAACAGTTCGAGCGGTGGCAGAAATTGGAGTTTCCTTCTCCTTATTTGAATGCAAGAAGGTTTGATGCCGCAGATCCAAAAACTCGAAAACGGGCCTTGGGAGTGATTCATGAGCTCCTCAGCTTGACCATGGAGAGGAGGATGACATCTGCCCAGTTAGATGCATTTCATGCAGAGTGTTTTTTGCCGTCACAATTGCTTCTTTGCTTAATAAAGCATCATGGGATATTTTACCTCACTAATAAAGGTGTAAGGAGTACGGTTTTCCTCAAGGATGCATATGTTGGTTCTAACTTGATTGATAAGTGTCCTTTATTGCAATTTAATGATAAATTTGTGGCACTCTGTGGTAGAGGAAATGTTGATTTGTGTGACATCAAGAGTTCTTTACAAGCTGTTGTTTAGAAGTTGAATTTTCTGGAGTCTATCAGTTACTCTCTCTCCCTGTGTAACGGATGGATGATTGCAATGCAAGCTCATCCGCCTCATACTTTCACGGAATTTCTTATTGGATTGGATCATTTTAATTGTGCGCACCTTACAAGCATCAAGATCAAGGTGTTGTAGAAAAGTGTATCGTGTCAAATTATGAATCTTGCGGGATCCTTGGTTCATTTAGTTGACAATTTGCTCTGCTAATCCAATGTGTATATTTGCTCTCGAGTAACATCTCTCAGATGACTCTCAGAGTGATAACAAAATGGCACGTGTGAATGAGGTTTGAATAGAGACTTTGGCACTATATGGACCCTTCGACGAGATCTTACCTTGCATGTGCTCCTCTTAATGCATACATGGGTGACTAGTTAAGGACATGTAATCACTTCAAGAGAAGCTGTCAGGGGTTTGGTGCAGTAGTTTTTCTGAATGCTTTTCCCACTCGTTCGAGCAAATGTTCTTACCAGGAAAAACTTAGGCATCACTGAATGTTTTGGTTCAGAAATTGTTCTTGATAAAAAATATTCAGCCTCAAAAAGGAATTTCAACTTTCAACAAAAGGTTATTATGCTGACTTGGGGGTGTACAGAACCTGTCCCAGCCTGCAGACCCGTTAGGTCTGACCCGAATCTGGAAAAAAGCTTATAAATTAGCAGGAAGGGACGCGGACGGGTCCGGGTTGACACTTGGGTCACCTAGTCTGTACCATTTGTTAGTGAGGACTTGGGTTGTTTTTTACTTACCAAGTATTAAGGAAACACTAGACATCAATGTATTGCACGTCAAAATACTCCATTGTTCAAATTTAAACTTAGTCACACTGGTATTTATTCTAATTTATTTTTGCTAATGAAATGGCTTTATTTGCTGAGTTGGTTTCATTATGGACTAAATAATAATTAACTGAACTATAGGAAAAACTCTTGTCATTATATATGTTCTTGAGTTGATTTCATTTTGCTTGTGTTACTTTCTGAGTTTATTTTTGCTCTAGTTGCTTTTTTGTTGCTTACTGATAGGAGCGGAACTATGCTTTCTGTTGTTGCTTAGCTTGCTTTCTGTTGATGCATAGTTTGCTTTCTGCTGTTTTTTTTTTTGTAAACAGTCAGTAGAAGTATTGTGGACTAAACATTAGGGGTGTGTGTAAAATATCCGGTTGTGATGTCCAAATCCATAATCAAATCTAAACCATTTTTAAATATTCGGGTATAATTAAATGGTTATTAACCGGTTTAATTATTAATGGTTTGGTTATCCATTTATATAATCCGGATATAATTAAATGGTTATTAACCTGTTAAATTATTTTGGATTCGGTTATAATCCGGTTATTATCCAAATTCAAATATTTTAATTGTGAAAATAAATTATTTTTTTTGAAAAAATTTATTTTCAGAAAAAATAATTTTTAAAACCGGATTTTTTAAAAAAACCGGTTATATAATCATAACTAAATTTATAACCGGTTATATAACCAGTTTTGATTAAAATATGGTTATGGTTATAAATTCAAATCATTTAAATGATTTTAAAATGGTTATGGTTTGGTTTTTGAAAATAACCAACCATGCACACCCCTACTAAACATCTACCATATAAGAATACTAACTGTTTTGGAAACCCCTAAACTACCCTTTGTTAAATAATGCCACATACCACTTTTCACACTTTTGTTGTCTTTTTCTACCCCTATCTTAACTATCCAACTAACCATTTAAGTTTTGACTAAGTCATTAGTTCTTTACTACACTCATCCTTCTAAATGACATACTTTTTTGGTTAGTTGATATACGTTTTTGTTTCCATTTGGTTAACACCTACCTTTTTTATTCCAACTAAATGACAAAATCTTTCACTCTGCACAACAACACTCAACCTTGGTTACACAACCTTCACATCCATCTCTCTTCATACTTTCCATTTCTCTCCATTCTTTACTCTCATTACCTAAACTGATGCAAATGATTATATAATTGTCTTCTGCTCACAATCTGCACCTATCACCTGCAAACGATCTTCTCTTCAACAATGGCGAGACCCTACGACATGGTGGGAGACATCAATGAGCGAAAGGAACTGTGGAAGCTTGCGGTTAAGATACAACACAAATGGAAAGTTACAATGACAAACAAAGAACATTTGAGATGGTGATAATTGACAAACAAGTGAGTTTTTAGTTTGTTTACACCATTCAAACTGTTCCTACACTGTGTTGTATGTTTTGTTTCATGTTATATGCTGTTACAAATCATTTGAAAAAAGCTGGACTTTGGTATGTTTATTTCTTGCCTTGTTGTTTGTTTTGTTTCATGTTATAGGGTGTGATATGTTTATTCGATGGTTATCTTGCTATGTTGATGGTTGCCATGGATTTAGAGTTGTAAAAGGTTGGAGCTTTATAGAATCTTGAGGTTCTAAATGTATTTAAAACTGAAAAAGATGGGCATGAAAATCGTTGAGTTTTGTAACTGTTTAGGTCTGCACATTTGATGAAGCTTTATAACTGTTTTGAGTTTTGAGTTTTGAAGAGTGACAGGGTTTTTCAAGCTGAAGCCATATTTCAAACCGATAGGTACTAATATGAAAAAACCATTTAACTCGGTTTGGTTTTTGCTTGCAGGGCCATGACATACAAGTGATTGTTCCAACTATTTTCAGACAAACATTTGATTCACTTTGTTGGATAACACTACTTGCATCATGTCTAACTTTCAAGTCCTACCCAATGACTTGATGTTCAGACCTACGAACCACAAACACACTTTGAAATTCACCGGTGGGACTACCGTAGGCGAAATAAGGAAACACGACATACAACACAAGCAGACAAACTGCACGCCTTTTACTGATATTATTTTTGGCAAATGGAAAAGGCACTTGCTTACATGTAATTCCAAACCTTGATTCACCTGCCTCTTACTTTTACTCTTCCTAATTGACAATAACTACCTTACTTTCAATGCAGACGTCATCGGTGTTGCGGACGGCGTAGGATACACCCAGACAATGGCCGGAAAGAAGCCACAAATCAATTTCATGTTGCACGATTTGGGGTAATGAACTTGCATATTACCAGCATACCTTATGTGTACTGCTGCGTGTAGCAACCTGCCCTAAAAATTAAGCTTTTAGAGTCGCCACCTATTCTACAGGGCGAATAGGAAACCCTACGCAGTTAAGAGATCGGGGTAAGATTATTATAATCAGGTCGAGGGAAGGTGTTAGGCACCCTCAACCCTTTCCTATGGCTTTGAATCTAAGGTCAAATTTTATGACTAAAATATTCAGGTTTAATAGCTAAGGAAATGAATAGGGGTAAAAATGAGATTTGAATTGAATTGAGGTTTTGAGGAAGGGGACTCGCCTTGGTTATCCAAGTGCCTACGTACCTCCTTATGGAGGATCAGAGTCTACGTAGTTCGGGCACAGGGTTGTACGCCTTAGAATTTGATATGATATGGTTTGAAGGCTTTTTGAATGGCCTATCGTAGTTTTGAGTTTTGTGGTCTGAAAGGCATTTTGAATTCCTTGTCGAAAAGGATGAAAATCCGTAGTTTGATTTGAAGTGTTTGGAATGTTTTAGATTTGGGCGTACAACCCTGGTTTGATATGTCACCGTTAGATGCGATGATCAATAGATTTGATCAGTATAGCTAACGGATTAAGGGGGCATTGCTGGTTACTCAGATCGATAGATTGATCGTCGCGGGCAGCAAATTAAATGTATTTTAGGTTTTTATATATTTTTATCTCTCGTCTAATGTGACTAATAGATTTAGTCGGGTCGAGAAGAGAATTAAATCAAAATTAATTAAATTTATATTAACAAATAAATTGAATTGATCAAAATTATTTCTCGCCTAATGCGACTAATAGGTATAGTCGGTTCGAGGAGAAAATTTAAAATTAATCAAAAATCAATTGAAATTTTTGCCCAAATGGGATTGGGGCAAACCCTAATGCGGGGGTAATCTTTCTAGGCCTTTTTATAATTTTAACTATTAAAATAATTAAATCAATTAAGTCGAATAATCGACATAATCGAATAATCGGGACGACCCTAAATAATTCTAAACCCTAATCCTAATTTTATTTCTAATTCTAATTAAATAAACTAATTTAAAATAAACAATATTAATCATCATCTTAATCTAAATAGTTTATATAATAAAATAAATAAATAAAACATGGCACCAATCTCGTGTGGGTGACCCTTGAAGTTACATGGTGTGCTCTCAGCCTCCTGGGCATTGGATCTTGTGTTGACTTGATCAGGCTGACTGGCGCGGGCATATGGTGGTCTTCAGGAGAGTAGCGTGCATAGAATCTGCAAGGATGCTGGAGCACAAGCGTTGCCAACTCAGACGCGCTTTTAAGTTGTTAGTAAACCCATCACCAATCATCATATCCTAGCCCATTCGCAAAAGACAATTTCAACGCAGCATTCAAACTGGGGCCCGTTGCTTCTATGCTGACGAATCACAACGCGCTAAGACTCCACGCCATGGTCAAAATACCAGAGCACTGTTGACCGCCAGACCGGTATAAAACCGATCGTCTTCTCCGATAGGGACCAACGTTCAGACCTATAAAATCAACAAGAGATAAAACGAAAACAACCCAGATTACATGAATCGAGATCCCTGAATTCAATGGCGCCGTCCTCTAGGCCTGAAACGGCTTGTATTCGCAGTTTCGAAGCTTTGAGAGTTTTATGCCCTAACCATGGTGCTACATGATTCAAGCCCTTACACTTGCATGTTGTGCGTCCAACCTGTCCCAATTAGACTCCTGAACTCAACTATGAACAATAAAACGGTTAGAAACGTATGAACGAACGAAACCGAATATCAACAAACTTACCTCCGGTGAGGGCGTGTTCAACGGTTCTGGGACGTTATAGGCTCGAGCAGTGATTGGATTCAACCCTTAGGAGCATTAGGAACGCCAATGAACCTTTTGTTTCGCCTGAAATTCACTGTAGTGGCAGCTCTCCAATTGCACCTCTTTCTTGAATTTTTTGTTTCTTCCAAAACCCTAATTTTGGCCACTCTCCTCTCCTCTTCGTGGCTGCACATCTTCCTTATATACATGAGATAGTTTTAGGTCTCACAATATGGGAAAGAATCAAATGCTTTGATTAAAAAATCGATTTCAAATTTTGCTTCAAAACTTTCTATTCTTGAACTTAATCTATTCCATGCACTTTTCCATTTGATCTTGGCCCTTGGATTATTTTTGGATTTTATTTGAATTAATAAGAAAAGAAATATCCTCATGTAATTATTTTAGGATTTTATTTGACTTTTATTTGAAATTAAATGAATAAAATCAAGTAAAAATAAAATAATATTACAAGGATAATTATATTGGACCAATGGACCTCTCGTGGGCTTATTACCACGTGAAAAATTCAAAATTATAGGCCCAATACTTAAGAAATTGGATTTTGTTCACTTAGGGTTTCATGCCTTTCTTGGAATTCGACCAACTTGTGCGCATCATATCTCCCTCCATTTTAATCATATGAAAGCATTCTAGGACTTTTTAGAAAGCTCGAAGAGTCCTCTAAATGACCTTTTTGGTTTCATATCAATCGAAGCTTCCATGCTCGAGTTATGAGCTTTGACCCAAAAGATACCTTTTATTGACTTTTTGGAGGACCTGTAATATACTGCACCATATCTTCCAAATGAATCATTTCTGGCCTTGGCTTGTGAGAGGCAAAGTTGTAGAGGATTCAATTTCCTTCAAAATAGGCTTTGGTTGGGAAATTTTTGATACTCCATATGAAAGTTATGGCCAGTCAAAGTTGGGTTGACTTTCTTGTTTAAAAAAACCCTGATTTGAACCTTTGATTAGGAGAGAGTGACTTGAGTTTAACCATTGAGCCTTGAACCCTTGAAGATGAAAATAAGACGGGCAAATTTTGGGGTATGACAGCTGCCCCTGTTCAATCTTCTTAAACATGAAGAGTTAGATAAGCACATCTGCCTATCGAAATCTAAAGGTAGAAGATGATTGGACACTAAAATGCCCTGAAATTTGCATTTTTAGGGAAACGTTCTGTGGGAGATGGGCTTACAGATGCCACCCAAAGTAAATACCCCTCTCTTTTGAATGTGAAGCAGATTCTTTCGAAAGAACCACTTGCTTTTATTGTAGTACGGCCTGAAAAGGCAACCTGAATTTTATGCAATGTTATGATGCATGTAATGTATGATGCAGCGGGCTTCCCAAAATAAATGAGAGCCATGTATGCATATGCACTATGTATGAATGAGGTATGTTAGTTGAATGATGCATGATTGTCAGTTGAAGTACGTTAGTAGCTTTGGAAAAGAAATAAAACCTTTGTTTGTTGTTGGTGAAGTTTTGGAGAAGATCACTGCCGAGGGACTAACGTGATAAACCCAATTGAGAAACCCTTTGTGAAACCCTTTTATGTTTTTGAAGAAGATCACTGCCTAGGGACTAACGTGATGCATCAACCCGATTGAAGAAACCTTTGTAACACCCTATTGTAAAACCTTTTGTGAAACCCTTTGTAGTCTTGAAGAAGATCATTGCCGAGGGACTAACGTGATAAACTCCATTGAAGAACCCTTCGTAAAACCCTTTGATCACTGCCGAGGGACTAACGTGATGGGTAAACGTAACTATCAATAGCGACGACTCGCAGTTTGTGAACCCCACTTACTATAGTTCTAGTAAGTTTCCGTAGTTTGTGAGCCCCACTTACTATAGTTCTAGTAAGTTTCCGTAGTTTGTGAACCCCACTTACTATAGTTCTAGTAAGTTTTCGTAGTTTGTGAACCCCACTTACTATAGTTCTAGTAAGTTTTCGTAGTTTGTGAACCCCAAAAGGATCACTTGCTATAGCTCTAGCAAGCTCACCTGCACCATTTGGATCATTTGCCCTGGCTCAGACAAATTTCACCTACACCATTTGGATCATTTGCCTTGGCTCGGATTTATTTCACCTACATCATTTGGATCGTTTGCCCTGGTTCGGACAAATTTCACCTACACCATTTGGATCATTTGCCCTGGTTCGGACAAATTTCACCTGCACCATTTGGATCATTTGCCCTGGCTCGGACAAATTTCACCTACACCATTTGGATCGTTTGCCCTGGTTCGGACAAATTTCACCTACACCGTTTGGATCGTTTGCCCTGGTTCGGACAAATTTCACCTACACCGTTTGGATCATTTGCCCTGGTTCGGACAAATTTCACCTACACCATTTGGATCATTTGCCCTGGCTTGGAAAAATTTCACCTACACCATTTGGATCATTTGCCCTGGCTCGGACAAATTTCACCTACACCATTTGGATCATTTGCCCTGGTTCGGACAAATTTCACCTACACCATTAGGATCATTTGCCCTGGTTCGGACAAATTTCACCTACACCATTTGGATCATTTGCCCTGGTTCAGAAAAATTTCACTTGCACCATTTGGAATTACCTGCCATGGTTCTGACAAGCGTACCTGTATAATAGGAATTATTTGCTATAGTTCTAGCAAACTTACCTGTACCAATAGGAGTCACTTGCCCTGCTTCGGACAAGCTTACCTGCACCAATAGGAGTCGCTTGTCCTGGTTCGGACAAGTTTACCTGCACCAATAGGAATTATTTGCTATAGTTCTAGCAAACTTACCTGCACCAAAGGAATTACCTGCCATGGTTCTGACAAGCGTATCTGCATAAGATGAATCATTTGCTATAGTTCTAGCAAACTTACCTATCACAACACGAGGGTTGGAAACTCACGACACGTGGGTCGGAAAATACACCTGTTAAAACACGAGGGTTGGAAACTGGACTTTTGCAGTATGTGAATGCACTAGATGTTATGCATATGCTAATGCGTATGTATGTATGTTGGTGCTGACGTTAATCCCAAGATTTATCTCCTTATCGAACCTGTCTAAACCATATTTGCACCTACACCACAGCTATGCTTATGCTGGCTTTGTAATGTATATGGATAATGCTTATGCTTATGCATATGTTGATTGATGTAATGAGTGGAACGAAGTAATGTCTTCTATAAGACTACCTGAAAAGGTTTCTGGAGTGGATATGAAAATTTGTCTTAAAGAAGATTACCTGAAAAGGTTCTCAGCAACGAATGAGGAATGTCTTTAAAGATGACTACCTGAAAAGGCTGAAAGATGTCTTAAGAAGGACTACCTAAAAAGGTTCTTAGCAAGGAGTGAGGAATGTCTTTAAAGACGACTACCTGAAAAGGTTGATAGATGTCTTTAAGAAGGACTACCTAAAAAGGTTCTTAGCAAGGATAGAAATTTGTCTTAAAGAAGACCACCTGGAGAGGCTGAAAGATGTCTAAAGAGACTACCTAAAAAGGTTCTTAGAAATGACGATGAATGTCTTAGAAAAGATTACCTGAAGAGGTTCCTGGAAAGGACGACAATTTGTCTTAAAGAAGACTACCTAGAAAGGTTCTTAGAATGTCTTAAAGAAGACTACCTAAGGAGGTTCCTGAAAAGGATGACAATTTGTCTCAAAGGAGGCTACCTAGAAAGGTTCTTGGAGAAGAATGTCTTAAAGAAGACTACTTAAAAAGGTTTTTGGAAATGACGATGATTGTTTTAAAGAAGACTACCTAGAAAGGTTCTTAGAAAAATAATGTCTTAAAGAAGACTACCTGAAAAGGTTTTTTTTTGAAAAATAATGTCTTAAAGAAGACTACTTGGAAAGGTTCTTAGAAAAATAATGTCTTGAAGAAGACTACCTGAAAAGGTTTTTTAGAAAAATAATGTCTTAAAGAAGACTACCTGGAAAGGTTCTTGGAAAGGATCGTAAGGTTTGTCTTAAAGAAGACTACCTGAAAAAGTTTTTTTTTTAGCGAAGGATAAGGAATGTCTTAAAGAAGGCCACCGGGAAAGGTTCTTAGAAAAAGAATGTCTTAGAGAAGACTACCTGAAAAGGTCCTCAGAAAGGATCGTGAGATTTATCTTAAAGAAGAATACCTGAAGAGGTTCCTAGAAAGGATGATGAATGTCTTAGAAAAGACTATCTAAAAAGGTATGGTGTAATGTATCAACCAATGTATGTAATGCATGATTTATATGTATTTGCATGATGCTCCAATGATAGGTTATTAATAACCAAAGCATATATAGCTCGCTGGAGTTGTAGGATTGTTTGATAAGGTGGGGTGTGATGCTAGCGCGACTTCCCAATCCCTGTTTTTGAGTTTTTAAGATCGTAGTTAGGAGAAAGATTTCTCGGATGTTTGTAAAGTGTGAGAATGCCCTTTTCCTTTTGCTGTGCGTCTTGCCCCGGTTTGGCTTTTTTGAAATACTCCACGTCTTTAACCTTTTGAGGTTCTCCACGCCTTAAACCTTTTGAGATGTTTACCTTATGGATTTGATATCCAATGCCCCAGTGTTCAGTGGAAAAAGATGCCTATGATCCCCAAGTTATGAGGGAGGTGCCCCGAGGAATAACCTTGTCATGTGTTTTGACGTTTAGATTGAAGGATATGCCCCTGATCCCCATGATATGGAGGGTTATCCATGGTGTTCTATCCTTTTGAATTTGAATTCTTCCTATGTTTGACATGTCCCTGTTGCTTTGAGGTGTGACCTGAGTTGATTGAACCTTAGGATGAATGCCCCTAGTTGATAGGATGTTTGATTGCATGCCCCTGTGATCCTTGAAATTTTGCCCCTGTTTAGGAGAACCCCCTAGATGTGGTTCCCCCATTCCAGAGTCTTTATTAGGAATAATCGCTTTTGATTAACCAATTGCGAGATTTTCTAGATGCTAAGTGTATATTCATAGATGACGTTGTATCCTTTGAGAAGTAACTCCAATGCGATGCGTATGCAAGTTTTGAAATCGAAGTCCGTTATGAATTAGGACTGGATGATTTAGAAATGAATGCTTGAAGAAGCGCAGTGGTTAGAAATAGTTTTAACAAACATAGGAGTTAGTATAACAAAATCCTTATTAATATGCTTTCGTAGTTAACCTTGCCTCAATTAGGACTTTTGAATGTTGTAATTTGGCCCGGTTCACGGTTTTAAGAAACAATGGATACAAGGCTCAAAATTTATTTATCCCACCCCTTTCTCCTTGATGTTCTCCAGATCCTGAAAATTCGTTTAATCCAATGGATGTGCTTTGTTTGCAAGAGAATCGCCTCGGTTTTGATGTTGAGCAGAAGCCTTAGTAGAGATCCAAGCACTGATGAAAAATGTTGTAAAGATCCAAGCGTTTATGAGAAGCTTCGATGATTTAGCAGTCACAAGATTATCCTTTGCATCTCACCTTTGTTTTGTTTTTATCCCTTATTTTGCATGAACCAATTCCTTCGGATTTGATTCATCGGGATGCCCTAATTTTGCCTAAGTCGTTTTTTTTTGTTTTTTTTTTATTTTGTTTTCCATTTTGACTTAGCGGGCGCTTTTCTCCTTTTCTTTGACTGCTCCTTTGGTCCTTGGATTTTGAATATTGTGACCGCCATGTCGATTTTGTTTTGCAAGCTTCGTCTTTGATATGTCCTCGATCTTGAATGATATATTGAGGAAGAAGATGTTGTGAATGTTATCTCTATTGCTTCCTTAATCTTGGATGAACACGAGGAAGAAGACATGCTTGAGACTTCGCTTGATCCTTATGCTCGGACCTTTGCTTCATTGATTGATTCTCTTGACAACCAAAATACACCATTGAATTAATCGAAATCTACCCTGCCCCTAGTTGAAATCAAGTTTTTTTTTGAAAAGTAGAAACAAGCTCCAACTCCTGGCTCGAGGGGGTAACGAGGGATTAACATCCTTATATCTCCACTGTTTGGGAATTGAAACAATGCCTGTTGTGGACTTCCGTTTTTATTCGGGCCATACCTCTGTTCGGGAGAGATACATGAACTGACTCTTTTTATCGCTTAATGCTTTCGCATTTTTGAAAATTCACAGAGTCGCCACCGACCTTTTATTTTATCCAATTAAGGAAAGGTTTATAAAAGAAACAGAAAAAAGACCTTTAAGAAATTCTGGGTAAGGGGGTAGGTTATACAAAGGGAAGGTGTTAGCACCCTTTGTATCCATGGTTATCCATGGGCTCTTAAGTTTGCTTAGCTCACTTATTTTTCAATTACTTTTCAATTGCTTTAGAATGCTCATATGTGGTTTCAAATACCTTTGTAAATTGAATTTTGTAATGATCCTTGTGCGGATGTATACAAAATGTTTGTTTATCTTTCGAAAGATGTTTTGAAAAGAACGTTAACTTTGTAATGATCCGTGTTTGGACATATACAAAATCTTGTCTTTTTGGAAAGTTTTGAAAAAACAACAGTGTATGAGAATTTTGTTTGTTTTGATTTGAGCAAGCAAACTAGGAGGTCTACCCTGAGTTGTAAGGTCTTTATCCTATTTCCTTTAAAAATCTATCCTTTCACCGGATATAAACAAAAGGTTCGATTTTGTACTCAAAACAATGGAATTTTGACTTTGATTTTGAAAAGAATGAGAAGGGATTACCTTAAAAGGTGCAAGTGTGATTGTGTTTGTATTCAGATATTTTATCTTTGAAGTTAGTGATCTAACGGTTCAATTTTATCTTTGACATACACGCAGTTTATATTTGCTGGAAATTAAAATGCGGAAATGTAAAGTGCGGAAAGTAAATCTACGCTATTACATCGATTGTGCAGGAAATGTAAACTAGCCTATTTACATGATTTTGACATCCTATACATTTATCTAGGAATTTAAATTGCAAAAAAAATAAAAGGCATGTTTTTGGATTTTTTTTTTATGATTGATTTTAATTATAATTAATGCATGATTAATTAAATTAAAATGAAGAAAAAAGATGAAAATGTATTTAAACCTAGAAATTAAGTTTAAAATATGTACAAAATATTTGTTAATTAATTTTAAAGCAAAACTAATTTTTTTGGAATTTTTGAAATTGATTTGAAATTGATTAAGCTAATTAAAACATAATTATGCAAATAATTATACAAATAATTAAAACTTAAAGAGAAAATTATCCTAAATATGTACAAAATTAGTTTATAATATATAAACAATATTTAACATTAAGAACAATTTTTTTTATGATTTTTTGATTGGTTAGAATAATTAAGAAGCAAATATATAAATATATACTAATTAATTATGCAAAATATTGAAATTTTGAAGAAAAATAAAATATTTTTATTTCAGAAAATAATATATTATTTTAGAAGTCTAAAAATATTTTTTGTGTATTTTTTTGGATTTTTTAAACTATTTTTAATTAATTTTGCAAAGAAATTAAAATAGAAATAAAAAATAAAAGGATACTGATCAGATGTGGAAATTGAATGAAGGAACATGATGCAGCTGCATGATTTGGCGCGTTGGATTAGATGGATAGTGGATCAGATGGTTCAGATTTTGAGGCGCATGGCACTCAGTGTACCTGCAAAACACTTGATTAGTGGGAAATTTAAAAAAACTGCGCGCGCGTGCCAGCCAATAGGAGGAGGACACGCATCATCTTCAACCTCCAGACGCCACTTTCAACAGCGCTTTTATGCAAAAGCGCTATAATTGATGAACCCTAATTCTGCAAAATAACGAATAGGGGTAAACAGGCATAGAAATTAGGCGCGATGGTACCATTCAACTCGTCTTGTTCCACTGAATGTAACCATGCCCTTTATTTGCTTTAATTTTGGCCCTAATGAAGAACCCTAATTTTGAGCTAAGAAAACCCTAAAATGGTATATGCTACAAACAGCCATTAAAATCCAATTGAAGCTCCAGAAACGACCAGAGCTTCAAACCAAACACAATTATGCATCTACATCTTGTTAAATATGCGTGTGTTATGAGATGTAAGTTGGTTTTAGTTTGAACAAACTGTGGCCTATATAGCTCGATTCAATGAGGTTTAAGACT
The DNA here is from genome assembly GCF_029867415.1 of Vicia villosa. Classification (NCBI taxonomy): domain Eukaryota; kingdom Viridiplantae; phylum Streptophyta; class Magnoliopsida; order Fabales; family Fabaceae; genus Vicia; species Vicia villosa. The sequence continues at coordinate 339,734 of NW_026705951.1, read as the reverse complement.
TGGAAATTATTGGAATTGTTTCAGTGAAGCTCAGAGATGATGTTTGAATGTTTATTTTGTATTGAAATTGACTGAAACTTAAAATTCGAATTTCAAGTTTCTTTGAAAATTACAAGTTGTTACAAGAGTGCTATGTGCTTATGAATGCTACTGAATTCGTCCTCTCTCTGTTACTAAAGTATGCTAGCCTATTTATAAGCATTGAAGTGCTTAGAATTGAAGCTAAGAAGCATCTAGTTGCCTTTGTGGAATTCTTGATTTTTTATATTAAAAAGCTTTGAATTATTGACCAAGTCTTCTTCTCTTCAATGCACTTGCCTTGCTCTTCAATTCTCTGCAGAAAAATGAAGATTCCTTGGGTGAGTCATGCTTAGATTGTAAGCTAACCATTATCCATTCATTTTTCCTTTTAATTTAATCTTAAAATAAGATAAAATCAAGCAAAAAATGAATAAAAATGGTATGGGCCTTGTCTTGGTCGTGGGAGGCCCATAATAACATGGCATACATGTTTGAACCATGAAAACTTGGCCCCATTTGGAAAAAATGCATTTTTGAGCAATGTTGGTTTTATGCATTTTCCAAAATTTAGCCAACTTCAACAAGGTGTAAATCCCTCAATTTTTTTCATATGAAGGAGATCTTGCACTTTTTAGAAACCTCAAAGAGTCCTCTAACCAATGCCTTTGGTCTCATGTCAAAATGATTTTTGATGCTCCTTGTGTGTCCTTTTAAAAAAAGTGTCTTTTTGTTGACTTTGAAAATGACCTGTAATGTCTTTGATCATATTTTTCAAATGGTGAATGCAATGACCATGGGATCAATTGCATTTGAAAGATAATTGAATTTCCTTCAAAATGAGCTTTGGTTTGAATTTTTTGGATGAAGGATGAGAGAGGTATGACCAGTCAAAGTTGAGTTGACTTTTCAGGTAAAAACCCTAATTTTGAATCTTAGGGTTTTGTTGATTTTTGATCTTTCCTTGATGAATTATGATCATCCAATTATCAAATGATGAATCCTTTGACAAAATATGGACTTTGACAAAAAATTTCATTTTTGACTGTCTGTTGACTTTTTTGGTCAAACGGGTCGTCTGTTGACTGTTTGAGCTGCTGACGGTGCGTCTGAGTGAATTGAAGTTTGAAAATTTGTATGATGGTACTTTGAGATATATGGATGTGCATGAAATCCATTTGAGGTCTCAAAAACTTGTTTCTCCTGTAAAAACAAGAAAACCCTAGTTAGGGACTGTTTATGTAGGAGACAGTTAAACGTACCTGATTTTTGTGCAGTGTTGAGTCTCTGCTAATCGCGTGATATTCAGAAGACTTCTAGAACAAAAATCTTGGAATTTTGAATTGTGAAAGATTGATTTGATTGATGGTACAAAACACTAAGAATTGTACTGCCAGCAGTTTGGCTGTCAACTGACTGTTCAGGTATTGACGTAGCAGTTAGAGTGAAAAATCAACAGTCAAAGTTAATTTTCTTTTTTGTTTTTGTTTTTTTTTTATGTGAAAAATGAAAGTTTATTTACATGACTTGTTAAAAAAAAAAACACAGACATAATAAATAACTAATATTTACTGTTACCAGTACAGTCTGAGTTTCCTGATTCTGCGCCTGCAAAAAAAGATTTAACTCTGTACCAATTGTGTCAGTACTATTTATCTGTAAATAAATAAATAGCATGTGTGAAGTAATAAACAGCATTTGGCGTTTGCGTAAGAATAAATTCAACTGCAAGCCAAATTACTGTATAAGAAAAATTCTAAAAACTAAGTATTTCATATATCAGGATCTTTGTTGAAATAAAAATCCATGATTATATGAGACTCTTAATTTCCAGATTGGAGTTTTTCTTGAAAAATGACGCGGGCAAATTTTGGGGTATAACAGTTGCCCCTATTCAATCTTCTTAAACCTGAAGAGATTGTCTGAAATCTGAAGGTAGAAGATGATTGAATATTTAGATGCCCTGAAAATTTGCACTTACCTTGATCAGAAGAGATGTTGGAAGTTGCATTTGAATGTCGTCTGTGAAATGTTGTTGGCAGATTGACACATTACCTGAGATGGGCTTTCAGATGCCACCTGGTAAATGGGTTGATGGTTTGTTCATCAGAATAAATCCATTGATTATATCTTGATGAAGGATTTGAAAGTCTTTGTGTTGTCTGTTTCGGAACCGTCCAAGGTTACCACTTTAAGTCTTGGAAGATAATCGTTACGGAACTTGTCCAAAGTTTTTCCGATTTAGATTTTGGTCATTGTGGAACCGTCTGAGGTATCAGCTTTAGATCTTTGATGTTAGATCGTTCTTGAACCGTCTGAGGTATCGACTTTAGATCTGCAATGTTAGATCGTTCTGGAACCGTCTGAGGTATCAACTTTAGATCTGTGATGCTAGATCGTTCGGGAACCGTCTGAGGTATCAACTTTAGATCTGCGATGTTAGATCGTTCTGGAACCGTCTGAGGTATCAACTTTAGATCTGCGATGTCTGTTTTTGAAATGGTAAGTGATCAGAATGAATCTTCGGCTTGATTATATCTGAGAGAACCGTTCATGGAATTCAGGTGAACACTGCATGTGATTGAGAACATCTTTGTTGAAGATATTCGTCTACCTGAAAAATCAAGTTAGTGATATGCAATGTTTATGATGCATGTAATGTGAGATATTCTCGAGTTAAAGGAGAAATATGCATGTTATGTTGTGTATGAATATGCATATGGAAATGCGCATGATGCATGATGCATGATGTATGATGTATGATGTATGAATGTATGAATGTATGAATGTATGAATGTGAATATGAATGTGTGATGTATGAATATGATGTCAAGCTTCTATTTGGGAAAATAAATTTCCGTCAGTCATCTGGATATGACTATATTGTGATTGTTGATGATCTTTTGTCTTGTTTGAGTACCCTCGGCTGGGGAAATTCTTTGAGAACCACGGTACTCTGCTGAAGGACTTTTGACTATCACTTGGGAATGAAAGGTAGCTGGAAGTTCTGATGCCCTTTCAAGTGGGAATGAGGAAGATGCATAATCCTCCGATGCACTATCTGACCAAGTCCGGGCGCGGGGATCACACCTTCTGAAGATAGTAATCTGGAACAACCCTGCTGGGGGATAAGACTTCTTTTGAAGAGAAAATCTTTTTGAGGAATTTGCTGAGAAATGCGTTTCTCTTGGGGATTTTCTTCTGATGGGATGATGTCCAGATAATTGGGACATTTCCTGAATGCTATTCCTGTTTTTCCTGGTAAACATCAATCATATTCAAATGCACATGTTCATTCAAAATTATCATTGGGACGTTTACGTATTTAAAACAGAAAAAGTGAAAATAGTGATTTTTGAGCCTAAGCTGCATTGATTTTTGAAAAAGAGCCATGATAGGCTGACTAGCACAGGGAGACAACAATCCTAGAAGTAGGAAATTGTCAGAAAGCTTTGGAAAATATTTATGAAGATAAATAGCTATGTGAAAATGATCCAGTCAAGTTTCAATTCTGCTATTGCCAATCTGTCTTCGAGCATCTCATCCCTCACTTGTTGGAAGAAAGTGATTGGACTGATCGGTGTCTTTGAGGTGTTGAATCTTGATGGTGAGTAGGCAGTTGAACGGAACATAGTTGTATGCTTCATTCCCTAACTTTTGCCTAGGCTGCCCTTTCAGGTTTTCAGCCTACCGGGATAGTATTCGTTTAGTCTCTAATTTTTGCCTGGACCGCCCTTTCGGGTTTTCAATCCACCGAGACGCTCATTTTTTTGCCTAAGTTTCCCTTTCAGGTTTTCAACTTAGCGAGCTGCTTTTTTTTCTTTTTAAGCGAAGTATTTTTTGACTACGTCAGCATTCACAGGGTGTGGGAAATCCTCACCCTCCATGGTGGTAAGTAACATGGCGCCGCCGGAGAATATTTTCTTGATTATGAATGGTCCCTCATAGGTGGGAGTCCATTTGCCTCTGGGATCACCTTGTGGTAAGATGATGCGTTTGACAACCAAGCCACCAGTTTGGTATGCTTGACTTTTGACTTTTTTGTTGAAGGCTTTGATCATACGCTTTTGGTATAGCTGACCATGACAAATAGCTGCGAGCCTTTTCTCATCAATCAAGTTTATCTGGTCTAACCGTGTTTGAATCCAATCGTCTTCGTCTAGATTGGCTTCTTTCATAATCCTTAGGGAAGGAATCTGAATTTCAATTGGAAGAACTTCCTCCATACCATAGACTAAGGATAATGGAGTTGCCCCTGTTGAAGTACGCGCAGATGTGCGATAACCATGAAGAGCAAAAGGCAACATCTCATGCCAGTCTTTGTAGGTTACTGTCATTTTTTATATGATTTTCTTGATGTTCTTGTTGGCAGCTTCCACCGCGCCGTTCATCTTTGGTCGATATGGAGAGGAATTATGATGCTTGATCTTGAACTGTGTGCAAAGTTCAGTAATCATTCTGTTGTTTAGATTTGTGCCATTGTCCGTGATAATCCGTTCAGGGATGCCGTACCGACAAATGAGATTGTATTTGATGAACCGGGCCACCACATTCTTGGTAACAGAAGCAAATGAAGCTGCTTCTACCCACTTTGTGAAGTAGTCAATAGCGACCAGGATAAAGCGATGTCCGTTGGAGGCAGTAGGTTTGATTTCTCCAATCATATCAATACCCCACATTGAAAAAGGCCAAGGAGCCGCCAGGACGCTTAATGGAACTGGAGGTACATGTACTTTGTCAGCGTATATCTGGCATTTGTGACATGTTCGGGAGTGATGATGGCAGTCTGTTTCCATGGTAGACCAGTAATAACCTGCTCTCAGGATCTTTTTAGCCATTGTATGTCCACTGGAATGAGTACCGAAGGTACCATTGTGTATTTCTTCCATGATCTGTTCCGCTTCCTTCTTGTTTACACAGCGAAGTAAAGTCGAGTCATGGTTGCGTTTGTATAGGGTTCCATTGCTTAGGAAGAATTTGGCAGCAAATCTCCTTAGAAACTTTCTGTCGTTAATGCTTGATAATCATCCACTGCTTGATGAGCCAGATGATCAGCTACCACACTTCCTTTGATTGCTTTTTGTGAAGTGTATTGAATGTCATATTCTGTTAAGATCATTTTCCATCTCGCTATTCTTCCAGAGAGAGCAGGTTTTTCGAACACGTATTTGATGGGATCCATCTTGGAGATTAGGAAAGTGGTGTGATTTAGCATGTACTGTCTTAGTCGGCGAGCCGCCCAAGCTAAGGCACAACAAGTTTTTTCGAGTAGTGAGTATCTTGTTTCACAATCGGTAAACTTTTTGCTAAGATAGTAGATTGCGTGCTCCTTTCGGCCGGATTCGTCATGTTGTCCTAGTACACACCCCATTGAGTCTTCTAACACAGTTAGGTACGTTATCAGAGGTCTGCCTTCCACAGGTGGCAACAAGATTGGAGGTTTTTGGAGATATTATTTGATTTTGTCAAAGGCTAACTGGCATTTGTCATTCCACCTTTCCACTTGATCATCTTCAACAGTTTGAAGATCGGCACACAAGTAGTAGTCATGTGGGCAATAAATCGGGCGATGTAATTTAGACGTCCCAAGAATCCTCTGACTTGTTTCTCGGTACGAGGTATAGGCATTTCTTGAATGGCTTTAACCTTGGAGGGATCAACCTCAATACCTTTGCTGCTGACGATGAAACCTAAGAGTTTGCCGGATCTTACTCCAAAGGTACACTTATTTGGATTCAGTCGCAACTTGTATTTCTTGAGTCTGTCAAACAACTTGTGTAAATGACCCAGATGTTCTTCCTCGGTGTTGGATTTTGCAATCATGTCATCGACATACACCTCTATTTCTTGATGAATCATATCATGAAATAGCGCTACCATTGCACGTTGATAGGTTGCTCCTGCGTTTTTCAGACCAAAGGGCATTACTTTGTAACAAAAGGTTCCCCAGGGTGTTGTGAAGGTTGTTTTTTCCATGTCTTCGGGTGCCATCTTGATTTGATTGTACCCTGAGAATCCGTCCATAAAGGAGAATACCTTGCATTGTGCGGTATTGTCAACCAGTACATCGATGTGTGGTAAAGGAAAATCATTTTTGGGGCTTGCCCGGTTCAGATCTCTGTAGTCCACGCACATTCTGACTTTCCCGTCTTTTTTAGGTACAGGCACGATGTTAGCTATCCAAGGAGGATAACTTACAACTTTTAGGAATCCGGCATTGAACTGTTTTTCAACCTCGTCTTTGATCTTTTTTGACATATCAGGCCTACTCCTTCGTAGTTTCTGTTTGACTGGAGTGCTACCTTCTTGGATTGGCAGGCGATGAACTACAATGTCCGTGTCAAGGCCTGGCATATCTTCATAGGACCAGGCGAATATCTCGACGTAGTCTCGCAGCATTTGAATCAGTCTTTGCTTGATGTTGTGTTCTAAATCAGCCCCTATTTTGACTTCTTTCTTTTCTTCGTTGCTGCCCAAGTTGATGACCTCAATTGGCTCCTCGTGAGGCTGTATGGCCTGTCTTCTTGTTCTAGCAGCCTTGCAATTTCTCTTGGCACTTCACAATCTTCCTCACTTTCGTCCTCAGTTTGGTAGATCGGACTTTCAAAGTCATGACGGGCAATAGCAGAATCGTTGTTGACTGGATCCAGAGTGTATGTGAATCTGCATGTTAGTTATGTGAGTGTGTGTGAAGAAAAAACATAGCTATTTGAAAGCGAAGAAAGAAAGAAAAAGGATCACAAAATTTAAATATGCAAGCGTCCCATGATTTTATTGAATGCACATGATCATGATATGATAAGCCCTTATAGAAGGACCAGTGTGCTAAGGCACACGGCTTTCAAGCTCATGGTTCGATTGTTCAGGAACCATTTTTATCTTTGCACAATATACACAAAGAAAACAGGAAATGGCATTTACTCCTGGTCAAAGGAGATCACATCCTCAGCTTTCCAGTTGTTCAATCCACTGTTGTGAGCAGGGGGTATCCAGCTGTTCCAGTTGTAGTTGTCTTCTCCATCTTCCACAGCATTGATTTCATTAGTGGGAAAATGAGCCGGTGATCCTTCGGGATAAGTGATATACTCTGCTGGATACGAGAGCCCAGGCTGAGATATCTCTGTTGGCTGAGCGAGATGCTCGATAAGGCCGTCCCATGCAGTCGGGATGATGTTTTGAATTGAGACTTGTGCATCCTGATGAGGAGTGTATGCTGACAGAAAGCAACCCTCGTTATTTGGTATTTCCCTGGCTTCTTCAAGAGCGAAATTGTCATCGTACTGTTCATCCCATCCAGTTGGGACAATGTCCTCCATAGCAATTTGTGAGCTCGGAGGAGCGGAGTATTTCACCATATAGTCATATTTGCCGCTGGGTTCTCCTAGCGTGTCCCATACTTCTTTGGGTGGATTTTGATATTGCTCAGTGACGGGACTTGTGAAACTTTCGTCATTTCCAATTTGATCACCCCATCCAGTCGGGGTAATATCTTCCAAAGCAATATAAGAATTCTGAGGTGTGGTATACTGATAATTATACCCGCCATTTGGTTCTCCCACAGCATCCCACATTCCCATGGAAATAGGTGGAATTTCATCTGGATATGGCTGAATGATATGGTTCATGAACACTCCTTCATCTTCAATAGCGTTTATTTCTTGGCTGACGAAGTGTGACATCAATCCTCCAGAACGAGGACCTTGATCATTCTTTTGATTTTTACTATCATAGCCCAGGCCTAGCTTGTCAGACTTGTAGGGTATATCGGGAAGCTGTCCCCATACTGTGCAATCACCCTGTTCAATCATGGCTTTGGCATCTTTGAGAGAAGCCATAGTTGTAGTTGGAGTAGCAGGAATATGCTTGGTGGTAGAGACATCTGGGGAGACCACCTCAAATGATTGGCATGGAGTTTCGATGAATTCGTCCTCCAACTCAACATATTTGGAATTGCTTAGGTGACTAACCACATATTCCTCTTCGCCATAGACTGTGACAATCTTTCCTTTTACTGGATATTTTAACTTCTGATGCAGGGTAGAAGTTACAGCGTTTGCCCCATGTATCCAAGGACGTCCAAGTAAACAGGAGTAGGCTGGGTGAATTTCCATTACGTAAAAGATAGAATCAAAGATTTGAGAACCCACTCTGATTGGGAGATTCACTTTTCCGTATACCGTTCTGGTTGACCCGTCAAAGGCTCTTACCACAACATCACTTGGTTGTAACACAATTCCTTCGAAGTCAAGCTTTTCTAGTACTGTTTTCGGTAACACGTTCAAAGAAGAACCGTTATCTACTAGCACATGAGATAGAGTGGTGCCATTACATTCAATGGAGATATGTAGGGCTTTGTTGTGATTTTTCCCAGCAGGGGTTAGATCCACATCAGAGAAACCGAGACCATTGCTCACGGTTAGATTGGCAACACAATTCTCAAATTGGTCGACTGAGATCTCTTGAGGCACATGCGCAGCTTTAAGGAACTTCATCAGAGCTTTGGCATGAGCTTCTGAATATTTTAGCAGAGATAGCATTGAGATTTTTGAAGCGGTGTGCCCCAGTTGCTCAACAATATTGTAATCACTCTTGCAGATGATTTTCAATATTTCCTCCATTTCTTGCTTTGATGGATCCTCAGCAGTGATCTCCACCGGGGTTTGAACTTGTTCAACTTGTGGCTCTTTGCCTCGAGCGTTGTTATCTTGATTAGGAACTGGGACTCGGACTGGACCAGCAGCAACATTTGGAGAAATTTCTGGTGAAAAGATTCTTCCACTTCTCGTGATCTTGCTGGTACCCACAATATTACCCACAGTTGGAGTAGTTAACTTTGCGGTCTCTTCAGTCGAGGTACTCTGCTTAACTCCATGAACGTAAACATTAGCGTTGTATCCCCATGGGACAGCTTTGTCTGAGGAGTATGGAAATGGAGTTGGACTAGCAATGACTACTGATGCCACTTTGAGTGTAGCAGAAATTTTGAATGGAGCCTTGGCAGAGATTTTGAATGGTAAGCTGGATATCACTGAGGCATCCTCTATTCTCCTCCCGTTTGCAAAGACTTCGCACAGCACGTCCATAGAAGGGAGCCTCTCAAACATAATGATACGGCGATCCATCCATTTTTGAATTCCCATCCTCAGATTTTCACAACCATTGGGCAGGCAGGAGCAGTAAAAGCAGTCGGGGTCACATCCTGGGAAGTAACCAGCTCGGATTAGCTTTCCTTTGACTTCGCAGAGTGGAGTTGATAATTCGTTCACATCATAGATGTAAACAGTGTCCAGGATAGCGTTAACAGTTTTGTCATGCTTTGGCATAGGTGCTGTGATGACATTTGGAGTTTCTGGAGGATCGAACTCAATTTCACCAGCATCTATCATATCTTGTATTTTATTTTTCAGGGCCCAGCAGTGATCTGCGTCATGTCCTGGACAGTTTGAGTGGTAGGCACATGTTGCATCAGGGCGATAATTTGGAGAGGAAGTGTTGACATTCTTTGGAGGACCTTTTAATGTGATCAGATCTGCTTTTAGCAAGTGCTGCAATGCCTGAGAGATTGGCATGTTGATTCTGGTGAAATTTCTTCTTGGTGCATCTGGTCGATGCGTATATTTTGGCTGTTGATCTTTTTGAGGTGCAGATGCGGAGATCAGAACTGCCCCTACAGATTGATGCTGCTCACTTTTGCGACTTTTCTGAATTTGTGTTGCATTGACCTCATTTCTCCCGCTGATGGGCCTTTTTGTAGTACCAGAGGAGGAACCTATTTGAATTTTTCCATTTTGAATGCCACTTTCGACACGTTCTCCGGTCAATATCAGGTCAGTGAAACCTGATGATGAGCTTCCCAGCAAATGGCTATAGAAAGGGCCAGTTAAAGTGCCCATGAACATGTCGACTAGTTCGCGATCAGATAAGGGTGGTTGAACCCTTCCAGCCATATCTCTCCACTTTTGTGCATATCCTTTGAAACTTTCTTTTGGTCCCATAGACATGCCCCTTAGTTGAGTACGGGTTGGCGCAAGATCAGCATTGTATTGGTATTGTTTGTAAAAAGCAGCAGCTAATTCTTCCCAAGTATGAACCTTGGTATTTTCCAGCTGGTAGTACCACTCGATTTGTGTACCCGACAGACTTTCTTGGAAGAAGTGAATCCACAATTTGTTATCTGTTGTATGAGGTTGTATCTTCCTCACATAGGATCTCAGATGTAGTTTCGGGCAAGAAACTCCATCATATTTTGCAAAGACAGGAACTTTGAATTTTGGAGGGATAACAACATCCGAGATGAGCCCCAGATCATTGAAATCTAAGCCAGGTACTTTTTGTATCTCCATAGCTTTCATACGGTCTTCCAGCTGTTGGTATTTGTCATCATCCGGTTCGTCCCCAGAATGATCATCTTCTTCATTTGAAGAGAGAGAGGGTTTAGCTGAACCCTGGTTGCTTTGATTGTCTTCTTGTTCATCATCACCGACTGTTTCAGGGATCGGTGGCTTTTTGAACTTTTTGACTGGGATTTTGATCTTCCTTTTCAGGTGACTCAAGCCTACAGATCCTTTGGGCTTCTTTTTCTTCTTGATTATCAGGGCTTTCAGTTCTTGTTGCCCCTTTGCTAGTTCCAGAATTGCCACTTGAACTTGGGCATTCTGTGCTTCGAGATTCTTGATGCTTGTCTCAGATTCCATCTCTTCTGACTGAAATAAACAGCGAGGAGATGAGAAATCCGTCATGAGAACCTGTTATGCAATGTGTATGACTGGATGCAATGTGTATGCAATGTATGAAATGTATATGTATGAAATGTATATGCAATGCATGAAGTGAAATGTGTGTGCAATGTTTTCAAGGATCTTAGAGTTTAGATTTGTTAAAGAAGAAACAAACATTAGTTAATCAATTTATTCTCTTTTTTTCTTTGCCTCATTTGGGTTTACAAGACAGAAATAAAATAAATGATCCTTCAGGTCTCCCGTGGACGCTTTCTCTTTGCCCCCAGGAATGTGTTGATCTGCCGTTCTTCTTGAAGCTGTCCGGTGAGCTCCAATATCCTTCTCTCATAGTCCTGACAGTGTGCTTTGAAGGTGTCTCTTTCCTCTTTGAGTTGAACCCAAGATTTTTGCAACTCTTCTAGGTCAGTTGGCATATCCAGGTGTAGAATAACTTGAGGTTCGTATCCTTCGACCTCTGGTTCAATAGTCACAGGTAGAACAGCGGGATATGGCATAAGGAGTTTCTGAGCATGAGTACGGACCCATCTGAGGTAAGGTTCCATAGGGATAGAATTCCATTGCCCCAAAGTTTTGCTTTCTATTCTATAGACACTGTCCCATGCATGTATGAAACCTTCGTCGGTGTCTATGAGAATCATTCTCGTAATCAAACACAATGCCACGGATAATCATGTCATGAGGACCGTTGCTCCTTGCATATCCGAATTGGCGTAGAGCTAAAGAGGGATTGTAAGTGATGCCTCCTTTGATGCCAAGGAGTGGCACATTAGGGTACTCTCCACAATGATCAATGATAGTAATGTCTCTTTGAAAGAAGTTGTTCCACCGGATATCTGAATGAGACAAAGACATAATCCTGTGAGACCATTGCATTCTTTGTTCATTTCTCAACACTGATCGGGGAAGATGAAATGTAAACCACCTAGCCAGTAGCGGTATACAGCACATGAGAGTTCCTCGTTTCTTCATGGTACGAGTGTGTAGAGAATGTAGAATGTCTCCCAGCAATGTTGGTACCGGGTTACGGATTAGGAAAAGGTTGATGATGTGTACACTTATGAACTGGTCGGGATTTGGGAATAAAACCAACCCATAGATCAAAAGGGCCATAACCTCCTCAAAAGCTGGATAACTTTTGTTTTCTAGCAGTAGTCGAGCCTTTTCCAATAAGAACTTGGCAAGCAAACCTTTAACTCCACTCTTTGTTTCCCAATTGGACTCGATTTCTGATTTTCGCAGATGTAAAGCAGCAGCAATGACTTCAGGTTTTGGAATCCTTTCTAAACCAGTGAAAGGTAATTGATTTCGAACAGGCAATCCCATTAGTTCAGAGAATTCTTCCAAAGTGGGTACCAACTGGTAATCAGGAAAGGTAAAGCAATGATGTTCAGGGTCAAAGAACTGGAACAGGACCCGTATCATGTCTTCTTCAAATTTAGAGGTAACCAAATGGAGTAGGTGACCATGCCTTTCAGTGAATTGAACATTCCTGGGGAATTCTGACACTAAGTCTTTTAGTTCAGATGGTACCGTTGAGATGTTGATTCGGATGTAATCTCGGGTGGCGGGAGCCATTACCTGCAAAAACAAAGGTAAACTCTTTGATCCTTGAAGTGTTTAGTGAGAAAATGATATGCTTATGATGCAAACATGTGGCACACAAAGACAAATCAAACAATAGCCTTAGGTTTAAAGGCTTGCATGGAGCTGATAGGTGATACCCTCCCCACTGAAGTTGAGTTGGTTAAAACCTGTCCTAGAATAGTATTCGGGTTCTATGATCCTTGGAAGTAACATCTCAATACGGCGCTCGAGCGGCCGATCAAAATATTCCTCGAGGATAACTAACTTCGATCAACTTCAAAGCTAGCCACTTAATAGGCCATAAGTCAAGTTCAACTAAAAAGGTTCTAAGACAAATTAGTGTTTAATGACATTTTAGAAGCCTAATATACTCCTTGATCGTTTTCAAGGGACATCAGTATAAACCAAAGTATCGCACTAATGATGACTACCAGATCAACCGTATCGGTACATGCCGTACAGTTTCCTTGGTCTATTGTCATATACTTAAGGTATCTCGAGATTCGGGTTAGAATCTTTCACACAAGCAAAATACCCAAACAAACCTTTGAAAAATAGAGCAATCAAGTCAATCAATTGAAAACATCGAAGTGATCTATTCTCTTAAGGTAACCCCTTTTGAAAACATTTTGTTTTTGAAAGTATCTCCCCAGCAGAGTCTCCAGTTCTGTGGACCTCCGTTTTTATTCGGGCCATACCTCTGTTCGGGAGAGATACGTGAACTGACTCTTTTTATCGCTTAATGCTTTCGCATTTTTGAAAATTCACAGAGTCGCCACCGACCTTTTATTTTATCCAATTAAGGAAAGGTTTATAAAAGAAACAGAAAAAAGACCTTTAAGAAATTCTGGGTAAGGGGGTAGGTTATACAAAGGGAAGGTGTTAGCACCCTTTGTATCCATGGTTATCCATGGGCTCTTAAGTTTGCTTAGCTCACTTGTTTTTCGATTACTTTTCAATTGCTTTAGAATGCTCATATGTGGTTTCAAATACCTTTGTAAATTGAATTTTGTAATGATCCTTGTGCGGATGTATACAAAATGTTTGTTTATCTTTCGAAAGATGTTTTGAAAAGAACGTTAACTTTGTAATGATCCGTGTTTGGACATATACAAAATATTGTCTTTTTGGAAAGTTTTGAAAAAACAACAGTATATGAGAATTTTGTTTGTTTTGATTTGAGCAAGCAAACTAGGAGGTCTACCCTGAGTTGTAAGGTCTTTATCCTATTTCCTTTAAAAATCTATCCTTTCACCGGATATAAACAAAAGGTTCGATTTTGTACTCAAAACAATGGAATTTTGACTTTGATTTTGAAAAGAATGAGAAGGGATTACCTTAAAAGGTGCAAGTGTGATTGTGTTTGTATTCAGATATTTTATCTTTGAAGTTAGTGATCTAACGGTTCAATTTTATCTTTGACATACACGCAGTTTATATTTGCTGGAAATTAAAATGCGGAAATGTAAAGTGCGGAAAGTAAATCTACGCTATTACATCGATTGTGCAGGAAATGTAAACTAGCCTATTTACATGATTTTGACATCCTATACATTTATCTAGGAATTTAAATTGCAAAAAAAAATAAAAGGCATGTTTTTGGATTTTTTTTTTATGATTGATTTTAATTATAATTAATGCATGATTAATTAAATTAAAATGAAGAAAAAAGATGAAAATGTATTTAAACCTAGAAATTAATTTTAAAATATGTACAAAATATTTGTTAATTAATTTTAAAGCAAAACTAATTTTTTTGGAATTTTTGAAATTGATTTGAAATTGATTAAGCTAATTAAAACATAATTATGCAAATAATTATACAAATAATTAAAACTTAAAGAGAAAATTATCCTAAATATGTACAAAATTAGTTTATAATATATAAACAATATTTAACATTAAGAACAATTTTTTTTATGATTTTTTGATTGGTTAGAATAATTAAGAAGCAAATATATAAATATATACTAATTAATTATGCAAAATATTGAAATTTTGAAGAAAAATAAAATATTTTTATTTCAGAAAATAATATATTATTTTAGAAGTCTAAAAATATTTTTTGTGTATTTTTTTGGATTTTTTAAACTATTTTTAATTAATTTTGCAAAGAAATTAAAATAGAAATAAAAAATAAAAGGATACTGATCAGATGTGGAAATTGAATGAAGGAACATGATGCAGCTGCATGATCTGGCGCGTTGGATTGGATGGATAGTGGATCAGATGGTTCAGATTTTGAGGCGCATGGCACTCAGTGTACCTGCAAAACACTTGATTAGTGGGAAATTTAAAAAAACTGCGCGCGCGTGCCAGCCAATAGGAGGAGGACACGCATCATCTTCAACCTCCAGACGCCACTTTCAACAGCGCTTTTATGCAAAAGCGCTATAATTGATGAACCCTAATTCTGCAAAATAACGAATAGGGGTAAACAGGCATAGAAATTAGGCGCGATGGTACCATTCAACTCGTCTTGTTCCACTGAATGTAACCATGCCCTTTATTTGCTTTAATTTTGGCCCTAATGAAGAACCCTAATTTTGAGCTAAGAAAACCCTAAAATGGTATATGCTACAAACAGCCATTAAAATCCAATTGAAGCTCCAGAAACGACCAGAGCTTCAAACCAAACACAATTATGCATCTACATCTTGTTAAATATGCGTGTGTTATGAGATGTAAGTTGGTTTTAGTTTGAACAAACCGTGGCCTATATAGCTCAATTCAATGAGGTTTAAGACTTGGAAATGATTGGAATTGTTTCAGTGAAGCTCAGAGATGATGTTTGAATGTTTATTTTGTATTGAAATTGACTGAAACTTAAAATTCGAATTTCAAGTTTCTTTGAAAATTACAAGTTGTTACAAGAGTGCTATGTGCTTATGAATGCTACTGAATTCGTCCTCTCTCTGTTACTAAAGTATGCTAGCCTATTTATAAGCATTGAAGTGCTTA
This sequence comes from Vicia villosa, assembly GCF_029867415.1. Lineage (NCBI taxonomy): Eukaryota > Viridiplantae > Streptophyta > Magnoliopsida > Fabales > Fabaceae > Vicia > Vicia villosa. The sequence goes on along the minus strand of NW_026705951.1, from coordinate 324,432 downwards.
GAATTGAAGCTAAGAAGCATCTAGTTGCCTTTGTGGAATTCTTGATTTTTTATATTAAAAAGCTTTGAATTATTGACCAAGTCTTCTTCTCTTCAATGCACTTGCCTTGCTCTTCAATTCTCTGCAGAAAAATGAAGATTCCTTGGGTGAGTCATGCTTAGATTGTAAGCTAACCATTATCCATTCATTTTTCCTTTTAATTTAATCTTAAAATAAGATAAAATCAAGCAAAAAATGAATAAAAATGGTATGGGCCTTGTCTTGGTCGTGAGAGGCCCATAATAACATGGCATACATGTTTGAACCATGAAAACTTGGCCCCATTTGGAAAAAATGCATTTTTGAGCAATGTTGGTTTTATGCATTTTCCAAAATTTAGCCAACTTCAACAAGGTGTAAATCCCTCAATTTTTGTCATATGAAGGAGATCTTGCACTTTATGGAAACGTCAAAGAGTCCTCTAACCAATGCCTTTGGTCTCATGTCAAAATGATTTTTGATGCTCCTTGTGTGTCCTTTTAAAAAAAGTGTCTTTTTGTTGACTTTGAAAATGACCTGTAATGTCTTTGATCATATTTTTCAAATGGTGAATGCAATGACCATGGGATCAATTGCATTTGAAAGATAATTGAATTTCCTTCAAAATGAGCTTTGTTTTGAATTTTTTGGATGAAGGATGAGAGAGTTATGACCAATCAAAGTTGAGTTGACTTTTCAGGTAAAAACCCTAATTTTGAATCTTAGGGTTTTGTTGATTTGTGATCTTTCCTTTATGAATTATGATCATCCAATGATCAAATGATGAATACTTTGACAAAATATGGACTTTGACAAAAAATTTCATTTTTGACTGTCTGTTGACTTTTTTGGTCAAACGGGTCGTCTGTTGACTGTTTGAGCTGCTGACGGTGCGTCTGAGTGAATTGAAGTTTGAAAATTTGTTTGATGGTACTTTGAGATATATGGATGTGCATTAAATCCATTTGAGGTCTCAAAAACTTGTTTCTCCTGTAAAAACAAGAAAACCCTAGTTAGGGACTGTTTATGTAGGAGACAGTTAAACGTACCTGATTTTTGTGCAGTGTTGAGTCTCTGCTAATCGCGTGATATTCAGAAGACTTCTAGAACAAAAATCTTGGAATTTTGAATTGTGAAAGATTGATTTGATTGATGGTACAAAACACTAAGAATTGTACTGCCAGCAGTTTGGCTGTCAACTGACTGTTCAGGTATTGACGTAGCAGTTAGAGTGAAAAATCAACAGTCAAAGTTAATTTTCTTTTTTGTTTTTGTTTTTTTTTATGTGAAAAATGAAAGTTTATTTACATGACTTGTTAAAAAAAAACACAGACATAATAAATAACTAATATTTACTGTTACCAATACAGTCTGAGTTTCCTGATTCTGCGCCTGCAAAAAAAGATTTAACTCTGTACCAATTGTGTCAGTACTATTTATCTGTAAATAAATAAATAGCATGTGTGAAGTAATAAACAGCATTTGGCGTTTGCGTAAGAATAAATTCAACTGCAAGCCAAATTACTGTATAAGAAAAATTCTAAAAACTAAGTATTTCATATATCAGGATCTTTGTTGAAATAAAAATCCATGATTATATGAGACTCTTAATTTCCAGATTGGAGTTTTTCTTGAAAAATGACGCGGGCAAATTTTGGGGTATAACACCTGTACATCCTCGGCTCGGTCTTACCTTGAAAGCATATGTTTAGCGAGACTTAGTTATTTATATTCGTCATTCTCCCTTAAGTTTGTTAATAACCCTAAATTTGAAATAGAATAGAATAGAAGCGTGCGAGTGAATCGATTCCAAAACCTATGTAGTCATCCCATTAGAATTTCTAATCCGAAGGTACCACTTTTATCTTGAGTAACACTTAGCGATCGTAGGGATTGAAATTCTGAGCGTGGCAAAACCTATTGATCCTAGGGGTAATCTCCTTTGTAAATCCGTTGACCTTGTTTTACTCCTTAGTTCTTTAGACTTGTAGAAGTAAGGGCAACCTCGAATTTTCCTTGAGCACGTCAAACCTGTCGGTAATAAATTGTTAGCGGTGGGTTTTCGTCGTATCAGAACTTCATGAGTTTCCTTTGACTGAACCTCTTTTGCTTTTCCTAAGGATAGTATCACACCATTGCAACCTTCAGGGTTTGTAGATTGATAAAGATAGCCTATGACCCTTTTGCCCCTTGGTGTGGATTTAGCATATGTCGCATTCCCTCCATCGTAGTCCTGCATCTTTGTTCATGACATTGCCCCAGTTGGACTGACCCTTGCCCCCAGGTTATCGTAGAGCGTCCTTGTAAATTTGATATGTTCTAAGACGAACCCCTTTATGACTAGATACCCCTTGAGTGTATCTATGAGGGGACTCTTTTGTTGAACTACTCCTTGCTCAATAATAACCTTTGTTGTATTTACAATCTTGCTATGACAAGGCATGGACATGCGGCTGGCATGGTGAAAGACAACCCTTCTTAGTAAGCCTAATATCATTCTCAATACTTTATCCTCCTTTCTCCATAGCTCGTGATCCTTTGATTTTCTTCAGGAATTTCGGGAAACCGGCTAGCATGGTAAGTGTGGATGCGGGCGAAGATGCAAATGTAAATGTATGAATGCATGAAAATGCAAACGCATGCGTATGCGAGAGACTCCTTTTTTTGTACGTTAGCTCGTAATGAAATCCTTGCAAGATAGACGTCACGACATGCCAATGGAAATCCCTTAGACTAGGGAGTATGCAGAAGGTAGCGGCTGGTGATCGTTCAAGACAGTCACTAAGTCTCATGGCCATCGAGAGGCCGTTCGATGTGTACCAACGAAGTTGTCCCTCGATGTGTACCAAAGAAGAAAACAAAGCGATAAACAATAAACCGAATTTGTCGATCCTTTGAATCTTCTTCCCCCTTAATCTTGAGCCAGATCAAGGTGATCCAAGAGCTTCACTTGATCCCTTTTCTGCAGTGTCTTGAATTGCCTTGAACCCTTGTTCTTCAATCTTCACACTCAGATGGATCCTCGATGAAACCTCTTGATAAAAACCCCCAAGAAACACTTATCTTGGAGGACAAAACCCTCGGATTTTATTCACCAAAAACCCCACAAATCTTCACCCACTAGGAATCTTCAATTCCGTTCCATGGACGTTATCGAACTCGATCACTAACCCTCAACGCAAGAATGATTATGTGTAATTGTGTTGGAGATGACGAAGAACGAAGATGAGAAGACTTTGTGTATCTTTCAGTCGTTGGTGTTCTTCTTGCAATAATTGAACCTTGGACAATATATATGAGAGCTTATCAGTTGGAGCAGAGAAAACTAGAAATTTTGGCATTTTTGATCAGATAGGTCGACCTCTTGTGGTGCTTAGGTCGACCTAACAGAGTTGCATATCCTTTGGATGTCATTTGTTCCCAGTTAGGTCGACCTGTTAAAGAAGTAGGTCGGCCAGAATCCACTTCAGATGCGTTTTGGGGACCTTTCCTCTGATTAGGTCGACCTAGTCGTTGTGTAGGTCGACCTAGCAGAATGATATGTAAATTTCTTCATTTTAGGTCGACCTTTGTTGGGAGTAGGTCGACCTGACTGCTGTTTTTCTGAGTTCCTCTTATTTTGCTTGTGTTGAGTCGACCTGTATGCATAGTAGGTCGACCTGCTCTGTTATGAGTGACCAATGCTTGCTTTTCTTTGAGTTCTTCTGCTTGTACCTTGTTGCTTGTATGCTTGTTGAGTTTGTCATGAATCAAAAACATCTTTGTGAGTGTGATCTTGTATTCACATACTCCCCCTTTTTGATGATGGCAAACCGGTAGTAGAAGCTTTGGCAATAAGTGGTAAAAGCTCCCCCGTACACTCAGCATCTATTCACTCAGCTGAGCTCCCCCGTACACTCAGCATCTATTCACTCAGCTGAGCTCCCCCGTACACTCAGCATCTATCTCCCCCTTTGACAACATCAAAAGAGATACAAGAAAAACAGAAGAGGAGAGTAACGAGAGAAACATAGATAAAACGCTAGCATTCATAGTATAGTAGATAAAAGGTAGATAGTGATAACATGAGAGCCAAACATGTTTAAAGGTACATTAAAGATGAAACACATACATGAGCAAGAGAGATATATGTATGAAGTCACTATAAGCATGTTAATTGATAGCATATTATAGTATCAATAATATTTTTGGAAGTGAACAACAGTTACGTTACCGCCTTCTCAATATGTAGGTGTCAACTTTACCCCTAGAGTACCCTTGACTAAGAAGAAATTTGCTCAACCGTTCGTACCAAGCCCGAGGGGCTTGTTTAAGACCGTATAGAGCACGTTTCAGCTTATAAACATGAGTTGGATACATGTAATTCTCAAAGCCGGGTGGCTGAGCAACATAGACTTCTTCATTTATATAGCCATTTAGAAAGGCACTTTTAACATCCATTTGGAATAGTTTGAAGTCTTTAGAACACGCATAAGCAAGTAAGAGACGAATAGCTTCGAGACGTGCTACAGGAGCGTATGTCTCTTCATAATCAATACCTTCCTCTTGATTATAACCTTGGGCAACTAATCTAGCTTTGTTTCTAGTAATAACGCCGTTTTCATCAAGTTTGTTACGAAAAACCCATATAGTGCCTATTACTTGATGATCTCCCGGATGAGGGACTAAGTCCCAAACATCATTCCGTTTAAATTGGTTTAATTCTTCTTGCATGGCCATTAGCCAATGCTCATCAGGTAATGCATCCTTAGCGTTTTTCGGCTCAACTTGTGAAACAAAAGCAAAATGATGACAGAAGTTACTTATCTTTGAGCGTGTTGTAACGCCCTTTGAGATGTCTCCTATTATATTGTCAATTGGATGGTCTTTCACATTTGTCCAGGCCTTAGGAAGTTCTTCATTGTTTGAGATGCTTTCCTTTTCATTTTCATCATGAGACTCATCTTTCTCTTTCTCAGCATCTTTCTTTACAATACTTTCATTCTCGTCTTCCTTATCTTTGACAATGTCTTCAGTGGATGGACCTGCACCATTAAACGAAAGACCTTTCTCGACATATTTTGTATAAGATTCATCAAAAGACACGTGTACTGACTCTTCTACTATAAGTAATCTCTTATTATATACCCGATATGCTTTGCTAGATTGTGAGTAACCAAGGAATATGCCCTCATCAGCTTTAGCATCGAATTTACCAAGATTATCCTTACCATTGTTCAAGACAAAACACTTGCAACCGAATACATGGAGATGAGATACATTTGGTTTTCTACCTTTTAGTAATTCATAGGGAGTTTTGTTCAGTATAGGACGTATTATTATCCTATTCAAAACATAACATGCGGTGCTAATCGCGTCAGCCCAGAAATACTTGGGTAGATTACCCTCATTCAGCATTGTTCTTGCCAGCTCCTCTAGAACCCGATTTTTACGTTCAACCACTCCGTTTTGTTGTGGTGTTCTAGGAGCTGAAAAGTTATGCTCAATTCCATGTTTATCACAGTATTTTTCAAAAAGATAGTTTTCAAACTCTCCACCATGATCACTTCGAATTGCAACTATTTTGTTGTTCATTTTATTTTGACATAATCTTGCAAATTGTGTGAAAGCTGGAAAAGTTTGATCCTTACTAGGTAGAAAGATTGTCCAACAAAATCTAGAGTAATCATCGACAATGACAAAACCATAGGTGTTTCCACCTATGCTTTTAGTCCTTGAAGGGCCAAAGAGATCCATGTGAAGTAGTTCAAGAGGGCGTGATGTTGAAACCACGTTCTTTGATTTAAAAGAGATTTTTGTTTGCTTTCCCTTTTGACAAGCATCACATAGATGATCTTTTGAAAACTTCATTTTAGGTAAGCCGATTACTAAATCTTTTGTGACAACTTTATTAAGTAAGTCAAAATTTATGTGGGCGAGACGTCTATGCCAAAGCCATGAGTCTTCGCCTAGAGCAATTAGACACTTGGTACTAGACTTAGATACCTCAACCAAGTTTAGCATGTAGATGTTGTTTACTCTTAAGCCCTTAAACATAATGTCTCTTTTCTTAGTATGTTCTATTTTGCAGCCAGAATTTGTAAACATTACTTTAAAATCTTTGTCACACAATTGACTTATACTTAAAAGATTATGTTTAAGGCCTTCTACTAGCAGCACATCAGTTATAGTAGTGGTAGAAGGGTTACCTACACTTCCTTTACCAAGTATGGCTCCCCGATTGTTATCTCCATAGGTGACATACCCCTTTTTCTTTGCTTGAAACTCAACGAAAAGAGATAGGTCTCCCGTCATGTGTCTTGAACATCCGCTATCAAGGAACCACAACCTTTCGGCAATGTCAAGACACTTTTCCTGCAAGATTAATTTAGAGAGGGAGGTCCCCAATTTTCATTGGGTCCTTGGTAGTGAGTACACAATTTGTTGCACTTAGGCAACCATCGAAATACTCCTTTAGGAACTAAAATTCTCCTAAATTTGCATTTTTCAATGGTATGACCCTTTTTGCAACAATAATGACAGGTAATATGATGAGAATATGCTGTTTTGCTAGTTGATACTTTTGGTACAAAAGTGTATTTACTATATAAAGGAGTATACGATCTTTTGAACTTATTTGGATCAACCGCAAAGGTCACTTTTGGTTGTAGAGCCTTGTCTAATTTGGCTTTTAGATCTCTTACTTCTTTTTGCCAAATGTGACATGTCTCACAACCAAACCATGATGTAGGATCTATTTCAACTTTATCCTTTTGAATGTCTAGCATAGATTGTTTTAAAGCTTCCATATCCTTTTCGGTTTTCTCAACTTTTGATTCAAGATATGAAAAGATTTTCTTATTTGAGGCCAAAAGTTTGAAAGCTTTAATTGCATCTCTATGTAATTCTTCAAAAGCAAGTTTTAGTTGAGAATGAGATACCTTATCTACGAGTTCAGGTTTAAGATGACTTACAACTTTCTTTTTCTTGTGTTGATGAGCCATAAAACATAGGTTTGCTGATTTTTCTTCATCGCTTGATGAGCTTTCACTAGATGAATCACTTTCCCATGCTATGTAGGCTCTCTTAGATTTGTTATGACCTTTGCTTTGGTTCTTCTCTTTTTCCTTCTTAAGGTATGGATAATCCGGTTTGTAGTGACCGGCTTTCCCACAATTAAAGCAAGGGCCTTTGATTTTTCCTTTGTTGTTGTCATCTTGTTTGAACTTGTTTGATTGCTTTCTATAGTTGATCAAGCCTTTGTCAGAATGTTTTGCTCCATTTTTCTTTAGATATTTGTTGTATCTTCGCACAAACAGTCCCATTTCCTCATCATCGGAGTCTTCGTCATCACTTGTATCACTATCCTCTAGCTCTTGTCTTGAGGTCTTGGAGCTTGAAGCCTTTAGAGCTATTGACTTCTTCTCTACCTCTTTCTCCATGTTCTTTTCTTTCTTTGCCCTTTTCTCATGCATGTCAAGGCATTTAAGGTGTTGTTCATGTTCCTCTAGTTTACCAAAGAGAGTGGTAATGTCTAAGGTGTTTAGATCATTTGCTTCCTTTATTGCTGTAACCTTGGGTTGCCATTCCCTATTCAAGCATCTTAAGATTACTTAGTAGCAACTGCATTGGAAACAGGTCTATCAAGAGAATTTAACCGATTTTTCAGGTGAACGAATCTCTTCTGCATGTTTTCGATGGATTCACCATCTTCCATGTGGAACAGTTCGAACTCTTGAGTTAACGTATTGATCCTAGCTAGTTTGACATCATCCGTTCCCTCGTGGGCAACTTGCAATGTGTCCCACATAGCTTTAGCGGATCTACAATGGGAAACGCATTCATCAACTCCTAGAGCTGAGATTATAATGTTTCTCGCTTTCCAATCGTATGCATATCTCTTTTCATCTTCAGCATCCCAAGTATTTTCTGGTTTTGGAACAACTGCACCAGCTGCATTTGTCATGGTGATCTGAAAGGGACCATTGACAATAGCTGTCCAGATGTTCCTATCAATTGCATTGATGTGGACACACATACAATCCTTCCAATAGCCATAGTTTTCACCGTTGAAAATTGGAGCTCTATTGTGAGCCCCTTTAGGTCCGGAAGCCATCTTTCCAATAAGTGTTTCACGTAGCACGTAATAAACCAGAGCTCTTGATGCCACTTGTTAGACGCTGGCCTGAGGATCTAGAGGGGGGTGAATAGATCTCACAGAGTTTTTCGGAATTATTTCGAACTAAAGCGAAAGCAGTTCTGAATCGACTTGCGTCTATTCCGGACCGTTATTGCAAGGGTTGTATATGTGACAAAACCACAAGATAATTGAGATTAACGATGAAGTGATATGTTATCGAATCAATACGTTTCACAGCTGAAAATCAATTAACTTCTAAATTGACAAACTTTGGTTTGCAATGCAGTAATAATGGAATAAGCAAAAAGACAAACACTTGGTGATAATGTTCAAATTGATGATGATTCAAGATGTGGTGAATTGTGATGTTTATGCAGAACCTTAATTCACAATTTTAACACTTGAATCGTTAATCAATTTTGCAATTATGACCAAATATGAACAGAACGTAAATGAAAAGATAAAAGCGACAAGAACACGATATTTGTTCAGGCAGTTCGTCGATCGTCCTCGCTACGACTACGTCTACCCCCAATTCCAAATTGAAATTGGGAAATCTTCCATTAATGTTGAAAGCAGTTTATACAAAGAAGAAAACAAAGCGATAAACAATAAACCGAATTTGTCGATCCTTTGAATCTTTTTCCCCCTTAATCTTGTGCCAGATCAAGGTGATCCAAGAGCTTCACTTGATCCCTTTTCTGCAGTGTCTTGAATTGCCTTGAACCCTTGTTCTTCAATATTCACACTCAGATGGATCCTCGATGAAACCTCTTGATAAAAACCCCCAAGAAACACTTATCTTGGAGGACAAAACCCTCGGATTTTATTCACCAAAAACCCCATAAATCTTCACCCACTAGGAATCTTCAATTCCGTTCCATGGATGTTATCGAACTCGATCACTAACCCTCAACGCAAGAATGATTATGTGTAATTGTGTTGGAGATGACGAAGAATGAAGATGAGAAGACTTTGTGTATCTTTCAGTCGTTGGTGTTCTTCTTGCAATAATTGAACCTTGGACAATATATATGAGAGCTTATCAGTTGGAGCAGAGAAAACCAGAAATTTTGGCATTTTTGATCAGATAGGTCGACCTCTTGTGGTGCTTAGGTCGACCTAACAGAGCTGCATATCCTTTGGATGTCATTTGTTCCCAGTTAGGTCGACCTGTTAAAGAAGTAGGTCGACCAGAATCCACTTCAGATGCGTTTTGGGGACCTTTCCTCTGATTAGGTCGACCTAGTTGTTGTGTAGGTCGACCTAGCAGAATGATATGTAAATTTCTTCATTTTAGGTCGACCTTTGTTGGGAGTAGGTCGACCTGACTGCTGTTTTTCTGAGTTCCTCTTATTTTGCTTGTGTTGAGTCGACCTGTATGCATAGTAGGTCGACCTGCTCTGTTATGAGTGACCAATGCTTGCTTTTCTTTGAGTTCTTCTGCTTGTACCTTGTTGCTTGTATGCTTGTTGAGTTTGCCATGAATCAAAAACATCTTTGTGAGTGTGATCTTGTATTCACACTACGTACCTCCTTATGGAGGATCAGAGTCTACGTAGTTTGGGCACAGGGTTGTACGCCTTAGAATTTGATATGATATGGTTTGAAGGCTTTTTGAATGGCCTATCATAGTTTTGAGTTTTGTGGTCTGAAAGGCATTTTGAATTGCCTTGTCGAAAAGGATGAAAATCCGTAGTTTGATTTGAAGTGTTTGGAATGTTTTAGATTTGGGCGTACAACCCTGGTTTGATATGTCACCGTTAGATGCGATGATCAATAGATTTGATCAGTATAGCTAACGGATTAAGGGGGCATTGCTGGTTACTCAGATCGATAGATTGATCGTCGCGGGCAGCAAATTAAATGTATTTTAGGTTTTTATATGTTTTTATCTCTCGTCTAATGCGACTAATAGATTTAGTCGGGTCGAGAAGAGAATTAAATCAGAATTAATTAAATTTATATTAACAAATAAATTGAATTGATCAAAATTATTTCTCGCCTAATGCGACTAATAGGTATAGTCGGTTCGAGGAGAAAATTTAAAATTAATCAAAAATCAATTGAAATTTTTGCCCAAATGGGATTGGGGCAAACCCTAATGCGGGGGTAATCTTTCTAGGCTTTTTTATAATTTTAACTATTAAAATAATTAAATCAATTAAGTCGAATAATCGACATAATCGAATAATCGGGACGACCCTAAATAATTCTAAACCCTAATCCTAATTTTATTTCTAATTCTAATTAAATAAACTAATTTAAAACAAACAATATTAATCATCATCTTAATCTAAATAGTTTATATAATAAAATAAATAAATAAAACCTGGCACCAATCTCGTGTGGGTGACCCTTGAAGTTACATGGTGTGCTCTCAGCCTCCTGGGCATTGGATCTTGTGTTGACTTGATCAGGCTGACTGGCGCGGGCATATGGTGGTCTTCAGGAGAGTAGCGTGCATAGAATCTGCAATTTGCAAATTTGTGAAAAAATAACGTTGAAGCATGGGATCGAACCCACGCTTTGAAGGATGCTGGAGCACAAGCGTTGCCAACTCAGACGCGCTTTTAAGTTGTTAGTAAACCCATCACCAATCATCATATCCTAGCCCATTCGCAAAAGACAATTTCAACGCAGCATTCAAACTGGGGCCCGTTGCTTCTATGCTGATGAATCACAACGCGCCAAGACTCCACGCCATGGTCAAAATACCAGAGCACTGTTGACCGCCAGACCGGTATAAAACCGATCGTCTTCTCCGATAGGGACCAACGTTCAGACCTATAAAATCAACAAGAGATAAAACGAAAACAACCCAGATTACATAAATCAAGGTCCCTGAATTCAATGGCGCCGTCCTCTAGGCCTGAAGCGGCTTGTATTCGCAGTTTCGAAGCTTTCAGAGTTTTATGCCCTAACCATGGTGCTACATGATTCAAGCCCTTACACTTGCATGTTGTGCGTCCAACCTGTCCCAATTAGACTCCTGAACTCAACTATGAACAATAAAACGGTTAGAAACGTATGAACGAATGAAACTGAATATCAACAAACTTACCTCCGGTGAGGGCGTTTTGAACGGTTCTGGGACGTTATAGGCTCGAGCAGTGATTGGATTCAACCCTTAGGAGCATTAGGAACGCCAATGAACCTTTTGTTTCGCCTGAAATTCGCTGTAGTGGCAGCTCTCCAATTGCAACTCTTTCTTGAATTTTTTGTTTCTTCCAAAACCCTAATTTTGGCCACTCTCCTCACCTCTTCGTGGCTGCACATCTTCCTTATATACATGAGATAGTTTTAGGTCTCACAATATGGGAAAGAATCAAATGCTTTGATTAAAAAATCGATTTCAAATTTTGCTTCAAAACTTTCTATTCTTGAACTTAATCTATTCCATGCACTTTTCCATTTGATCTTGGCCCTTGGATTATTTTTGGATTTTATTTGAATTAATAAGAAAAGAAATATCCTCATGTAATTATTTTAGGATTTTATTTGTCTTTTATTTGAAAGTAAATGAATAAAATCAAGTAAAAATAAAATAATATTACAAGGATAATTATATTGGACCAATGGACCTCTCTTGGGCTTATTACCACGTGAAAAATTCAAAATTATAGGCCCAATACTTAAGAAATTGGATTTTGTTCACTTAGGGTTTCATGCCTTTCTTGGAATTCGACCAACTTGTGCGCATCATATCTCCCTCCAATTTAATCATATGAAAGCATTCTAGGACTTTTTAGAAAGCTCGAAGAGTCCTCTAAATGACCTTTTTGGTTTCATATCAATCGAAGCTTCCATGCTCGAGTTATGAGCTTTGACCCAAAAGATACCCTTTTATTGACTTTTTGAGGACCTGTAATATATTGCACCATATCTTCCAAATGAATCATTTCTGGCCTTGGCTTGTGAGAGGCAAAGTTGTAGAGGATTCAATTTCCTTCATTATAGGCTTTGGTTGGGAAATTTTTGATACTCCATATGAAAGTTATGGCCAGTCAAAGTTGGGTTGACTTTCTAGTTTAAAAAACCCTGATTTGAACCTTTGATTAGGAGAGAGTGACTTGAGTTTAACCATTGAGCCTTGAACTCTTGAAGATGAAAATAAGACGGGCAAATTTTGGGGTATGACACTGCGTCCTCATCATTACTAACATGAAACATTTATGCTAGGGACAACACGTTGCAATGTACTTTGTAGGAAAGCTACGCAACACAATATTTCGATTTTATACAGAAACAAGCTGATCCCTCTGCTCCAATTGTCATCCTCTTGAAATACGCCAAAATTAAAGATGAAGGTTTACATCTTATTCATCACTACACATGTAACCTTATTAAACTTCTTATCATGCATTGTAAGCGCTGCGTAAATAACATATTAAACCTAACTATTTTGTAGGTAAGTTCCTTCTTGTTGTCACGAATACCTACAACGTAACCACCATACACATCAATGAGGATATCCCAGAGATCATTGATTTCCTCATACAGTATATCAGGTGCCTACGGTTTCCGTTTCCAATATTATTAACCTTTATAATCCTGTGTGTATAAGTTCAATAATAACTCCCTTTGGTTTTAACCTACACTTGCAGGATGCCTAAGGTAACTGTTTTGGCTAAATCGCATGGCCCGACAAGTAGTACCAACTGTGGAAGGGCTCAATAAAGCAATTTGTCGAACACATGGTGTGCAATCGATCCAAAGTAGATTTTCTATGATTTTGTTGATAAGTAGATCCAATTACAATCACATAGATTGTAATCAACTCAACAAAACAGTTTCAAATATTAGACAAAGAAATTTTCTCAGAGTATCGATTGCACAATCAACGTTTTCATAATTTACATGTAAAAGTAAAACAAAGAGAGGGAGAGAGAGAGAGAGAAATGGATTTGTTTAGGCAGTTCCCAAATCGGCCTCGCTATGGGTACGTCTGCCCCCAATTCCAAAGGAATTGAGATAATGAATATTAACCTTTGCAAATGTAGTTTACAAGAGAAAGGGTAGCAATCCAACCCTCCAAACCCTATGGTTGATGTTGATCTTATCTTCTTCTCTTCCCTTGATCTTGAGCTCGATCAAGTAACCTGATAATTCCAATTTGATCCTCCGGTTACCGTTACTCAGATTTAACAGAACCCCTATTTTTAAAGCTTTCACTTGGCTGAATCCAAATTGCGAACGTATCGTGACCCAAGATTACCAAAGTGATTATCCGGTTAACGTTATTCCTTTGACAAAAACCCCCGTTATTCAAACCTTTCACTCGGTTGAATCCAAATTGTGCAATCTTATGAAAAACTCCCAAATCAATCCTTGATCTTGGAAGAAAATCTCAAATAGATTTATCTTGAAACCCCTAAAGAATTATCAACCCAATTTGATTACACTAATCCTAAATTGGACCTTATCAACCTAAATCTAGATGGCGCCCAACAAAAAAGGATTATGTATAATTGTTGTGTGTATGCATAGAGAGAGGTTGAAGATGATGAGCAATGCTTTGTATATTTTTGGTTTCAATTTTTGAGATATGATGCATAAATGGTACTTATATGATGTGTGTTAAGAGAGAAACAAAACAGAAAAACAGATTAGATACTTCTACACTTTTTTGAAAAGTATTAGTATGTGTCGACCTAAACCATCTATGTGTCAACCTAAACCATTTATGCGTTGACCTGAAAGTCGTATGTGTCAACACATGCTGAACATAAACTTTTGAAATATTAGACAAACAGATTTTCTCATAGTATCAATTGCACAATCAAGTGTTCGACAAATTGCTTAAGTCAATTTTTTTTGTCATTTCATTGGAAATTGATTACTATTGTGAGATTTTTATTCAAACGTATTTGTTGAAAATATATTGATTGTTTTCCTCATCTTACGTATACGACCTATCGGTTAATGCATATCCGGTCTTTTCGATCACGGTTCGGGATAGACGATTGTTGGTCCGAAATTTTTTCCACGCGCCATAGTTAAACATTTTTCAAAATAGAATTTTAATAAGAAAATTCCATTTGCAATATATTCACACCCCCTTCTCCGTCGTAGCATATCGTCTAACAAAATTCAGTTGTATTTATCCTTTGAAAAACATGTTTGTTCTAATATTTGAAGTTTCTAACGATAATTTATTTTTCTACAGGACTGAGATGCTTTAAAATTCATCCACTATGGATGAAAGATTACAAGTCTGCCACAACCTATTAAGTAGTGGTTTCAAGATGTGTTGCAGCTATCTGGGTTGGCATACTTGTGCATGACCAGTTATGTTACGATTAATTATGGTATGTTGTCTGTGTTTGTAGAGAGATGGAACTCAGAGACGACGTCTTTTGATCTTCCACACAGTGAGATGACTATCACACTATATGATATCTCATGCCAGCTGCATCTTCCGATCAAGGGGAGACTGTTAGACCATGATATGATTAACAGAGATGATGTAGTGGAGATGATGGTAGACTATCTAGGAGCTGACCCAGGAGATGCCCTGCATGAGTTAGAAGCCACCCAGGGGTTAATTCTAGACTTCGATTCCTGGGGAGATTGTGTACATAACAATTGCACGATGTAGAGCAAGTTGCTGGTGATGATGAGCAGGTTGCGTATCATAGAGCATACGCATTGGGAGCATACATGTTATACTTGGTTGGCATGTCCATTTTTATGGACAATAGTGCCACTTATGTGGATGTGGTCTACCTAAGATACTTCGCTGACTTGGAGCGGATCCATGAGAACAATTGGGGGCCGCTTGTTTGGTCTACATGTACTCTAAGTTAGCTGAAGGTTGTGTGTGAAAGACCAAACATATGACAAACAACATCACACTTTTGATGGTAATATTTTTGCATCTAGGCCAGCTCAGCAGGAGATACTAAAGGAGGAGCGGGCTAGGGCAAATCATGTTATTGATGTGTTGCCTAGATGTTAACGTATCGTGGATATGGCACATATCAATATAGACAAATGAGTCTTTCCGGAAGGCTATGAGGAGAGGGATATTCTATCACTACTACGAAAAAGTTGTTTCACATCCGTTGGTAAAGGGATACCATAATGCGTGGCCTACTGTTGTGAGGTAACAGGTGGTGGTATGTATGATGCTTTCCACCACGATCGTGCAACCGTGATTATAAGTCAAGTAGTGCGCTACCTATCACAATGGTTATTTCAAACAACCATTGTGATATACCCTATAATGCATAGCATTTAACAACGGTTTTTCTAAACAATCGTTGTGATATATACACTGAGTTTATCATAAATTATGTGGAATGCTTATTTCACCAATACTCACTAAACATATAATCTTTCAATCTGATCTAGAACATTATAATATGAAATATTAAATTATATTAGAAGAACAAGTTATAAGTTCAATCCTAAACAAGAATTCTTCAACTCATTATCCGTCCGTATTTCGCTCTTTAACTTCTTGAATTTGGTTTAATGCTCCTAGCTCTTCAACCCCTTTCCTTCACCTCTAGTTCATTTTGCAACATATTATTTACTTTGCATACAAAATTAGAGGTGAAGGAATGAGAGGTTGAAGAACAAGAAGCATTAAACCAAGTTTTAACTGTTAAAGAGTGAAATACAGATAATTGGATAAAGAATTCTTGTCTAGAATTGAACGTGCAACTTGTTTTCTAACATAACTTTATCTATCATATTATAATTTTATAATTCAATAATAAACTCGTCTTTTATACAAACATTAACAATAACATTCATTAACAACAAACCTTAAACAACACATAATAACAACAAAATGTTTTAGAAGCGTACTTGTCCCATAATGGCATCCAAAAAGAAAAGAGGATGAAGCTTAAATGAGAGTTGAGAACTTGTGCTAATTTTGAATGAATGTCATTTTGGGTCTTTCCCACAAGTTTGCAACACTCACTTTAATTTCATCCTCGTTAATTTTTTTCGTTCACTCATCCCTACCTACAAGTCAAAACAAGAAAAAAGTTCAAACATTATGAAACAAGCTATTGAAACGTAAACAATAATAGATAAAAATATTTAGAAACATAAACTATTGTGAAAACAAACCTGTAAGGTAGCTATTTCTTAATATTTGAAAAGACGAGTTTGCTGCATAAATTTGGATTTTCCATATGAGAGAGACGAGTGACATAGATGTTAGGATTTTGTTTTGAGAGAGACGAGTGAAATAGATGTTTGGATTTTCTTTTGAGAGAGACGAGTGAAATAGATGTTAGGATTTTATTTTGAGAGAGACAATTGTTATGTATTGGAGCGAAAGATAATTTCGCTTATATATAAATATGTAACACATTTGACCACTGTTGATAAAATGAACTGTGATGAAATGATTTCACTTTACACCACGATTGATTAAAAGAAATGTGGTGATATATCTATTTTGTCACGATAAATGGAAAATTGTTGGTGTTGGTATTCGAATCTTTCACTCTAGGTACATTTCACTACGATTATTATCTATGACCATAGTGAAATGTCTTTTAGTAAACACCAAAAACAAAAGCCCACCAACGAGTTATTACCACGGTTAACAAGAAGGTCGTAATAATATTGTATTACGAAAGGTCTATTTTGTAGTAGTGTATATGGCATCATGGAGGAGGCACAACAAACACTATAGTACAGGAGGCAACATACAAATAGAGGAGGTTGGAGCATACGCAATAGTATATAGTATTTGTATTATGAGCACTATTATTGGTTGTATTTTATTTTGACTCCATTATGTATTATGGAGCATTATTAATTTATATATGTCACTTTCGTATTATTTTGATAGTGTATTGTTTAATCTATATAAAATTGAATATGATAGTATATCTATAATACATCGTCAATTTTATTAGTGCAACTCTAAAACAAAGTCAAAAATGACTGTCTAGTGTAAATACAAAAATGTATCTTCGGATTCTGTCTAGGGTGAATACATGAATGCATCTCAAGATCATTTTTTTTCAAATTTAAGGTGTTTCATTGAGGAATGCATGGGGTGGGTCCAGAGATGCATCTCCAGAATAAATTTTGAAAAAAATATAGGGTAAGACTCAAGTTGGCGTGTTTTGGTGAGACTCGAGATACGCATTGAAATCATTTCCAAATTTCTCTTATGATGGGATAACCAATTCCAAATAAAAGTACATAGGGTTTAATGATTAACCTTCAACAAACTATTGATATAATATGGACCATTAAGCTAAGTATTATAACGGAATTGCTTCTTTCATTATAAGTGGTGGAGAAGCACCTTATTAAAATTAAAAAAAAAAAAAACTTATCTGAATTCAAAATTGTATTTCTGAGTACACTTAATTTACACTTCATCTATTTATATATGAGCTTCATTCTCATTTTACCATAAAAATAGTCTGAAAATATATTTTTGAAATAAATTCGCATGTATACTTTTCTACCGTAAACAAATGCTTTGTTTCTCAAAGCCTACTCACATTTTATCATTTGTTGGCCCCCTATGTGATTCTTAGACAGAAATATTTGGCTTACGAATCTGCTAGGGTAATGCCGAAACACATTAATTCATCCAAATCATAAATATTTGAAAATTTCTCTATTCACCCATATATATATTCATAGATCCGAAGTGAAATCTCCAAAATACTCTTATATTTTGGATGTGCATATTCGAAGACATTTTTTTTTTAAATAAAAGTGATTTCAGATATACATATTCGAAGACACTTTTTATTTAGAAAAAAGGTGACTTTGCCTTTTTTTGGAAAAGGGGCTGGGTGTCTTCGGAGATGCTTATCCGAAATATTTCAATTTTTGGTGATGAGATTTTTCGGATATGCATATCCGAAATAACCCAATAATTATTAAAAAATTAAAATTAACGTGAATCAATATAATTAATAGTATAAATAATTGTGTTAATCAAAATATATTATTAAATATATACTATTATAATCAAGATATAATAATAATAATATTAGCATAATAAATATTTAAATCAACAAATTATTTTTATATAAAATTAATTAAAGAAAATTATTACAAAATTAAAATTTATAATTAATTAAATAAATTTATTGAGAAAATAAATTATTTGGTTCTTCTAGACTTTAGATAATAATATATACTATCTTTGTAAAATTAAATATAAAATATTGCATTTTTCGAAAAGAAAATTTTGTATTAAAACAAAAAATTTTAAATTCTTAAAAATTTAAAAAAATTATTTCTAAATATAATTTTAATATTTATTTTCTCAATAAATGTCCTAAAATAGTTATTATTTCCTCAATTTTTAAATGAAAATCATTTAATTAAAATGTATTATGACAACAGTTTTAGATAATATTTAAAACGGACAAAATTAAAATTTATAAAATTATTTAAAGAAAATTTATAATTTAAGAATTAAATATTTAAATCAATACAGTATTTTATAATTTGTGACAAATAAATTATTACAAAATTAAAATTCTATTTAATCTCTTTATTATTTATTTATAACAAGTTGTATTTAAGTTATTCGTTATTAATAATAACTCACTTTAATTATATTATAACTATATTATAAATAAATATTTTTTTAAAATAAAATTTAAAAAAATTGAAATTTTGGTTAATTCGGATATGCATATCCGAATTAACTAAAATTCCAATTTTTTTTGAGGTGCCTTCGGATATGTATATCCGAAGAATATTTTGAGATTT
The DNA here is from genome assembly GCF_029867415.1 of Vicia villosa. NCBI lineage: Eukaryota > Viridiplantae > Streptophyta > Magnoliopsida > Fabales > Fabaceae > Vicia > Vicia villosa. Next base: position 305,576 of record NW_026705951.1, on the reverse strand, counting down.
TCAAGAGTGTTTTTCACTTTATATAGAAATTAAATTACTTGTAAGCATAGTATATTTGAATCTCTAATATATCGGTGTACAAAGAAATTAAATTACTTGTAAGCATAGTATATTTGAATCTCTAATTTCCCTCCGCTCTTTGATTAAATATTTTTCCTTCTTTTCCATTTTGTAAATTTTTTCATCAAAAATATGGTCATTTAATTTACCAAATAATACCATCAATGGATTTGATCAAATAAACAACCACATCAATCTTTTCTAAGGAAGTACAATTTATTCTGTAAATATATTTTTTCATTTTTTATAAAATAAGGGTGTAACTTACACATAAACTTGGTGTATTAAGGTGCATCTAAAATAAATTTCTAAATGTAACCAAAATAAAATACATTTCTAAATTCTTATTTTTCACAAGGGTGAAAGAGCAACTTATTATAAACCGTGTAAGTATTTCCAACATAAAACAGTTGGTTAATCAGGTCACTAACCACGTATAACATAATTACTTGCCAATTTCTCGCGGTTAACATTTTATTTTATTTTTCAACTATAAAGAATGGAAAAATGGATGGCGTGTAATATAATATTTCTGTTGATATTATTAGTTGTCTAGTTTGAGGAAGAATGAAAAAAATGCAAGTAAAAGCTTTAGGTCTATAATATGGAGAAGGCAGTAATGCTGGGTCATTTGCCAAAGCACCATAAACATGCCTAATTTTTGAACACGTGAAATGTTGTACGGTAACTTTGCCGTGCACAAATGATGTAACATAGACGGAAAGAACTAAACTGTATAACATTTGAAATTTAAGGGAACTAAACTGTATAACATTTGGTATTTTGTTAGAAACAGAAACTAAAATGTATGACCGAATATTTGCATGTTGGGGTCATACTCATAACCATGCTAGCTAGACCCACTAATGCTATATACAAGAGTTAGTAGCATAAACCAAAAAAAAAAAAGCTTCAATGAGTTGTGTGACATCTGGCTACGTTTTTTACCCTCACAAAACAATAGATTGCATTATCGCAGGTAAATCCTTCTGGCTGGATTAACTGGGTTCTTTGCCTCACGTTCACCATTCACTTTTCCCTGTAATAATGTGATGATGAATTTGCATTAGCCTTGGACGCCTTGCATAAGAGCATTTTAACAAAAACAAACCGCAGCAATGCGAAAAGAAAGTAAAATGCACTTTACAACCAAGTCATTAAACTGAAGTAAAATTCTCTATTGCAATTGCAAGATCCAAGATGCGTGAGTTAAAGCAATGTTGTCAAATAGCACTTATAGCCTATAGCAACATTTTAGTGCGGCGGAATTTGAACAAATTGATATTTTTTTGAGCTATAGTACATAGAATTGTTAAATAGTTACAAATCTTCATCTCTCCGAGAACGAATACTAATAAAGATTTGGTAAATAAGTCATAGCGAGAAAAGGAAGTTGATTGAAAAGATGGTATGAAACTTCATGAGGAAACAAGAACAAAACACTAGAATGCAAAATATGCTAAATGAATCCTTACAAGTTTAAACGAGAATAGACCCTTGAAAATTTCATTTAACAAAAGAATATTTGAAATTGACAGACATCTCATAGAAGAACATTTAATTATCTCTACATTCAACTTGAATTCACAATGCATGGTGCATTAGAAGTCTGAAAAAAACTTTAAAAATAATTTTCTTTCGAATAATGAACAAAAAGTAGAAGTGAAATATACTAGAAATACCAGTATTGTCAAAGCCGCCAATCCTGCTTTGTCATCCTTATGTTGTCTAGTTTTCGGACTTTTTAAAACGCCCCTTGCAAGAACACCTTTTTCATTGCAATTTTTATTCACTGTCAATTTCATGGTAGCATTCTCTTTCCCCTTGTGAAGTGTCTCCTTAGCAGCAGTACATTTGGTTTTGTTGACTTTGCCCGGTAACTTGGTACTTGAGCGTACAGACTGGGTTTTGATCTGTTAAAATGTATACCCAGCACTTTTTATAAATATATAACTTATTATTTCTAAACTTCAAATAAATTTAAGGATGGCTAGGAAAGGAATTATTGTGATGACTGATGACTAACAAGATAACTGTCACTTAATACAAAGGGAAGAATCCAAAATTTCTAATAAGATATATAGTGATCCACTTGATAATCGTTTGGTGATAAATTTTTCGATATTAAACTAAATATAATTTTATATAAGACGGTAGATTAGCTAATTCATTTATAATTTATAAAAGATCTTTATGTTAAATGATATAAAAAATGCATGACTTGAAGACAGTAGAGCTTCTTACCAATGACTTTGCAACATTGATGTTATTTCCTATTATGCTTCCTTTTCCTTTTCCTTCAGCTGTAATGGATGATGTCTTGAATTTGTTTCCAAGGTTGGATCTATTCTTAACTGCAAGATTCATTGTGACCACATCTTTCGTAATTGTGATTTTCTTCCTCTGTTCCTTTGATACTTCATAACTAGGATTCGAACATGACCCAACACTAGACTTCCCAGAAGATGATTTACGACCTCTCGATTTCATGTTATCAACATCCATCTCCACTTTGGAGGCTTTTTGTGTCACGTAACTTTTCCTAAGACAAATACTATTCACTGATGAACTTCCACTTGTCTGATCACATGGTTTATTAGACAGCTCCGTATATTTATGCTGGTCCTGAACTCTTGAAGCTTCTGTAACCAAACTTTTCCCAAAGCTATTGCTTCTTACCGACGACCTTTTTCGTTTCTCATCATATGATACCTTCTTTTGAATCATGTTCTCAGATGTAAGCATGGTTCTTGTGGACCTTTCATAATTCTTTTTATCCATAGAACTTGAACTTCCCACTAGATTACCGCAACGGGCCTTGGACATAGTTTTTCCGCCGGCATTGTGTTCAAAAGTCAAGCCTGATTTTGGGTTGCTAACACTTGATGTTGATTTGGGCTTCGCTTCATAACCAATGCTGGCACCTTGTTTGATGCATCCCCTTCTGCTTAAACCCTCCTGTTTATCCAACAAAGCATTTAGATTAATACCTTTCCCCCACTTGATCTTATTTTTGTAGTGTTTTCCTCTTGATTTCGAGACTGAAGAAGGAAGTCCCGGCGAAGCAAATCCCTCAACCGAGTGAGCAAATTTTGATTTTAACTCGCGAGCAGACAACTGGTGGAACCTGAAAATGATTTGATGATTCAATAAAATCCTCCAATATGGAAAACCCAAGAACTATTAGAAAAGGATCCTTACAAGTGATTTTTGTCGAACCAGTCATCATCATCAGTTCTGCATCACAACCAAAATAACTTTCAATAAAAACAAACAAAATAGATGAAAAGAAATTGGAATTTAGAATTGAAAGTGACTCACATAGCAGAGTTAGGTTCAAGAGTCAAATCTGCCCACATAGGTGCATCAAAATGTTCCTGTATGTTATGCAACTCAAATTCTTCTTTAACAAAGTAAATAGCTAGCCAAACAATTCTAAATGGAAAACCTATTCTGCACATTTGCATGCATTTTGTCTACATTTTCATGGTTCCATTATTACTTCCACCAATTTTCAACCAATTTTTGCATAATCCAAAACCCTAAAAAATGTGTAATCTGGAATGGATAATAAGCAATTTTATCAAAAATGTGAAGAAACTGAATAAGCAAAACCCTAAAAAATGTGTAATCAGGAATGGATAATAAGCAATTTTATCAAAAATGTGAAGAAACTGAATAAGAATGTGTAATGCGGAAATGGATTATAAGCAATTTTATCAAAAATGTGAAGAAACTGAATAAGCAAAAACCCTAAAAAAATCGATGAAAATGAAAGTAAGAAGAAAGGAGAAGAGAGTGTTGCGTACCAGAAAAGCCCAGTGATCGGTGACGATCCCGTTCTTCATAGAAACTTGCATCATTGATTCTCAAGTCAAGAAGGACTCAAAACTCAAATATGAAAGAAGAAGCATATTTGAATCGACCCCATAATATGAATATTCCTTCTCAATTTAGAAAAATATTTAGATGGACATAACACTTATTTACACAATCAATTATAATTTATTTATTAATTAAAAATAAAAATAAAAATTAAATCCTATAAAAAAATAAAAATAAAAATAAAAATAAAAATAAAATTGTCTCCTTCCTTTATTATCACAACCACCCACATGTTACCAATTAAAAACAAAATTAAAATTTTAAATAATATTAAATTTTCTCTTTTTTATTAGTTATTCCTAAGAGTATGGATTTAGGTTGATATCCATGCATGTATTTCTCCTCAACTTATATATCATTTTTAGTACAACACCCAAATTCCTATATTTTTTATGTTTTCATTTATTATTACTCCATCTCAACTTATATACTCGCATAGTCTCTAATTATAAGCTTTCGAAGAAAAAAAAAATCTTTAAATGTATGTAATTTTTTATATATTGGTTTTTTATTAATTAGATGTTTTTGTGTGCTACATCTTTGGACTTGAAAGTACCGCAATAAATGTTAAAATTATTTCTCAAAATATTTAACATTGTTGCAATTTTATAGTTAAATTCAAACTCAAAATAATTAACATTTGATCTTATCGGTGATTAGAAGTGTGATGGTCAGCAAAACATATGTAGGCTTGATGGATCAACGAATGAGGGGGTGTATCTATAGACACTCTGATGCTTAAGTAAGTACGAGTGAGGAGGTAGTGAGAAAAGGTTTGAGAATAGGATATCTGACCCTCCTACAGAGGACGTTATTAATAATGAGCCCCCGACGATGGACCAATGGTCTCTGTTATGGGCTGAGTGTCCAGGTCCATAATGGATGACTGTTAATCGCACTAAAACGCATCATATAATTGACTCGATTATCACATGTTTTTCATTTGTTTTTAGGTTATTTTTTTTGTATTATGCCTGTTCTTGGTTCATTTCCAGGTAATGTCCTCTTTATTTACTCTTTTGAAGAAAACGAGCGAAAAAGCCAGAAAAATCGGGATTTTCAATAGTTTTGCACACATGGCGTCCAGCTCAGCGCCCACTGAAGGGAGTTTGATGACGCTGTCTGATATATGTGAATTACATTAGAACCTGTTGCTTTTATCTGTCATTTACTTTACCCCTTTACTTTGTTGCACTGCACTCATATCACATATTCTTATTCGCCTTAGATAAGCACCTTAACTATAGAGTTGATAGATTGACGACTTGGTCTCTGTGGTTCGATAATCTTATATATTACTTCGATAGGCTGTGCACTTGTAGTTTTATTTTAGACTCTGTTTACAGACCCGTCAATTCCTAAGATTCTCATGTGAAAGTGGGGATGAGCATCACGTGCTCACCATCCTAGGTCAACTGCTCTGTAATTCCCGAATCATGGGTGGACTTGCCTTTGCCCATTACGAAAGGCAAGACGATTTCGCCAATCGCGTGAAACATGGGGAGGCAGTTGATGATATGTTCTCTAAAGGTGGAGAAAAACACAAGAAAGGGGGTTTGAATTGTGTTCTTCAATATTTATTTCCCTTTCTATAAATCTTTTATTTCTTCTAGTATCTCATATTCTTGGATATGATTTGGATAATATTGCGGAAGCATAACAATGCATAACCAACGAGATATACATTCATTTAGTTTCTTTTCTTCCTCAGAACTTCTGACTTTGTTAAGCACAATTCTGAATAAGGATTGCGTGGAAATTCTGGGTTAAATGAAGGTTCAGAAAGTAAAATACACATTCATTTTTATCCTGGTTCACCTTCTCAACAAGGCTACCTTCAGTCCACCCTCCTCAGGTGATTTTGCCTCTTTCCGTAGAGGACTTAATCCACTATAATCAATCTTGATTACAACTGCACAAGCAACCTATTTGTGACTAACCATTTGCACAAGCTACCCGCAAGTGACTAACCCTAGATGATGAATCGTCCAGTGATCTCAGCAAGATATAACGTTTATCAACCTAGAAACTCCTGCACAAGCTACCCGTAATTGACTAACTCTAGACAATGAACCGTTCAGTGATCTCAGCAAGATATAACGTTCATCAACCTAGAAACTCCTGCACAAGCTACCCACAAGTGACTAACCCTAGACAATGGATAGTTCAATGATCTCAACGAGATATAACATTCATTTACCTAGACACCTCTAATAGTCTAACTAGACCTCTTGGACAGCTCAAGTATCTGAATCAGAAGGATACTCAAGGAACACCAATTCAAACTAGAATTGTTCTTCTGGAGATTACAAGTGTGCTTCTTATCAAGCAGATTTTCTCCTACTCTAATTGCATATTGTTTATGACACACTGACTAGAAGTCACTTCTGGTTCCTAAACAATTTATTAGAAGATTCCTAAGGAATAACACAATACGAGCAACAACTCTTGTGTTTTACATATTATTACAAGAATTAAAAATATCTTGTTATCTTCTTGGCTTTGTCTTCTGGTTGAGATCTTCTCTTCTTTGTTTGATAAGCTGATTAAGAGCAACATCTCTTGTTTGGAATGCTTCTTTATTTTGATCTCCGTCTTTATTCTTCTGAAAGCGGATTAAGAGCAACACCTCTTGTTTCAAAGTGCTTCTTTAACTTGGTCTTCTCTTCTTGAGTAAGGAGATTAGAACTTCAACTCTTGAATGTAACTCCTTTTTGTAAGACCATCTTCTTTACTTATGAATAAGCAGATGTGGAGCAACAACTCTTGTGTTGATTGCTTCTTGTGAATTGATCTTCATCTTCCGCTTCGATACTGATAATGAAGCTTCTTACAGCTAGTAACACATTAATGAACTTAAGTAAACATGAAACACTATAGAGCAACAACTCAGTGTATTCGGTTTCTTTATTCATACAATGTGAAGATTATTTGGACCGATCATGTATTTGTGGATCTCTCTCAGATATATTTCTAACTCTCATTACTCCATTGGAGCATACTGCATAATATGCAGACTTTTCTATTTCTCACTTAAGATTTTCTTCTCACAGGCTTATGTTGTGTATGTCAACACTCTTGTTTTTCTTATCACACACTTTGTGTATGTTGCCTCTTATGGTGCAGTTAATTTTCTTACACTCTCATGCTTGCACACTCTCTTGTTTTTTAGGTTCGGAGTTTTGCTCTTTATATAAGTTAGGTATATTACTGTTGGAGCATAACAGTTTAACCATATTTGAACATAGCATTTAATGCTTGGTATAGACTGAATTAGGAAATACCTATTTCCAAGGCGAATCTTATCTTTGGTGTTGGTGGCGTGTCTTCTCTAATTTTCTTCTTCCAAGATAATTACTATTGGTGGCGTGTCTTCTTTCACTCTTTTAGTATATAGCCAAAAAAGATGTCATAATTTTGTCTTTACTTTGAGTACCGTGCTTTCATGCATGTGGCTTGGTTGGAACATTTTACGATGTTCTTAGAAGTTTTTAGTCACTAGTTTAGAACATCTTTTTTGGCATTACTCGTGAACGTTGATGTTGTTAGTTTTCTGAGGGAGTTTTTAAGAATGATATTGTTCTTTGAGAAACAGAGCTTTTGTTTCTTTGATAACTTCTAATCTTCAGATTCTGTTTGTTGAACTTGCTTTTAGTCAGAACATCTGATCATTTAATGATATTTCATTTCTTTGATCTTCTTGTTGTTTTGAGACTTCATGCATCTGATGTTTTTGATTTTTTGCATTCTTTAGTTTTTAAGCCAGTTTCTCATACAATCAATATGCTTGTTTCTGATGAATTTCGTATAAGGCTTTTAGCTTAACATCTACACACTCAATGAAATCATTAGTAATAAAATTTTTACTAACAAAATATATGCTTGTTATCAACAAAACCAGATTCTGAACGCAGATCTCAATCTTGTTCTAACATTCTCCACTGGCCCTAACGGATTGGGCCAGCATTTTGGGTTGTCCTCGATGAGGACCTGGATTGGGCTGTGCTCGACGGTGGATCAGCCACAGGACCAGTCCAGAACAGGAGCCCTCCAAATCGTTCTCGTAGACATAGGAGCATTGACTTAGAGTCAGTTCGTGCGTCGAGAAGGATCGAGGGAATCCGCAAAAAGCGAGCCGTCATTCGGGCTCACGAATGTATTCTAGCATTAACGTGGACAGTGTTTGTGTCGGATCATGGCCAAGAGTTTTGCCTGTGCTCGCGCTGAGCGTCTGGTTTTGCTCGCAAGTTATCTTCCTGTTCGCAAATTCGCCTTAAGTTTTCCTCTGAGTTCATCCTCTTGAGGAAATGTGAAGTTTGTCATTTGTGTTCGACAAGGGGTGTCTGGCATCTGTGGAGTTGGAGAATCGATGGGACTTGAAGAGACAAGCGATTCGTCCCCTTGAGCCACCCATCACAGCTATTAAATGCGTCATGATGGCCTATGAGTAGGGGTCATTATCAGTCAGAACGGCAACACGCTTACCCAAGTGGTGTCACGCTTTCCCGTGCAAGGGGTTTTGCTTATAAATACGGAAAGAGGGAGACATTTGCATAGTTTTCTCTCCCGTCTACTAGATTTCCTCTTTGAGTTACAGAGCATTTCTCCTGCTTCATGTTCTTTGTTGTTGTTGCATCACCTTTGTTCCTCATTTTTTTCCTACAATCCAGTAAGCATCCATTTGATTTTGCCTTTTTTACCATTTTTTTGCTCTTGTATGTTTTTACGTGTTCGGTTTCGGCGAGTGTTGGTGTTTGGTTGTGGTTTATCCATTCCCAAATTCCGGCGCCGGCGGGGAACACGAGTATTTTGAGTAGGGAACTTAGTGATTTGCGCGATATATGGTTCGGCGCCGCCGTTACGATGGTGAATAAACCTTGCACCGATAGGAGTTATGAGTTTGTGATGAAACTCAAGTGTTGAGGAGGCTCTTCCCCGTGGATTTTAAAAGTTTTATGATGGATTTCATGTGTCTAAGGGACTCTTCCCCGTAAAACTTATAAGCTTTATGATGAAATTCATGTGCCGAGGAGACTCTTCATCATAAAATTCATGAGCTTTATGACGAAATTCATGTATCGAGGAGACTCTTATGAGCTTTATGATGAGTCCTCCGTCGAGTAGAAGGTCCTCGTTATTTCTTTGCTTGACACTGAGTAAGGTCTTTGGCCGAAGACATCGTCCTCGTGTGTCTCCTCGCCCTTTCACTTGATTTGTAGTGGAAGGGTGGATTTGATTTGATCATCGAATTCACTATTGTCCTCTACTTTTCAGGTTTTAATGGCTCGCAACACCGAGGGTCTCTGTTTGATCGATACAATCACCAATACAATGCTAGCTTGGTTGGGCCAGAACCCTGAGGAGTAGCCTCACCTTTTGCTGACTTCTTGGGGGAAGCGTTTACAAATGTTTAAGAATGCGGGGCCCGGGAGTTCTAGAGAATTGGGCGATTTACTAAACTAGCCGGGAAGAGCGGGTCTGCCAGTATTTCTCGGGGAACCGTTTTCCCATGTATGAGTACGTATTTAAAGAGTTAGGGCTTCAGTTTCCATTCAACGATTTCTAAATGAGCGTCTTTGGTCCACTTGAGTTAGCACTGTCCTAGTTGCATCCGAATTCGATTGCCTTTATTTGTGCTTTCGATATTGTCTGCCAATACCTTGAGATTGGTGCCACCATCCCCTTGTACTTTCGATGTTTCCACCTCCAGCGACAAACTTCAAATGGGAAGCACAACTGGGTGTCCCTCAAGCAGCCGAAGACATTGTTCAAAATGTTCACAAACTTCGTTCGTACCGTTAAGGGTGTGTATTATTTAATCAAACCTGTGAGCCAAGTAGCCATTGATTATGTGTTTGAGTGGAAGGTTGTGACCGTGGAGGATGAGAGTGTGTCATAACAAGGACGAAAGCAAGGTGACAAAGATGGTCGCAAAGTTCCATCTTTACTAGAGTAGCGACCACTTTGATCAGAGTACAGATTATTACATCACTAAGCCTAGCAAGTTGAACCCCAAGGACCAACGTAGCTACAATAAGTTGGTGATGTTCATAGACTTTTTTCTCCTGCTCGATGGGAGACCAAGAACGGGGAGGATTTCCTCGACGAGCAGGGCCAACCTATTTGTGAGGCCCGATACATCAACACCAAAGAGCTCATCGAGTGTGATACCATTAAGGATGCTACATTGCTTTTAGGTAGCTATTTTTTCTTTAACATGGTTGTATGCTGTGTCTTCCTCGGTATACTAACATGTGCTCGTTATTTGTCGCAGATAACATATCTGACCTTCGAGTTCGCGTGATAAAGATGTCGATGAACAGAGGGAAAGTTGGCGCGAAGGGCCAAAAGAAGAGCTCTAAGAGTCGCTTTAGGCATGTCTTGAATCAGTCCAAGGATGGCTTCGACGGTTCCTCTTCCCCGGGGGCCGAGTAATCTTCTCCTCACTAGGAGACCTCGAGCAAGAAAAGACATCGCACAGAGGACATCGTGGATGTAGATCTCGCGGAGAGCGTACCCCGGACAAGTTCGTGATGCCCTTTTGCTTCCCTAACAGGGTGTTCTTTAAGGGGGCACTTCTCTAGTTGTGCCTCGAGAAGAGCCATTGGTTAACCAGGACCTTGGCACCGCGGGGAGGAGAAAGATGTTAGCTCAGGGATGCAGTTGCTTTAATGAGGGTTTTGGAAATGGTTGTGGCACTAAATACAAGGAGACTTACTATATTGGTGAACTAGAGAAATTATAGACGGTAATGGGAAACACAAGGGAAAGGTTGCCAAGATTGAGACCGTCTCTGATGATTTTAAGGAAAAGTATCAGATACATAGTGATATTGTCACTGAGCTACGGATGAAGGAGGAAGTGATCAAGTTGACCGCAGACGTGAAGGCTATGGCATCCGTGTAGGCTACTGAGAAGAAAAACTTTAAGGATGGGATCGTTCCTTAGAAGCTACCGTGGCGCCTTCCGTGGACGACACTGGTAAGGTGAAAGCCTTGAAGACCTGCTCCGAACTGGTTTCCCGGATATGGGACCTCGAGCAAGAGTACGTGGCGGTAGTCGAGATGAGTTTTAAGAATGGAGTGGCTCCGCTCAAGATCGTGGATCCTGGAGTCGAGCTCGTCACCGAGGAGATAGGGTTCCTGTCCAAGGTGGTTGATAGTCAGATAATACCTCCTCTCGGCCTTCCCTCTGATGAAGATGAAGGCGAAGATGGCCAGCCTTAACTTATTTGTCTATTTTGTTGGTATTTATTTGGGCTTGCGCACCCTTGTTTTATAATATTTGGACAATGGGCTTTGCCCGCCTTTGTAATATTTGGATAGTTGAGTTGTTATTTAGATATGGTTATGATAGACTAAACAATAATATTTTTATATGATTAAGAGTAATAATATTTTATGATAAATCGAAACAAATGTCATATGAAATGAAAATATGGTTTAAATGACAACTCAATTACTTTTTGTTATCATGGGATGAGTGTCTTAAAAGTAGAAATCAAAGTTATTGAAATAGTTAAATGCAAGTGATTGAAATAATAAAATAAAATAAAAAATGTTGTCAATTAATTATTATATTACCATTAATAAAAAAATAAGAACACGCTTACCTTGTTTGAAAACTAAAAGTTAAAATTGAAAACTAAAACATATTTTGGTAGTTACAGTTTTTTAAATTGTCAATTTTAAAGTGTTTTTAAAAATAGTTTTGATTTTATAAAACAGTGTCAAACATATCCTAAGTCATTAATGAAATACTTTGTTATGTTAAAATTAATTTTTTATAAGATGTAAATTACAACAGTTGAATAGAAATAAGATTGATATACACACTGCAATCACTAAAAAATGATAATAAAAAAAAAATAATAATTGAAAGAAAGCATTTTGGACATTTTGATGGAAAATTATTACATGGACATGGATATAAGAAATTATTTTACACGCAATCAATCACAAAATTTTAATTAATTAAAAATTAAATTAAAGAATTTTTTCTCTCCTTCATAATTTCAACCATCCCATGAATCTAATTAAAAACAAAATTAAAATTAAAATAAATTAAAAATTATTCTTTTCTTATTGGTTGTGCCTAAGAAATATATTTAGAGTCGTGTCTATGCAAAGATTTCTCTATTATTCCCATGCTTTTAAATTTTTCATTAAAAGATGGTAGTGATCAATTTTAACAGCAATTTGGTGCATGCAAGCATATTCAAATATATTCACTAAAACAAAAATTAACTTCTTTCATGCTTCAGTATTATTCACCAATCTATTTAATCTTTGTCATGATTTTATTATGACATATTTATCTTCTTTTATCCTGCAAATGAAAGCATATAAAAATAAAAATTTCAACCAAAACAGAAAGAAAGTGGATAGAGATTGACTAACACAGAAGATAAATTTTTCTCGTAACGACACGGACACATGGTGGTAACTATATTCACTTAGTTCAATCTATTGCTCCAGTGATCAAATTTCACAGTATAACAAAAATGATAATGAGAGAAATAGTTTTTGACAGAAGAGAAAGAAAATCTAAAAGTATTATCATAAAATTTACAAAAACACTTTTAAATAAAAAAAATTGCATGTGGTGGTTACTAATAATTGGTTTTGGGGAAGTTAATAATAATCAGTTTTGTGGAAGTTAATAGTAATGAGTTTTATGGAAGTCATCAAATAAATTTAAAATAAAATAAGAGTATAAATGGTAAAAAAAAGACCACACCAAAAGAGTGTATGTTTATATATATATATATATATATATATATATATATATATATATATATATATATATATATATATATATATATATATATATATATATATATATATATATATATATATATATATATATATATATATATATATATATATATATATATATATATATATATATATAAATTAGTGGAATACACTATTTTGGACTGACCTACTTTTGTTTCAGAAATGCCCTTTTAACAGTTATTATTTCCATCTCATCTTTGGAATTCATTTTGTATTATTTAAAAGAAATTGAGAGAAATATTATAGAAGAGAAACAAACTATAGAGTTGCTTAGAATTATAAAAAAGAAGTAGAAACATACTATTTATTGTGTGAACTTTTAAAAGTTAATTTTCAATATTTATGAATATAGTTGATTTTAAATATTACTTTATTTATTTATTTATTTATTTGGAATTTCCGTTACTAAGAATTGCACCACACAGAGAGAAAATTACAATTTATCACACAATTAATTTAAACTAAAAAATCAAAATTAAAAATAGTACTGGACACTTTTGTTGTTTTCTCTTTCGTTCAATTGTTTTTGTATCTTATTTTAGAGAGAGTCCTTTGCATTATAAAATTGGTCGTGAGGGAGAGAGAGAGTGTGTGAATGAGAGAGAGCCCTTTGCACTGTTAAATATGTCGTGATGGAGAGAGAGAGAGAAAGGGGAAAAGGGAGAGATAGATAGAGATAGAGGGAGTGGGAGAGGGGAGAGAGAGATATTTATTTGAATTGTTAAATTGTTCTAGACTGGGCCAAGATTCAGCCTAGTGTATTCTCGACCCAGTTAGATTTGGAGGCCCAAATCGTCCCTAAGTCCACAAGGAGCAAATAGTGTCCGGCTCCTTGGAGAACCAACGATATTAAAGCACTGCAGCGTGTGCTCGGCGTAAGGTGCTCCCCGCGATCATCCTATCTAATGAGGATCTTCCTCCTGTCTAGACCCAAGCATACCAAGCACGCTCCCAGCGAGCGTCTCCTCTACCGAGGACCCTTCTCCCCGTGGCCTTATGCCGGGGACCCTCCTCCTCGTAGGGTTTATTCATATCTAACCCCCCGAATAATACAGAGTCCACGTAGTCCCTAAAAGAACGCGTCTCCCTTAAACTTCTGAGTGGTTGACCAGGACGGAGACCACGTACTCACCTCCGATATTTCCGCCCAGGAATCATGGCAATCTCCTAATTGGGCCTGGGTATCCAGTCCAGTAGCGAGATCTTGGCCCAGCGCTGGGGGCTATAAATAACCTTTTTCACTAGAGGGTCAGATATTCATTCTCTTTTAACCTTTACCTTGTACTTACGCTCTGTTGCTCGTCTTCTTACTTTAGCATCAGAGTACCTTGTAGGTACACCCCCTAGTTCACTGATGATCCTGCTCCTTGCAGGCTTTAAAGATCCGTCTAATAAGGTAAGATCATATATATATATATATATATATATATATATATATATATATATATATATAGAGAGAGAGAGAGAGAGAGAGAGAGAGAGAGAGAGGGGGAATGGGGGAGGGAGAGAGAAGAAGAGAGAGATAACCTTTTGCACTATTTAATTGTTCATGAGAGAGAGAGAGAGTGAGAAAGAAAGAGGGAGAAAGGGATAAGGAAGGAAGGGGAGATGGAAAGGAAGATGAGAGAGAGAGAGTCATTTGCATTGTTAAATTGGTTGTGAGGATTCCTCTTTTAGTTTGGATTACCCATTCTTCTATTTTTAATTACTAAAATATATTAAAAGTTTAAATGTATCATCATTCTTCTATTTTTAATAATTGTGGCTAAATAATTATATTTTTAAAGGGACATATGTCAAAAACACTATAAAATATAAATACACGTTAGTGCAATAAAAAAAGCGGATAGACGGATTAAGTTGTGAGATGTTAAGGGATATATTGTGTATTATTTTAATTAAAAATTAAAAATTAATGTGTTTATTACGTTATCCAATACAAATTTTTTATGTTTAAGTTTCTTAACATGTTAGTTTTATTTTTTTTTAATATAAACTTTTCTAACATGTGCCCTTATATTTAATAATGATTTGTAATATTATTACATACTATTCTTTTTCCATACAAGTTGGTTTTTGCTTGCTTGGTACGCAAACCGACAGCGACCGTTGAACGATCTTATCCAGCGCATCTCACACCGCTTTATTTGGAAAACGCGTGAAACAATTTTATTCTAATTCCATCGTGACCGTCAAATGTCCCACAATCCGCTTTATCTCAGCCGTCTATCTTGACCCCGCATCCTATATAAGCATCGTCACCGTCTAAGATTCTATCATTCCATTGTTCATTGGTTCGTGAAAGTTGATTGCTCCGCCAAGGCTTGGTTTTGCGTTTTGTTGTTCTTGTTTTATTTTACCGGCTGCTATGAAAGAGATTGTTAGGCATTTTCGTATTGATACCTTTTCTCATATCGTAGATGCCATTAATTTCACATTTCTTGGCGTGGCTTGATTTCAGGTTTTGTTGTTATTGGGCTGTTGTTAGGGATTTTCGTATTGATACCTCTCAGAGATCGTAGATCCCATTAATTTCATATTTCTTGGTGTGGCTTGATTTCAGGGCTTGTTGTTCTTAATTTCACATGAACTGAGAACAACTCCAGGATAGATAAACCAATATTCTTCTTTGTCTTTACTTTTTTTTAAAGTGTTTGTCACAGTAAAATATATACGTACATGTATCGTTTGGTGTTGGGTTCAAGTAATGCATGTGTTTGGTTTGCAGTCCGAACTTGGATATATTGGAGATGACGGAGGTGTCAAGGAGATGGGAATCAGCAACATATTTGGATGACTGAGCTTTATATTCTATTCATATGCTTAATTTAGTGAACTTTGATATATTGAACATGTCTAACATCATTCCCTTCTGATCCTTCTATGCAAGTTTGTGCTTAGATTTTCACTGACTTTCTCATTCATCCTGGGGATAATCTTTTTTTAATACATACAGGCTGGTGTCAGTTTTTGTATTTCTTCACGTAATGAAGCTTTTGTGCGAGTTTATATGAGGAACCTGAGCTATATATTCTGACTTATGATTGGTTGGTTGGTGAGAACTTAACTTATTGGGAGGGATTTTCTATAATCTTCTATAGTCCTGTTTTTATGTGTGATTTATTGATTTATGGTGATTATGTTGCATACTGTTAAAAGGATGTCCTCTCCGTTGCAGTGGCCCAAAGACTCTTCAATCTTAGGATGAAACCAAAATTATCATCGCATAATCTCTTGGGTTGGATTGGATGGAAATTTTTTCCAATGAATCCTCATCTTTTGTAGGCAGTGTTGCATACTCCCTTTGCTGCTACACTCTAGTTTGGTCATGTCTACTATTACTCTTCACATTTCCATTTATTTTATTTTAATAACCTATAAATGTCTCATTTTCTGTGGAACCTGTGGCAGGCAAAGGTTCACATTATAGCTGCAGGCAGCGGTTTACATTATTTCTATTATTATGGATTTGGAAAAGAACATTCAGTTTTTTACTTAAATATGACAAATTTGTTTTCGGCTGTGTGTCTCATTTTAGCTGGAGGCATACAAGAAACCATACCAAATTCTAGAATACATCTCTATCAAGAGGATAAGGAATTCTGCAGTTTTTTGCACCTTTTTTGTTTTATTGATTCGTCACTTCCTTTGTTATAATTTTTTTTCTCTTTTTTTTTTTAATTTTTTTATTCTTGAAAATAGTGATATACTAGTATAATCCTAAAACTAAAAAGTTCTCTTCCACATGGGTATCCTTCGCAGAATCTGCAATTGGTGCAAGAACTTGGCATAAGTGGAGCCTAATTGAGCACAAGAGGCGGCAATTGGTTGTTGTTTTACTTTCATTTGGTGATCTCTACCATAACTATTAATTCTTCATGTTTCTTGTATATATTAAGGTCTAGTTTTCTCGAATCTCAATTTCTAAGTGAGTTCCTTGTAGGCGTCACATGGACTATGTACTGTGAAAATTGCTTAGATGATTGTCGGGGACATTCTGCTCGATTTCATGGGGGAAAGGTTAGGAAACTAAAAATCCTCTCTCCCATATGGGTATCCCTCACAGAATCTGCAACTGGAGCTTGAACTTGACATAAAGGGGAGCCTAGTTGAGCAGAAGACGCTGCGATTGGTTGTTGTTGTATTTTCATCCAGTGGTCTCTACTTTGACTATTGATTCTTCATGTTTCCTTGTATGTATTAAGATCTTGTTTTCTCGATTTCTTGGTGAGTTTCCTATAGGCGTCACGTGGAATATGTACGATGAGAACTGCTTAGATGATTGTCATGGACATTTTGCTTGATACATTGGAGAGAGGCTATGGATGTTTCAGTGGCCCAAAGACTCTTGTCTTCTATATTAGGATGAAACCAAAATTATCATTACATGATCTCTCTGAGTTGGATAAAAATTTGTTCCAATGAACCCTCATATTTGGTAGGCTATATACTCTCTCCATGGATACCTTTTCTCAGATCGTAGTTGCCATTAATTTCAATCTTTATTTGACTTTGATACTCCATCTACTTTTGTCATATCCTTAGTCTTTTGTGTATGGATGTTACACAGTAGATAACCTGTATAGATGTCTCGTTTTCTCTGGAACCTGTGGCAGTTTGAGGTTTACGTTCTTTCTGTTTATAGCTGTAGTTGGAGGTTGACATTCTTCCTGTTTATAGCTGCAGTCAGAGGTTCACATTCTTTCTGTTTATATCTTTGGGAAAGAACATTCAATATATTAGTTACATATGGTGTATTTATTTTGAAATTTGGGATAGTTGTACTCTAATGGTCCTGTTTTAGTTGGAGACATACAAGAAACCTTACCTGATTCTAGAAAACATCTATATCAAAAGGATAAGGAATTCTGCAGTTTTTATTGTGCAGATTTTTTGTTTTGTTGATCTGCCACTTTTTTATAATTTCTTTTATCTTTTTTCTTTTTTTATTCTTTGCATATGTGATATATAAGACTGAAACTAAAAATCCTCTACTATATGGGTATCCCTCAGTGAATCTGCAATTGGTGCAAGAACTTGGCATAAGGGGAGCCTAATTGAGCAGAAGAGATTGCAATTGGTTGTGCTGTTGTACTTTCATATGGTGATCTCTAATCTACTATTAATCCTTCACGTTTCTTTGTATATATTTCGGTCTTGTTTTCTCAATTTCTTTGTGAGTACCCTATAGGCGTCACATGGAATATGTTCTATGAAAACTTCTTAGATGTTTATGGAGGACATTTTGCTTGATGTTTCATGGAAGAGAGACTATGAAACTATAAATCATCTCTCCCATATATGGGTATCCCTCACATAATCTACAACTGATGCAAGAACTTGGCAAAAGGGGAGCCTAATTGAGTACAAGAGGCTGCAATTGGTTGTGTACTTTCATCTGATGATCTCTTCTATGGCTAATAGTTCCTCCATGTTTTTTTTTGTTTGTATATATTAAGGTCTTGTTTTCTCATTTCTTTACGAGTTCCTTGTAGACTCATGGAATATTTACTATGAAAGATGATTAGATGATTGACATGGACATTTTGCTTGATGATTCATAGGAGAGAGGCTATGAATGTACCGTGGAATTTGAACCTTTGCATTTAGCTGGTCATTTTTTTTTTGAATGTACATTTGAATTTTGTATTTTGCATTTTGTACTTTTGATGATTCTTGGGAGAGAGTAATGAAGTAATATTGATTTTTGTATTTTGCAGATGAAATACAAATATTAGGGAAAGCTTCAATATTTATGCTTATGTAGTACATGTCCACCTCTTTTTTGGTTAAATTGAGATGTGTCTACTTTTCTCAGAGTCTAGACATCAATAACTTCATTTAATCACACCTCTCTTTAATCATCTTTTAAGGATCCGTTAGAATTTTTACATAATTATTTTGGATAAGATTTATTATTTTGATTGTTTTTGATATGATTCATTATTTTCATAATTGAGAGACGCATCCTATCCATTATGCAGTTAGTTTAGAGGTGTTGATATTTAGAGTCTCCCGATACACAAATCAAATTTCTTTCACGAGTCTCATACAATGGGACATGAACAGAGAACAGCTCCAAGATATATAAATCAAAATTCTTCATCAAGTCTTTAATTTTTAGTATTTGTCTTAGTAAATATATTTATAGTATACATATGTTTGTTTTGCCGTCTGAATTTGAAGATATTGGAGTTGAGTGCGTCTGCTTTGTGAACTAACTAACTAACAAGGCTTCATGTTTGGATGGCTGAGCTGTATATTTGGCTGCTATGCTTAATTTGGTGATCTAAACTTAGATTTGAACATTTCTTTATCATTCCTTCTAATTCTTCTATGCAACTTTTTGCTTAGATTTTCACACTTCCTCATTCGTTGGTTGGGGAGAACTTAACTTATCGGGAGAGGTTTTCTATAACATTCTGTTATGCTGTTTTTATTTGTGATTTATGATGATTATGTTACATACTCTTTAAAGGATATCCTCTCCGTTGTAGTGGCCCAAAGACTCTTTAATATTAGGATGAAAACAAAATTATCATTGCATGATCTCTCGAGTTGGATGGAAATTTGTTCTAATGAATCCTCATCTTATGTAGGCAATGTTGTATACTCCCTCTGTTGCTATTTTTGGCAGATCCTTAGTCTTTTGTGTGTGGATGTTACACGGAAGATAACCTATAAATGTCTTGTTTTCTGTGGAACCCGTGGCAGGCAGAGGTTCACATTATAGCTGCAGGCAGAGGTTCACATTATCTCTGTTTATAGCCTTGGAAAGGAACATTCCATTTTTACTTACATATTATGTATTTGTCTTGGGCTTAGGTATAGTTTTCCTTTAATGGTTTGTCCTGTTTTAGTTGGAGGCATACAAGAAACCATGCCAAATTCTAGAGTACATCTCTATCCGGGGATAAGGAATTCTGCAGTTTTTTGCACCTTTTTTGTTTTGTTGATTTGCCACTTTGTTATAATTTATTTTTTCTTTTTTCATTTTTATTCTTGTCATATGTGATATATAAGGCTAAAAATGAACTTCTCTTTCATATACCCTCACAGAATCTGCAATTGGTGCAAGAATTTGGCGTAAGTGGAGCCTAATTGAGCACAAGAGGCTGCAATTGGTTGTTTTGTTGTACTTTCATTAATTCTTCATGTTTCTTTGTATATATTAAGGTCTTGTTTTCTCGATTTCTTCGTCAGTTCCATGTAGGCGTCACAAGGAATATGTATTGTGAAAACTACTTAGATGATTGTCGTGGACATTCTACTTGATGTTTAATGGGAGAGAGGCTATGAAACTAAAAATCATCTCTCCCATATGGGTATCCCTCGAAGTGTCTGCAACTGGAGCAAGAACTTGACTTAAAGGGTAGCCTAGTTGAGCAGAATACACTACAAGTGGTTCTTGTTGTATTTTCATTTGGTGATCTCTACTATGACTATTGATTCTTCATGTTTACTTGTATATATGTTTCCTCGATTTCTTGGGGAGTTTCCGGTAGGCGTCACATGGAATATATATTGTGAGAACTGCTTAGATGATTGTCATGGAAATTTTGCTTGATTCATTGGGGAGAAGCTAGGAATTTCGTGAAATTTTAACCTTTGCATTTAACAGGTCATTTTTTCGTTAAATGTACACTTAATTAGGATTCTATGCATCCTATGCGAGTGTAATGAAGAAATGTTGATGTTTGTGTTTTGCAGAAGGAATACAAGTATTAGGAGTGCTTTAGTATTTATACATGTCCAACTCTTATATGTCTGTTTTGCAGCTTGTTTTCTCATAAGAAGTAGGAAGCAATAAATAGTATATTATGTTACCCAAATAAACAACACGAAAGTGGGAATTGATAGCTACATGCAAACTTTACCAAGTATATGAAATTTATACACAAATTTCTCTTGTAAAATTGTTAATCTTCAATGTCAATGCAATGATGTATCATATCTATTTAAGTATTATTATTATTATTATTAATATTATTATTATTATTATGAGATTTTATTTTTTATAAATTAGAAATAGAAAGATCAATTCTTCCGTGTGGGGGGTCTTGAGGAAGGTGAGCCACAATCAAAATTTTGATCTTCATGTTGTGTTCTTATTCTATTGTTGTGGTTTCATCTTGGAATTTGTTTTATGTATGTGCTTGATAGTGGAATAAGTCTTTGCTTTTTCATAGATGTGGGATTTTAGACAACTTGGTCACACGTGTGTGCTGTTTCTTCTGATGATTTGTTGCGGGACAGCTTAAATTTGTTAGGAGAGGTTTTGCTATATTCTTCTTTTTCTATTGTGTTTTTATTGTTATTTTTTATTTATGATTATGATACTTTAAGAAGATATCCTCTTCCTTACAGTTGGGCCGAAGGGACTCTTTTATATTTAGAGGCTGAAATTGTGTCATTTCATATGAGTACATGTCCTTGCAAATTGGATGGGAAATTTTTTCCAATGAATCATCATCTTTTTTAGGTTGTGGTGCATTCTCCCTACTATTTGTACGCTTTAATTTGGTCATATCTACCAAGACTCTTTACATTTCAGTCTGTTTGATTTGATACTTAGCCTCTACTTTTGTCAGATCCTTTTGAGTTTTCATCTGTGGATGTTACAGGGGAGATAGCCTATAAATGTAGGTTAACTTTGGAACCCGTGGTAGACATAATAGGTTCACATACTTTGCCTTCCGCTATGTGATAAAACATGGGATTTCCTTCCTGTATATAACACAGAATCTGCAAATGGCTACTGTTGTGTTTCATCTGGTGATCTCTATTTTGACCATAAATTCTTTACATTTCTCCATGATTTCCTTATTCAAGGTCTAGTTTTCTTGATTTCTTCACGAGTTCCTTGTTGGTGTCACAGGGGGATATATACTGTGGAAGCTTTGGCAGATTTATCAAAAGGACATTTTTCTTTTTGTTTTACAGGCGAGAGAGGCTGTGGGTGACATTATGAAGGAGATGGATGCTTTAGTTTAAGCCTTTGGATTAATGAGTCATGTTCCCTCTCTTGTAAATGTACTTGTTTTGGGGTGTCCTAAGATGTGCAATGTGGCATTATGGATTTGTGTGTTTAGAATTATCTGTGTTCAGTATCTATGGTTTTATATTACCTGTCCACCTCTTTCTTGGGTAATTGAGACACGCGCATGTTTTGCAGAGTGAAGTATGTATGTCTAGAATGTTTGGAGAGAATTGCAGAGTGAAGTTTGAATGTCTATGTTTGGAGATACTTGATGCAATGGAGAAAGAAAGAAGAGCTCGTATGAATCAAATATCTACAATTTCTTCAATAAGTCATTCTATATTATTTTTATTTTCAGGCTTTGATCACAACATATTACATACAAATTGAATTGTAGACTTGTTTTTCTGCAGCGGTTTGCTAAAGTAATAGCTATCTTTCAATATAGAGTGAAGCCTCTGAATTTTGATTTGGTGATTTCTTGTACAATCTTTCTGGTTATCACAGTTCTTAAATAATAACTTTTTTTCAATATAGAGTGGAGCCTCTAACTTTTCATTTGGTGATTTCTTTTAAAATCTTTATGGTTTTCAACAATTCTTTATTGATATGAAATCATTTCTTGATTTTTTATTTTCTCTGGTGTTGCAGGAAAGGTAGTTCTGTAAACACCTTGTTTTATATTCTCTGGTCTTCATGTTTTGTTTATGCTTCTGGTATTGATTGCCATACGTCTGAACTGAAATGCTTTTTTTTTTCTTTTGCAGAGTAGTGTGTTCTGAAATAGTTTACATATTGTAGAATCAACCCCTAGTTTATTTTGTTCCGATTCTTATTGCACTGCTTCCGATTTACTCTTTTATGATTTCCACTTGGCTTTATCAGTTGAGATAAGTCCTTTGATTTTGATGTTTAATTGAATAGTTCAGCCCTAGGGGTTCTTACCATCAATTCTACTACTTTTTTCACGCATAAGTGTATGTTCTATATTTGAATTTTTGATCTATAACTTGAAAGTATAAAAACATCAAAAGTTTCAGGTGAGAGCCTTTAAGTGTCACATGGGTTTTACTTAAAAAGTTTCCTTCTTTCTCAGCACCTTTTTGATTGGGTTAAAAATGTCCGCTTCTGCTCATAGTTTTATTTCACATTATTCTTATACCTAGAAAATGAGACTCATTTTCTGAAGTGAAGAAATCGGAGATGGTTTTCTCTCTCTGTCTCTAGACTCGTTGTATGAGGTGGAGATGTGGAGATGAGTGTTTTTGATACGTTGTACAACAAATCTCTGAAAGAATAGGAAAGGACACTTGGACCATAAATTTCTGTTGGCTGTGTTATATGTTTGCTAGGCAATAACTTGATGATCTTTATTTAGATTATATATCCTGTATTTTGTTTCAGCATCTATGCTTTAGTCATTTTTAAATTTTATGTTCTTTAATGTTAAAGGTTTTATGTCTATCAGTATCTGGTTATGGAGTAAACCATGCCCTTCCCAAAATGAGGAATCTTGGACATATTGGTTAGGGGTTATTTATTTGCTTTGACTATCTCTTTGTTGGGGGCACATTGATAAGGGAGAGATGATATTCTTTTATCATTTATTGTTTCAATTGTTATTTTTGATTTATGACTGGTCTAAATCGATATCTTCTAGTTGTGATGTCGTTTTTTTACCTCCCCGTTTCACTTGGGAGGATGGCACGCTAGACCCTTCATACAAAATTTAGAAGGAGAATGCGCCCGTGGCGGGAGTAATTTTGTTTCAGTTCTTCCTACGATAACACACGAACTTTTTAATTATCCTACGAAAGAGGAAGGGGAAAAAGATTCCCATAATTGTGGCTGAATCTACTTAGGGAGACTCTATTTTGTGTGCCTTGTACAAAACCCAAGGTTGTGGATGACTCTTAATTGAGGAATATGTTATTTTCTGCCTTGTATGTAGCCCAAGGTTGTGGCTGACTCTTGCTAGGGAAGACATTGTTTTCTGCCTTGTATGAACCCCAAGGTTGTGTCTGACTGTTGAGGAAAACTGAATATGGATGACTCTATGGGGAAAAGATCCTAAAGGTTAGGAATCTTTTGACCCAAGAAATGTGGTTTATATGCCTTGTACAAAGCCCAAGGTTGTGGCTACTTGATGGTGAAGGACTCATTAGGGAATTTATCTTCTTGAAAGCTGAATTTTTGGAAGCTAACCCTCTCCAGGGAATTATGACTTTAGAGGACTGATTTTGGAGGCTAACCCTTTCCAGGGATTTATATTAAAATGAAGGAATTAATGGAGGCTAACCCTTTCCAGGGATTTTTGAATGATGGCAGAATGATTAACTATTTGAGACTTCTTGTTTAAAGCCCAAGATTAAGGCTGACACTGACTAAGGATAGACAGATATGGATCCTAGACTCTGCTAAGGAAGAAAATTATTGAGGACAAGGGTGACAGAGACTGTCCATGTCTCTCACTCCAAAAGGTGTACTCAATACTGGGATTGAGACATTCTTAGCTTGTTTAAAGTCTGGTTTTAAGAATAGAAGAAACTCACCAGGGTAGGCTAAAAGGTGACTAAAGACCTGTTCCTATGTTTATAAGAAACCTGATGGGTCCTTGTATACAAGCTCAAGAGGAAGCTGGGAATGCTTTTAAGAAGCCTGTGGGTCCTTGTACAAAGCTCAAGAGGAGGCTAATCGAGGGTAATCGAGGGTCCTTGTTATAACACAAGAGAAAGCTATGTGGTTTTGAACTTATTTTGGCTCTAAGCAAATGGGTAAGAGGTTTCACCGGGAATAATTCCTCTTAGGTGGATATATCCTATTTTGGTTCTAAGGCTTTTTTTCAAGATGTTTCACCGGGAATAAT
Organism: Vicia villosa; assembly: GCF_029867415.1. Lineage (NCBI taxonomy): Eukaryota > Viridiplantae > Streptophyta > Magnoliopsida > Fabales > Fabaceae > Vicia > Vicia villosa. Next base: position 280,987 of record NW_026705951.1, on the reverse strand, counting down.
TCATCCCGAGGTTTGAACTAAAGATCTCTAATTAGGAAAGAGCCTTCACCGGGAAGACATTCTCAATCCTAGGCCATAGTCCTATAATATATATATATATATATATATATATATATATATATATATATATATATATATATATATATATATATAGTTTAACTGTCCTAAGGTTGGCCTCAGACGTAGTTCTAAATAATATATATACAGTTTATATTTGACCGTAATTTAAATGAAAACTGTAAATTGAAAGCTATAAAGCCTAACCTGGATGGAGTGGAGGCCTTTGAAGATGTATGTACAAAGCCTTACCAGTAGCTTGGTTGTTTATTGGTAACAGTAGAATGTTTATTATAAACAGTTAAAGGTTTTTGAAAACAGAAGAAGTGAAGATGGACCTTAGGTCACATAGGTATCTGAAGAGTTTCACCGGGAATAATATCCTTCAAATACCAGAAGAATATTTTGAAAACAGAGAGAAGATTTTGTAAATACAGCTTTAAAAACAAACTATGAAAAGAAAGAAGGTGTTGGGTCTTACACTCTAATAGAGGCCCATGGATTTATTTACTGTTTATGAAAACAGTTGGAAATGATTTGTTGGACATGAGGTTTTATTGAATGAAAACCTTAGTCGTTTTGTTTGATCGAAGTTTGAAAATGAACTTAAGTTTTTTTTGACAAAAGTCAACTTAATTAGGGTAAAGACAAAATCTATATCTTATTAAGACCTAAATGATTAAGGTTTTATCACAAAATATTTACAAGAGGTTAGGCTTTGAAAATTAAGTGAAAACTATATTTTAAAGTATTAAAACATACTTAAAACATATGATTTTAAATCTAATTAAAATATATCCAAATAATATATTTTTTGTGATTTTTTTTTAATAATCTCAAAATAGACATATTAAATGAGAAGTGTGTGAAAAAGTCAAAGGAAAATGATTTAATTTGTTAGATGAATTAATTAGTTGAAGTTGTAAAGAAATTGAAATGGAAAAGTGATAAAAAAAATAAGGTTTTGTCTCCTAAAGGGCTTGAACTCACGCCCTCTAAGTCACCACCCAAAACTCTTACCATCTGGACCATCTGCGCAGCTTGTTAGACAAACACCTTCAGTTTATTTTATTTGAAAACAAGTGCATAAATGAACTAAAAATAAAACAAGCAAAACAAAAGGTCTGAGAGGGGGTTCGAACCCCAGACCTTGGGCAAGAGAGAGTGAGAAGCGCATGTAACCAAGTGAGCTGAACGATTTAGTCATTCAAAACACGCTTCCATATGATTATATTTTAAACTTGCCTCTGAAATTAAAAAAAAAACGCGCGCAAAGCATCTTCATCTTCAACCTCACGATTTCAATTTCTGGAAATCCTATCTCCCTCAATTCTCAACCAAATCCAAAGATGTAAAGATGGATTTTGCTCGTTTTTGGACAAGGATCATGATGGTATCCTTTAATTTCATTTATTCTGAGTGTAACTTAAAATTCGCAAGCATGAACACTAAGAACCCTAAAACTGGAATTTAAAATGAAATGATGTATATGTATGATATGATGCAATTGATTGAGGGTTAATGATCCCTAAAGGTGCAGAAACCAACTGGTAACTTCATTTTTAATTTATCATGCGTGAATTATGGAGTTTGAAGTTCATGAAACTTACCTTAAAAATGGAGGTTGAGCTCTGATCAAAGTGTGCTATAGAGTTGTTGCATTGACCCAGATAGCTTCAGTGGTCCCTCAGGAAAGTGTTGAGATGCTTAGCTTAAGTTGAGACTCCCCAGAACCTCTTGCTCGACCCCAACTGATGTAGCTCCAAGTGAGAGGTGAAGATGATGATTCTCCACGTACAGAAGTGTTCTAGATGTTTGGATCACCTCTAAATACCTCCCTTGATGTGTTTGAATACTTACTTTCAAAGGAAGAGCTTTGGTTTGAAGAATCCGAGTCTTCTTGCCAAAGAACCTTTGAAAAACCTAAGTATGAAAAGAGAAGAGAGAAAGCAAGATTTCTGTTGCTTTGGTGTGGTTTAATACTGAAGTATGCACTTGTATTTATAGGCAAAAGGCTCAGAGCAATTGGAGATAGTAAGCTTGCTTAATGAGGTTAACTTGGTTTCTTGGTTATGAAGGAATTTCAAAAATATCCAAAATGCAATGATGGCAATTTTGATTCCATCAATACCCTAGCCATCGATTTTGTGTGATATTAGGGGACAATTCTGTTGCAGAAGTGAACTCTAATTTGCTTAGGAGAAGATTCTTTGGTGATTCATCAAGATTCCAATTTTGTAATGATTACTTAATCAAATGGCATTGAATTCTTGCAACTTGGCCAAAAATGATGAAATAGTGTATTTGATTCCTCCAAATCCCTTCTGATATACCATGGACGAGGATGAATCAATTGATATAGGCATTGGTACAAAGTTTGCAAAAATTCCAATTTGGGCATGACCTAAAATTTCTCTTCATGAGCCCAACTTTGAATCATCATAACTCGAAGCTCAAAATGTATTTGGAGAAGGTTGAGCACAATTTGGAAAGACCTTAACATGTACTTCAATTCATTACTTTGGAGTTTCTTCAAAATCATTTGGGAAATTTCTGAAAAATGGATCTGAAGTTGGAAGAAAACTAGGTTAAAAACACTTAGAAAATTTTCTAAGTTTTTAAGACCTATAACTTCCAAAATCCAAATCACTCAAATGATTGATCTCTTGAAAAAAGTTGCAATGTAAGAAGTTGTTTTATTTCATGAGATCTACAACTTTCATGTTGGAAGTTTTTTGAGTTGTGTAGGTGAAATTTTGAGATCCATGAACTAGGTCAAAATGTACTATTTTTGACTTTTTGATCCTTGATGAATTTTCTTGATTTTCTTTGGTCAAATGACTCCAATAATCATACATTGATGATATTGATCCTTAAAAGTCATGGTTTGACCAAAAATCCCAAAAGTCAAAGATGATCTTGTACATTTGACTTTTTCCTGATGAAGTGAAATCTTGGACTTTTGTGTTGAATCAAGCTCTCCTCCTCAAATGGATAATATGAATGGATTATATTGAGGTAATAAAATTTCTTGAGCTATGTTTTGAGTTTTGGATTCATGTCTTGATTAAAAGTCAACTGTCCAGGTGAATTAGGTCAAAAAACCAATTTGTGGACCAGGTGAAATTGAAGACTGTTGATCTTGGATTGAGGTACAATTCTCATTGGATATTGTCATATGGATCATTTGAAGATGATTGAAGCCTTTGAGTGATGCCCTTTGAGCTTTTTAAAGTTTCCCAAATGTGGTCCCTGATTTTAGTCCTTGATGGACTCACAACCCTAACCTGGTGACCTGAGCAAACCTGAGCCTTGATGACTGGTGTCTAATCAATCATAGGTAAATAGAATGAATCTCTTGAGTCCTGTGATTGAATTACAGACTAATCCCTTTATTGATTGATCCTTTGCCTGAGCTCTTTTATCCTTAAACATCTTTGATTAAGTACAAGATGAAAAAGTGACTGCTCTGAGTACTTGTCTTGAGTTTGATGAAATGTCTGAAGGTGTGACATCTCAGGGGGGGGTCAAAATTAGGGTATGACAGATGCCCCTATTTAAGTTTCTTTCGTCCGGAGGGAGAAAGATTGTCATCTTGGTCTCTCCTAAATGAAAGAGACTTAAATATCAAAGAATGCCCGAATTTTGGGCGTTCCTGAGATGTCGCGGTGATAATGGAATGTTCGTGCATTACTCGATCCCGTTGTTGCACTCGGCGGGGGATAGGGAGACAAACTCCTTAGCTTCGAATGTCTAAATCGCGAAGCTGACTTTGGTCATAATTTTGCAAACAATGTCCTCTCGTTCCGGATGTATAAATCGCGAAGCGGGTCCTTGTTGTGATTTTGGACAATATCTCAAATAAAGAGAGAATCTCCAAAGGTCTGTTTCCTCATCAAACTTCTCACCATAACTTGTTCGAGAGATACCATTTGATGGCAACTAAGAAACTTCATCATCTTTTGGAAGATATCTCGGATGAAGAGAAAATCTCCAAGGGTTTGTTTCCTCATCAAACTTTTCACCAGAACTTGTTGGAGAGATACCATTTGATGGCAACTAAGAAACTTCATCATCTTTTGGAAGATATCTCGGATGAAGAGAAAATCTCCAAGGGTTTGTTTCCTCATCAAACTTCTCACCAGAACTTGTTGGAGAGATACTATTTGATGACAACTAAGAAACTTCATCATCTTTTGGAAGATATCTCGGATGAAGAGAAAATCTCCAAGGGTTTGTTTCCTCATCAAACTTCTCACCAGAACTTGTTGGAGAGATACCATTTGATGGCAATTAAGAAACTTAATCATCTTTTGGAAGATATCTCGGATGAAGAGAAAATCTCCAAGGGTTTGTTTCCTCATCAAACTTCTCACCAGAACTTGTTGGAGAGATACCATTTGATGGAAACTAAGAAACTTCATCATCTTTTGGAAGATATCTCGGATGAAGAGAAAATCTCCAAGGGTTTGTTTCCTCATTAAACTTCTCACCAGAACTTGTTGGAGAGATACCATTTGATGGAAACTAAGAAACTTCATCATGATTTCCTTCCAACTCGACGTCTTTGAAGGAATACCATATGATCATGCATCCTTTTGAGGAGCTAATGACTTTGCTTGAAAGTGGACGAACTGTCTTCGGGAAGAAAACTACCATTCATCGACTGCTGGAGAATCTAAGAGTGGACAAACTATCTTCCGGAGAAAGACTACCATTTGTCAACTGTTGGAGAATCTAAACTATTTTCTTGGAGAAGACCACCATTCGTCGACTCTGTGGGGAAATTCAAACGCGAACAACTTGTATCCTTGGAGAAGATTGCCAACTATCGATCTGTCGGAGAATCTCGGTTGGAGAATCCCAAAAGTGACCAAACTCTCTTCCAGAAGAAGACCACTAGAGTTGACTTTGCTCGGGAGCAACAACAGAAGTGAACAAATTATCTCTTTGAGGGAGATTACCATTTGCTAACTTGCTTGGGATTTCTCAAAGTAAACAAACTATCTTCCTAAGGAAGACCACCGTTTGTTAACCTCTTGGGGAAATTCGGGTATATGAACTCTCTCTCTTAAGAAGAAAATTCTTTCACGACTTTGAAGGGGAAGCTCGAGTATATGCCCAAGTGACTCGGGCAATAACAGGATCAAAGCCTAACTAGACTATGCTAACTATGCAATCACGCATGAATGTTATGATGATTATATAATGTAAAGTGAATGTGAATAGAATTGTCGCGGATGTGAACTCCTATGACTTGAATTTTTGTTGATCAGAAGATGTCTTCTTCTTGCAGTTTGCACTCCGTTGGGGATACCTGGTTACCGGTCGTCCACTGTTTGAAGTGAGTGAAATGATTTGAATTGAATATCCGTCATCGGGAGATGTTCGCAAAGTGACCTCATGGGAAAATTTTGATTCTCGGAATCTCAACCGTTCTCGGAGAAACTGTTTGCATTCTTCCTATTGTTTGTAAACCTTGGAAAGAAATTTCACCTTTATTTTGTAAGTAAATTCTTTTTATTTTATGAAAACATTTGTTTCAAGAAAATGACTATCAGACCTAAAAATGCATTTCAAGAAACTGAAAAAGACTCGATTGTAAAGAAAAGGCACAAAGCTCAAATTATCATTTATGGAATGGTAATCAGCCAAACGCTTGATCCCATGGAGTATTTACAAAGTTGGAAATTGGTAATTTTCGGGAAAAGGGCTACGATGAAACGTGACGACCGTTATCTTTCCCTTCCACTCTGAATCGCGCTGTATTCGTGCTTCGTAAAAGGTGACCTACTGATGATGAATACCCCGCTATGGATTTTCTGAATGATCAAGTTTGTCCTAAACACAGTTACTTGCCATATATCCCTAACTTTTGCGTAGAGTACCCCTTTCGGGTTTTAAGTCTACCGGGATTGATTATTATTATTTTTATGTCTCTAACTTTTGCCTGAATCGCCCTTTCAGGTTTTCAATTCACCGAGACGCTCTTTTTTGCCTAAGTCGCTCTTTGCGAGTTTTTAACTTAGCGAGCTGTTCTTTTAATTATTTAGGCGAAGTATTTCTTGACTGCGTTGACGTTCACAGGACGGGTGAATTCTTCTCCATCCATAGTCGTGAGTATTAAGGCTCCTCCTGAGAAAGCTCTCTTGACCATATATGGGCCATCATAATTGGGAGTCCATTTGCCCCTCGAATCTGTGAGAAATGATTGAATCTTTTTTAGTACAAGGTCGCCTTTTTTGATTGTGCGAGGTCAAACCTTTTTGTCGAAAGCTTTCTTCATTCTTTGATGATATAGCTGTCCGTGGCGTAAAGCTGTCATGCGCTTTTCTTCGATTAAGTTCAACTCATCGAATCTGCTTTGACACCACTCGGCTTCTGTTAATTTTGTTTCCATCAAGACTCTCATTGATGGAATCTCGACCTCTATGGGTAGGACTGCCTCCATGCCATATATAAGGGAGAAAGGAGTTGCTCCAGTCGAAGTACGTACAGATGTACGGTAACCATGAAGAGAAAACGGGAGCATTTCATGCCAATCTTTGTAAGTGATGGCCATTTTCTGTATGATTTTCTTGATGTTTTTGTTAGCTGCTTCTACAGCCCCATTCATCTTTGGTCTGTAAGGAGATGAGTTGTGATGTTCAATCTTGAATTCTTCACAAAGTTCCTTCATCACTTTGTTTTTCAAATTTGACCCATTGTCAGTGATTATCTTGCTAGGAATGCCGTAGCGACAGATGATGTGATTCTTGATAAACCTAACGACAACTTGTCTTGTGACGTTTGCGTATGAAGCTGCTTTGAACCACTTGGTGAAATAGTCTATGGCTATCAAGATAAAGTGATGTCCGTTGGACGCTTTTGGCTCAATCATTCCGATCATGTCAATTCCCCACATGGAGAAAGGCCAAGGGGAAGAGAGTATGTTGAGAAGAGATGGTGGCACCTCTTTGCATACTGGTAGCAATCTGACTCTTTCGTCAGCCAATAATATCCTGCTCTCAGTATTTTCCTTGTCATGGTGTGTCCATTGGTGTGAGTACCAAAGGAACCTTCATGTATTTCTCTCATGAGTGTTTCTGCTTCATTTCTGTCAATGCATCTAAGCAGAACCATGTCGAAATTTCTCTTGTGCAGAACATCTTCATTCAGGAAGAATCTGCCAGCTAACTTTCTCAAAATTTTTCTATCTTTCTTTGATGCTCCAAGAGGGTACTCTTGCCTTTGAAGAAAGCTTTTGATGTCGTGATACCACGGTTTGTCGTCGATGATTGCTTCTACTATGAAAACATGAGCGGGCCTATCCAGGCACATAACATCGATCTGAGGAATGTCATTCCAATGATTTATCCTAATCATGGAAGAGAGTGTGGCTAATGCGTCAGCCAAGTTATTTTCTTCACGAAGAATGGTAACAATCTTCTTGCGTAGTCTTTGTAAGGGATTAGCCCAGGTTGGCGTGTTCCCCATTCTCCTTTGATTTGATTGATGACCAAAGCAGAATCTCCGTATACATCCAAGTGTTTGATTCTTAGATCCATGGCTTCTTCGAGACCCATGATGCAAGCTTCATATTCGGCCTCATTGTTTGTGCGTTTGAAAGTTAATCTGGCGGTAAATGGAATATGGGTACCTTGAGGGGTAACAATGATTGCCCCAATTCCTCGTCCATAAGCATTGACGACTCCGTCAAAGATTAAGCCCCACTGGGATCCTATCTCAGGTCCTTCCTCTGGTAGTGGCTCGTCACAATCTTTCATCTTGAGGTACATAACGTCCTCGTCCGGAAAGTCAAAACTAATTGATTCATGACCATTGAGTGGATGGTGAGCCAAGTGCTCAGCTAGGATGCTTCCTTTCACGGATTTCTGAGCGTGATACTCAATGTCGTATTCTGATAACAACATCTGCCAACGGGCAATTCTCCCAGTTAAGGCAGGCTTTTCAAAGATGTACTTGATTGGATCCATCTTGGAAATCAAACAAGTAGTATGTTGAATCATGTACTGGCGGAGACGCTTGGCAGCCCAGGCCAAAGCACAACAGGTTTTCTCGAGCATGGAGTAGCGGGATTCACAGTCAGTGAATTTCTTGCTCATGTATTAGATGGCATGCTCTTTTCTTTTCGTCTGGTCTTGCTGTCCTAGGACACACCCTATGGAGTCTTCTAAGACGGTCAAGTACATTATCAGAGGTCTTCCTTCCACTGGAGGAGACAAAATGGGTGGTTCGAGCAGATATTCCTTAATGCTGTCGAACGCTTTCTGACAATCGTCTGTCCAGACGCAACTTTGATTTTTCCGTAGAAGTTTGAAAATTGGAGCACAAGTTGCTGTCATGAGATATATGAATCTCGAGATGTAATTCAGACGTCCAAGAAATCCTCTAACTTGTTTCTCGGTTCTAGGCGAAGGCATTTCTTGGATTGCCTTGACTTTGTCTTGATCTACTTCAATTCCTCGTTTGCTGACGATAAAACCAAGGAGTTTTCCTGAGTAGACACCAAAGGTACACTTGTTGGGATTCAGGAGAAGCTGAAACTTCCGTAAGCGTTGAAATAACTTTGTTAGATTCTGTATGTGATCTTCCTCATTTTCTGATTTGGCAATCATGTCATCCATATAGACTTCCATTTCCTTATGCATCATGTCGTGGAAAAGTGTAGTCATGGCTCTTTGATATGTTGCCCCTACATTCTTTAGTCCAAAAGGCATAACGCGGTAGCAGAACGTTCCCCAGGTAGTGATGAAAGTTGTTTTCTCCATGTCTTCAGGTGCCATTTTGATTTGGTTGTATCTCGAAAATCCGTCCATGAATGAGAAAACTTTGGATTTTGCTGTATTGTCAACCAACATGTCAATATGTGGTAAAGGAAAGTCATCCTTAGGGCTAACTTTGTTCAAATCTCTGTAGTCGACGCACATGCGGACTTTTCCGTCTTTCTTAGGAACGGGAACAATGTTAGCTAACCACTGAGGGTATTCTGAAGTGACGAGGAAACCAGCGTTGATTTGCTTTTGAACTTCCTCTTTGATTTTCATGGCCATCTGTCATACCCCAATTTTTGACCCTAAGATCATACATCACTTACATTCAATCATTAATCAAGAGCACCATTGTGAGGCTCTATCTTTGATACTGTGATCATCTCTGAGGGGAATCATCAAGCTTTTAGCTTTTTATTTGTTTATACTAACCAAAATCCAAAAATATGCATTTCGTCTCTTTTGTTTATATTTTACAGGTAAAAGATCGGGCAAAAATCAAAACAGTGCAAGGAAGCAAATTTTTGAAAATTTGAAGAAGGAAATCGATTTACCTAAGAAGGAAATCGATTTCCCTGGGGCGAAAATTAAAAAAAAATAGGAGGGAAGCTTGACATCATTTTGGCACCTTTTTCTTTGATCATTTTTGTTATTTTACCAATTTTCCACCTCAGCAAAATTAATTCCCTTTATTTTACCATTTAAATACCATTTTACCATTTAAATACCATTTTTACCATTTAAATACCATTTAAACACCAATTAAACATAAGCTAATTACCAAATGCAAAAAGACCAAATTTCCACTACTCTTGCTCCAATTCTATAAATAGAGACCTCTACTCTCTCATTTCTCAAGCTTTGAGAGCCAACAAACCCCTTGCAATTTCTCTCCTCATCCTTACCAAATTCACCAAAGCTCTTTTTCTTTCATAAAGTTTGTGAGTCACATCTTGAACCTCACAAACTTTGAGCTAAACCACCATCCATTTCACTCTTTTTTCTTCAATTGTTGAGAGATCAAGATTTGTGTTGGTGATTCTTGAAGTAGATCTAAGTTTTGTTCAAGATTTGGTAATTTTCTTCATCCTTATTCATCCATCATAATGTGATTCTTTTGTGCTTGTATGTGATGCATCTTTGATGCTATATTGGTCCTATTTGATGGTGAATTGATGGAAAATTCGTGCTCCAATTGATATGTGATCATAAGGTGTTTTATATGTTTGCTTAAGTCAAGTTTTATGCTTCCTAATGCTGATTTTTTTGAAAACTGCACAGAGGAAATCGATTTCCTCCTTAGGAAAATTGATTTCCATTCCGTTTCTGCGCCAGATTTGAAAACCTGCACTAAGGAAATTGATTTCCTCCTTAGGCAAATCGATTTCCCCTGGGACAGAATGTGTTTTTTTGCCTTTTTTATGCTTGTTTTGGCTTCCTTCTTCCTCCACTTCATTAATATCATTGGATCTAGGATGTTGATAGGTTTGAAATGACCTAATCCATAATATTAGAGGAATGATATTAATGATAGTGTGAGTTGATTATCTTTTTATGCATTTTATTTTTTTTCCTCTACTTCATTAATATCATTGGATCTAGGATGTTGATAGGTTTGAAAGGACCAAATCCATAATATTAGATGAATGATATTAATGATAGTGTGAGTTGATTTTACTCTATGCATTTTATTTTCTTCTTCTTCTCTTTTTTCTTTTGATCGATGAAAGTCTTAACACCTTGAGAATTCTTATGGATTCTTGGTAAAGACTAGATCGTTACCTATTTTCTTTTCGTGCGGTATTGCTTTCGGAGAGTGATCTACATATCACTTCTCTCGCATGCATTAGCACATATAGTTTTGACCGGCCTCGTTGTAGGGTGATTTCTACATAAATCACTTGGCGATCTGCTTAACATAGCGCAATATTTCGTGTCCCGAATCAAAAAAAGATCAAATATGGAAGAGAATTGTATGCGATTGATTTAAGACTTATGGAGGTTTATCGTGTAGTCGCTATGATTTTTTCAAGCTTCTGATAAATTTCCATTGAATTTAAATCCGAGAACATCCTTCACTCACCATCGATCTTCATTACTAACTTTGATAACATACTTGACAAGTTTCAAGATGGTTATCTTTAACATCTAACAACTAACTTTAATTTCCACAATTTATTATATTGCTCTCTTTATATTTCTCGCTTTATCGCTTTATTTTATCATTTCATCATATTTACATTCCGCTATTTTTTCTTTGTCCATTTGGACGTTTATATTCCGCTATTTTTTCTTTGTCCATTTGGACGCTATGTTTATGTTTCCGCTATTTTCTTTTTATCCACTTGGACCATACTTTACTTTTATGCCAAAACACTAATAAACAACAAAAATATAAAAAACACTTAAGGCTCTCTTTTGGACTATTGGTTACTATCCCGAGCATTTTGGAGATTCGGACTTATGGACTTAGTGCCTCTGGACCCCTATTCTGTTGTTACTATGCTGTTATTCTGTCTGTCTGGCATTGGATTGTTGTCTGTTTATGTATGCAGGTATTTCCTTGAAAGTCCTTGATGGTTAATTCCAAGGCATTGAGATAAGGATTTTACCCGAAAACAGCCGTTACTCTGCCCGATTTTCGTCAGAATTTTAATGTGCTTAATGCAAAGTGGTGCCAAGATAATAAGTTCATCTGGATCCCCAAGTGGTAATGTGATGGTTTGGTATTGACAAATCCAAAGGGTGGGAAATCTACCTTGACTCACAATGTCAAGTGTTGGCTTCTTATTTTGGTTAGACCGTTTCTTTCCTTAGCTTTTATTTTACGCAATAGGATAGCCTCTTCATCTCCTCCCATTCTTAAATTTTTGAAATCTTCTCCCTTTTTCAAAAACCTTCTTATGTCTGTAAAACCTCTTTTTAAACCTTTTCGTTAAAAATATCTTTTGCCCTTAGTGGCTTTTTCTTCAAAGTTTAGACACTGTTAATTGTCGAAACGAGTGGTTATACCACACGATTTTGAAATTGATTGATATAATGAGATCTTTTCCGCGTGAGAGAGCTAGTGGCATACTCGTCGATTTTATCCGAGTTGGAGCCCTTCTTTCATTTGCGATGCAAAGAACTCGTTTGTTCTCATGCTCAAGATCAATGGCTGAGTATTTCTCTCCGACGACGACAAAGTGTTTATTCGTTTTAAAAATGTTTTCCCTTTTAAGCGGAACTACATTAGCTCTGACTTCTCCATTGCACCGAGGAGGTATGTAGGCACAAGGCTTAACGTCTTGCCGAGCTTATTTTAAAAATAAAACAAACCCGTTTTTTAGCACACACGACACAGATTTTCAAAAAGGTTCCTGTGGAGTACCACAGATGTGAGGGGTGCTTAAAACCTTCCCCTTGTATAAACAACACCCGTACCTAAGATCTCTGCTTTTTGTTTTAAAAACAAACTTTGGGTTTTATTCGTTCTTTTCGCTTTTCCTTTGGAAACAATAAAGCGCGGTGGCGACTTTCACTGAAATATTGATTCGAGTCAATCCTATGGCTTCGATCTCAGATTTTCCCCGCTACACCATCTCTGGATGAGTCCTTCTCAATTTTTTCTTGACCGGAGGGCATTATGGTTTTAATGGCAAGTGATGCTCCACTATACTGGTATCCAACCCTGGCATATCTTGATAAGACCAAGCGAAGACATCTGAGAATTCTTTGAGCAGTTGTATCAAACTCTCTCTGATCTCTGTATTGAGCGATGCTCCAATCTTAACCTCCTTTCTGTTTCCATTGGAACCAAGGTTAATGATCTCTAAAGGCTCATTGTATGGCTGAATGGCCTCTTCCCTTTGTTGAAGTAACCGTGAAGTTTCTTTTGATATTTCTTCGTCTTCTTCTTCCTCTGCCTCGAATACAGGAAACCCAAAGCTTGGAGAAGTCATATGATCGCACGTTTCAACGGGGTGTTTTATGATTAATCTGCATATGTGTGATAATTTTTATTTAGACAACGAGGGAAGACTCGGTGTATGCAGTTAATGGAATATTTTTGATGTTTTTTAAGGGTGTTTTTTTAGGATTACCAATTTCCGAAAAAAGAAAAGGGAAAAACTAACGAAGGAACAAAATGACATTTTTATTTATCGACAGTCACTTCTTGAAACAAAGACCCTATAAAACAAAACTCTATTGCTTTGGGCGAAGCAAAGAGGGACATTTTCCTAAGAAATAGTAAAATGCAAAGCCCTATGAAACATCTCTTCACCTTGGGCTATGGTGTGAGGACAAAATAACGGTGAAAGTTCCTACTTAGGAGTGCGAACAATAGTCGAAACTTCAACAACCGTCCAATAGTGGCGAACCCCATTGTGCACTAGGTAATCTGGCACCTTAGGCTTAAACTGGCCTGTGGTAGGTCTTGATTTACCGACCACTGTCTTTGCAACACTTAGACGATCTTCTTCCGCTTCAGCAGACTGAGCGGTGTGAGCATACCCATTCCCAAGTGGAGTATGTCGGACTTTCTTTTGAGGAAACTTCTAATCTTCTGAATGGAGAGACTCGTTGTCGGAGACACTTTCGAGATCATCCTCTTCTGTATTTTGGTCTTGCTCTTCTCCCAAGATGGCATTGACTAGGTATGTGAACTCTAAATCTGTAGCCTCTGTGGGTAACTTGGGGATATAATCTTCAATGATGACTTCACCAGTTGATGATGAATAGCAAGGTTTGTATATCTCTTTTGGTTGAGTAAGGTACTCGTAATCAATGTTCCATCCAGTCGGAACAATGTTTTCAAGAGAGATTTTTGAACTTTCAGGAGCGGAGTATTTCACCTTGTAGTCGAATTTTCCGCTCGGTTCACCTAAGGTATCCCGGGTTTCTTCGGGGATAGGAGGAACTTCTTCTGATGAACCATGACTTCTGGTGGTGAAGCTGTTAGTAACTTCATCACTGCTTGGTTGAGTCTTACTTTCATATCCTTTAGTTGGATAACAGCAAGGTGAATCAGACTCTGGTAGGGAGACGTATCCTGCTCTGTGGAGATAGGATAGCCATTCCTCTTCATCAGTGTTTTCCGTACCGATGGTATTGACTGTTTTTTGAACAGGCTGAAGAAAACCTCCGCTGTGGAAAGTTTCTTGAATTGGGAGAACTACCTCAATTCCTGGAATAGTCTTTGATGATGTTGGAAAGAAACCAACTCCTGTTCTGTTTTTGTTGTTGGTAGCAATCTTAATGTGCCCCCAACCACTGGTAGTGCCATCCTTTACAACTTGGATTGCATCCTTGTAGGAAGAAATAGACGCTGCTTTCTCCTTACCCTTTTCCTTATCAAAAGAAAGTGCTTGAAATTTAGTTTCAGCGACTTCTTTTGGTTCTATGTCGGAGAATGATGACAAGTTGCTGACGATTAGAGCTCGTTCTCCATATACGGTCACCAATTTGTCATTTCGTATGAACTTCAGTTTCCGATGAAGTGTTGAAGTAATTGCCCCAGCTTCATGAATCCATGGGCGACCTAGCAAACAATTGTATGCTGCCGGGATATCCATAACTTGGAAAGTGATTTTGAAGATGTGAGGTCCAATAGTTATGGGAAGATCCACTTCTCCAAAAACTGACTTCCTCGATCCATCGAACGCTTTGACAATGACGTGACTGTCCCTTAGCGGGAAATCCTTGAAGGATAATCTTGACAGTGTTGATTTGGGCATGACGTTGAGAGAGGATCCATTGGTTATTAGGACTCATGTGAGAACATCACCCATGCAGCTAAGTGAGATGTTGAGTGGCAAATTATGGTCCACTCCTTCTTCAGGAAGATCTTCGTCACATAAACTCAGGTTAGTTCCTGCGGAAATGTTGGCAACGATGTTGTTGAATTGTCCCACGGTAACACTAGGTTCTACGAAAGCTTGTTCCAAAACTTTCTGTAGAGCTTCCCTATGAGCTTTAGAACTCAATAGCAGGGAGAGAACATATATCCTTGACGAAGTATGTAGCAGCTGGTCTACAATGTTGTATTCACTCCTCTGGATTAATTTCAAGATATCATCATTTTCTTTCGCTTGAACATCATTGGTAGGATGATTGTCTTGCTTATGTGGTGCTTCTTCCGAAGGTTTCTCCATATTTTCTGTTGTTCTGTTGAAGACTCGTCCACTTCTAGTGACTCGACTGATATCAGCAATGTTGATAACAGACGGTAATGGTATTTCCTTACCATTTTCAATGAATGTAGCGTTGTACTTGTATGGTATAGCCTTGCTGGACTCATACGGTACAAGACCTGGTAAGTAGATGACTAATGGAGCAATTGCTGTCTTCCTGCTGTCATACTTGACTTACATTGGTTCAACTTGATTAATTTGAGGAAATATGGTAAAGAATTCGTCATCTTCTCTGTTGGCAAGAACTGTAATGGTATTATCATCCATCAGTTTCTGAATGTCGTTGCGGACGCGCAAACATCCTCATGAATTTCTTCGAAAAATTCTGCATCTACTGTAAGGATGGAAATCCGTTCCAAAGTAGGCAAGTCCATTTAAAGTCTTATGGAAAGGGAGACAGTTCTCAATGTTGTGACCTGGTGCCCCCTAATGATAGGGACAAGATTGGTCGACCTTGAACCAGGGTGAAGAACTATTTGTAGGATTTGGAGGACTCCTTGTCTGAATGAGTCCTTTTGCCAGTAGTGTTGGAAACAATTCCGCATACGACATTGGTACGGGGTCAAAGGTAAAATACCTCGGAACCCGATTATTGTTGAAATTTAGAGGTCGAACCTGCTGCTGAGGTTGCTGCGACCTTTGTTGAAATGGTTGTTGAGAACCCTGAGGTTGATAAGCTGGCGCTGAGTTAACAATCGGAGTTATTGTAGAAACTTAAGGTGGAAACTTCTTCTTTGCCTTGTGCAAGACATTGCTGACATCTTGATCCTTTTTCTTTGGGAAAGAACTTCCATACTTCCTAGGACCAATAGAGTATTCTGGTTCTTTGTTCAAGCGTACTTCTCGAACTGCTTTATCTAAACGTACGCCCATGTTTACCATCTCGATAAAGTCACTAGGGGCGCTGGAAACCATTCGTCCGTAGTATAATGGACTCAAAGTCTTGAGATAGATTTTTGTCATTTCTTTCTCTTCAAGTGGTGGACAGATCTGAGCAGCAACTTCACGCCATCTCTGAGCATATTCTTTGAAACTCTCTCTATCCTTTTAAGTCATGGCCCGTAGTTGATCTCTGTCGGGATCCATATCCAGATTGTACTTATACTGTTTGACGAAAGCCTCCCCGAGGTCTCGAAAAGTACGAATCTCTGAACTGTCCAAGTTCATGTACCATTTAAGTGCAGCACCAGTAAGGCTGTCTTAAAAATAATGGATGAGCAATTGTTGATTATCAGTCTGAGTTGACATCCTTCGAGCGTACATCACGAGGTGACTTTGTGGGCATGTATTCCCTTTGTACTTCTTGAATTCTGGTACTTTGAATTTGTGAGGAATCTTAACATTTGGAACCAGACAGAGGTTTGCGGCACTCTTTCCAAATAGATCTTGTCCTCAGAGAGTCTTGAGTTCCTTCTGCATTTGCAGAAACTGTTCCTGGAACTCGTCCAATCTTTCATACACGCCAGCGTCCTCACAGGGAGTGTGATGATATACTTGTCCGCCCGGTGGAGGAAAAGTATGCATAATCGGTTGTGGAGAAGCCATGACAACAAATCTTGGTATCTCAGCATTCTGTTGCGCATAACCCATTGCCGTTGCTCTTGGAACTTCAATTTCCAGAGGTCTGTAACCTTCCGGTGGACGCATATCCATTGTAACTCTTGGAACTTCAGAAACTGGGGGTATGTACCCGTCTGGAATGAAATTATACGGCATGCCCCAAGGTCGGTTGGGCGGCATGGTATACTGAGGAATAGGAGCAGAAACAATCTCGGAAACCATAGTCCTTTGTGGTTCTTCTGGTGGAGGTTGTCTTTGTGCAACCACCAGGGCTTCTATCATACCGTTGAGCCTTTCAACAGCCTCTTTGAGAGTAGTAACTTCTTCTCTGAGTTCTCCATTCTCTTATTCTAAGTCTTCCATTCTTTTCTTGCGACTTGAACGAGTGTTGTATGAATGAGACAGCTTGAATGTCTTGCTTCACCTCCTTCTCCTCCTCTCTTTCTGGAGAAAGGAAAGTGACGATTAGATCCGCGACAATTCTCGTGTCAGTGCGTACGACTAAAGTGATGCATGATGTGCAATTAAGTTAATATTTTTCAAGGAAACACCATAATTACGTTACGAAACATTAAACTTTTTATTGATTAAGCGAAAACGCCGTTTTTTACACACTTTGAAAAGGAAATACAGAGAAACAGAGAGAGAAATGACTCTAAAATTTTCACGTTCTAACATTTTCTTCTGTTTCTTGAGTTGAGCATTCTCTGATGTTATTTGATCGATGATCCAGGAAGCAGGAGGGATATGATGAGAAAGTGACGTTTCTGTCACTTGTCGATCGAGCACTTCAAGTAACTCATCCTTCCTTCTTAGGATGTTCTGAATCTCAACGTTTTTCATGATGACGATTCGATACTTGTTTCTCCAAGCATTCCTTTCTTGGCATATCTTTGTTAATGCTGCTTGTAGTTTCTCACCATTGGTGGAGAAAAGGAAAATTGGTTCCCTTAGGGGAATAGGTTCTTGATGCTGATATGACATACTGAGCTTGAATGCCGTGATGCGTACCCATTGAAGGTAGGGGTCCAAGGAGATGCGAAGATGTTTTCCTAACAATCTTCTCCCTTTTGTGTGAACAAGACGCCAGGCTTGGACAATTTCCTTCTTCAGCATGTTACCATGATCGTCGATGTTCTTAAAGAACAGACCCTCCAATTAAATACTACTTGGTATATTTTTCATGGGATAGCCGTATTGACGACGGGCTAAAGCTGGATTATAACTGATTCCTCCCTTAGTTCCAATAACGGGAACGTTGGGATAACTTCCACAACTGAAGATGATCTTGGTTTCGTCGTTGTCAGAACTACACCAATCAATGTCCGAATGAGTGAGGGACATGATTTTCTGTGACCAGTGAAGGCCATCCCTCATGTTCCAGAAAGTTCTAGACTTCGGCAGGTGCGAGACGAACCATTCGTATAACAACGGTACACAGCATGTGATTAATCCTCCTTGATGCAGGTTTCTTGAATGCACAGAGTGGTAAGCATCCGCAAGCAAGGTTGGAACTGGATTTCCAATTATGAAGATCTTAATTGCGTTGATGTCGATGAAATTGTCAATGTTAGGAAACAAAAACAATCCATAGATAAGCAATGCCAAGATGTCCTCAAAAGCGCTCATATCTTGGATGCTGACGAAGTACCGAGCTTGATCCAATAGGAACTTGGAGGGTAATCCTTGAATTCCTCCTTTACTCACCATATGAGTTCTGATGTCGACTACGTTCAAGGGAGTAGTTGTAGCAATGATGATGTCGTCAGGATTCTTTTCCAAACCAGAGTACGGATCTTGCGCGTACACGGGTATTCCAACCAGACGAGAGTACTCCTCAACGTAGGCAATAGTTGATAATATGGAAAGGTGAAGCAGTGATACCTTGGATCGTAAAACTGTACCAAAGTGGGAAGGATCCCATCCACAATGTTGGTATTGAGAAGAGGCAGAAGTTTTCCATACTTCTCCTTGAAAGCCTGGGGGTTGACCACCAGTTTTCCAAGTTTTTCCAATTCCTCGACCTTAGGAATTTTGAAGGTGTATTTCCTAGTTCTCTTTCTTCCGTAATCCATGGTATAGATCCTTAAGTCCTTTCTCCGTTTCTCTCTTTCTATGAAGTTCAAAACGTTCGTTATTTAGTTTCCTTGAAAAACGACTCGAAAAAGACTCTTTTGTTTTTATTATTATGATGAATGCATGAATGCATGAATGCACACACAAGAGTTTTTAAACAAACATGGCGTAGAAGGGTATAGTGGTCATGGAGTCACAATGCAAACCTCGTCCCAGGGTAAACTAAGGATAAGGATTTTTGTACCTGTAGAACGGGTTCTAAGGGTCTCAGAGCTTTTGCTCAATCTTAAAGATACGTTGACTGGTATCTTCAAGAGAGTTTTCTCTGAGTGTAGTATCTGCGTGACACTTACTTTCGTAATCACCGCTCTACATCCTAAGAAGGCTTTAAGTGGGGTTAATGGGTTTCTAGGTACTCCTGGTACAAATCAGTCTCGGAATGCATTGGCGCAGTTAATCACAACCAGCCAGGCAAATCCCAAGAGTAGATTTGGGAACCAAGATTAGAGGGTCTTAACCGAGAAGACATCCTCCATCCTATCTTATGTTGCACTCAAATCCGGGTATAGGATTTCTCACCACAAGGGGGAATCAAGCCTTTTCCCGATACAGAAAAAACAAAATAAAAAAGTATATATGCAACAATCACATGAAATGACACCGAGGTTAGGCAGGACCTCTCTTGTTTGAAGGGGAATTTGGCATCCCTAATTCCTCATTGGGGGCTGGACCAGCACAGGTCAACCATTGGTTTGGATGAAAAACCAAGGTTATTACTTTCCTCAGCAGAGTCGCCATTTTTCTGTGGTGTCGTTTTTTTTACCTCCCCGTTTCACTTGGGAGGACGGCACGCTAGACCCTTCACGCGAAATTTGGAAGGAGCATGCGCCCGTGGCGGGAGGAATTTTGTTTCAGTTCTTCCTATGGTAACACACGAACTTTTTAATTATCCTACGAAAGAGGAAGGGGAAAAAGATCTCAAATAAACCCTAGGAGTTTGCTAAGTGTGGGGATTCACCTAGACTAGAAATTCTGGAGTCCGGGAGGTCGGTTATACATAGGGAAGGTTTTAAGCACCCAACATATCCGTAGTACTCTACGGGAACCTTCTCTGTGTCTATGTGTTTGTGTTTGTTGCTTATTGATTGGGAAAGTTTCTCCTTTGTATTAGGAGGGAAAATTGAATCGAATGAAAAGAAAGACAGACTGACTATTTTTGGTTTTTTATTAGCTCGCTGAGATTCCTTGTGAACCTCATGCCTACATATCCCTAATGGAAATCAGAGATTTTTGTAGTTCGGAGAACTAATTAGGGAAAATAATTTTTTTTGTGCCTTGCTTGAAGCTCAAGGTTGAAGCTTGAATTAAATCTTTGTTTACAGTAAAGAGACATGAAATCATCTTTACAGAGAGGTATTTCTACTATTCCACAACAAACATTTAAAGTGACATAAAAGCTGAATTCATTTCATTTAAGAGAGGGACCTTACTTGTGTATGTGCAGGTATACCAGTCAACTGCCTCTTGAATGAAAGAAAGATGCCCAACCAAATTAGGGAAAGTTACACATGCCTGGGTTAACTAGCCAGAACATGTCTTTAAAAATCTTAAATGGGAGAATGATTTAAATTAAAATGTAAATTTTTGTTTGTTTGAATGTTGCGAGATAGGAGAAATATCTCTCTATAGAGATAAGCTATATCTATCTACTGTATAAAAGATTTGACTTTAGCTGGCTTGTATGAGGCCCAAGCTTGAGGCTTTTTGATTGATTTTTATTGACTCTGGGAGATGACTCCACTGGGGATTAATTTAAACTAAAAGGTTTTGTGTTCTGTACAAATCCCATAATTGAGGCTGACTCTAGTTGGAGAGTGTTTATTTTGTGGATTTGAAGGATTTATTTTATTGTTTTGTACAAAGCCCATAATTATGGCTGACTCAACCTAGGGAGACTCTATTTTGTGTGCCTTGTACAAAGCCCAATGTTGTGGCTGACTCTTAATTGAGGAATATGTTATTTTCTGCCTTGTATGTAGCCCAAGGTTGTGGCTGACTCTTGCTAGGGAAGACATTGTTTTCTGCCTTGTATGAAGCCTAAGGTTGTGGCTGACTGTTGAGGAAAACTGAATATGGATGACTCTATGGGGAAAAGATCCTAAAGGTTAGGAATCTTTTGACACAGGAAATGTGGTTTATATGCCTTGTACAAAGCCCAAGGTTGTGGCTACTTGATGGTGAAGGACTCATTAGGGAATTTATCTTCTTGAAAGCTGAATTTTTGGAAGCTAACCCTTTCCAGGGAATTAATACTTTAGAGGACTGATTTTGGAGGCTAACCCTTTCTAAGGATTTATGTTAAAATGAAGGAATTAATGGAGGCTAACCCTTTCCAGGGATTTTTGAATCATGGCAGAATGATTAACTATTTGAGACTTCTTGTTTAAAGCCCAAGATTAAGGCTGACACTGACTGAGGATAGACCGATATGGATCCTAGACTCTGCTAAGGAAGAAAATTATTGGAGATAAGGGTGACAGAGACTGTCCATGTCTCTCATTCCAAAAGGTGTACTCAATACTGAGATTGAGACATTCTTAGCTTGTTTAAAGTCTGGTTTTAAGAATAGAAGAAACTCACAAGGGTAGGCTAAAAGGTGACTAAAGACCTATTCCTATGTTTATAAGAAACCTGATGGGTCCTTGTATACAAGCTCAAGAGGAAGATGGGAATGGTTTTAAGAAGCCTGTGGGTCCTTGTACAAAGCCCAAGAGGAGGCTAATCGAGGGTCATCGAGGGTCCTTGTTATAGCACAAGAGAAAGCTATGTGGTTTTGAACTTATTTTGGCTCTAAGAAAATGGGTAAGAGGTTTCATCGGGAATAATTCTTCTTAGGTGGATGTATCCTATTTTGGTTCTAAGGCTTTTTTTCAAGATGTTTCACCGGGAATAATTCATCTTGAGGTTTGAACTAAAGATCTCTAATTAGGAAAGAGCCTTCACCGGGAAGACATTCTCAATCCTAGGCCATAGTCCTATAATATATATATATATAGTTTAACTGTCCTAAGGTTGTACTCAAACGTAGTTCTAAACAATATATATACAGTTTATATTTGACAGTAATTTAAATGAAAACTGTAAATTGAAAGCTATAAAGCCTAACCTGGATGGAGTGGAGGCCTTTGATGTTGTATGTACAAAGCCTTACCAGTAGCTTGGTTGTTTATTGATAACTGTAGAATGTTTATTATAAACAGTTAAAGGTTTTTGAAAACAGAAGAAGTGAAGATGGACCTTAGGTCACATAGGTATCTGAAGAGTTTCACCGGGAATAATGCCCTTCAAATACCAGAAGAATATTTTGATAACAGAGAGAAGATTTTGTAAATACAGTTTTAAAAACAAACTATGAAAAGAAAGAAGGTGTTGGGTCTTACACTCTAATAGAGGTCCATGGATTTATTTACTGTTTATGAAAACAGTTGGAAATGATTTGTTGGACATGCGGTTTTATTGAATGAAAACCTTAGTCATTTTGTTTGATCGAAGTTTGAAAACGAACTTAAGTTTTTTTTGACAAAAGTCAACTTAATTAGGGTAAAAAAAAAATCTATATCTTATTAAGACCTAAATGATTAAGGTTTTATCACAAAATATTTACAAGAGGTTAGGCTTTGAAAATTAAGTGAAAACTATATTTTAAAGTATTAAAACATACTTAAAACATACGATTTTAAACCTAATTAAAATATATCAAAATAATATATTTTTTGTGATTTTTTTGGATATTCTCAAAATAGACATATTAAATGAGAAGTGTGTGAAAAAATCAAAGGAAAATGATTTAATTTGATAGATGAATTAATTAGTTGAAATTGTGAAGAAATTGAAATGGAAAAGTGATAAAAAAATAAGGTTTTGTCTCCTAATGGGCTTGAACTCACGCCCTCTAAGTCACCACCCAAAACTCTTACCATCTGGACCATGTGCGCAGCTTGTTAGATAAACACCTTCAATTTATTTTATTTGAAAACAAGTGCATAAATGAACTAAAAATAAAACAAACAAAACAAAAGGTCTGTGGGGGGGTTCGAACCCCAGACCTTGGGCAAGAGAGAGTGAGAAGCGGATGTAACCAAGTGAGCTGAACGATTTAGTCGTTCAAAACACGCTTCCATATGATTATATTTTAAACTTGCCTCTGAAATTAAAAAAAAACGCGCGCAAAGCATCTTCATCTTCAACCTCACGATTTCAATTTCTGGAAATCCTATCTCCCTCAATTCTCAACCAAATCCAAAGATGTTAAGATGTATTTTGCTCGTTTTTGGACAAGGATAATGATGGTATCCTTTAAATTCATTTATTCTCAGTGTAACTTAAAATTCGCAAGCATGAACACTAAGAACCCTAAAACTGGAATTTAAAATGAAATGATGTATATGTATGATATGATGCAATTGATTGAGGGTTAATGATCCCTAAAGGTGCAGAAACCAACTGGTAACTTCATTTTTAATTTATCATGCGTGAATTATGGAGTTTGAAGTTCATGAAACTTACCTTAAAAATGGAGGTTGAGCTCTGATCAAAGTGTGCTACAGAGTTGTTGCATTGATCCAGATAGCTTCAGTGGTCCCTCAGGAAAGTGATGAGATGCTTAGCTTAAGTTGAGACTCCCCAAAACCTCTTGCTCGACCCCAACTGATGTAGATCCAAGTGAGAGGTGAAGATGATGATTCTCCATGTACATAAGTGTTTCAGATGTTTGGATCACCTCTAAATACCTCCATTGATGTGTTTGAATACTTACTTTCAAAGGAAGAGCTTTGGTTTGAAGAATCCGAGTCTTCTTGCTAAAGATCCTCTGA
Organism: Vicia villosa; assembly: GCF_029867415.1. Lineage (NCBI taxonomy): Eukaryota > Viridiplantae > Streptophyta > Magnoliopsida > Fabales > Fabaceae > Vicia > Vicia villosa. The sequence continues at coordinate 257,476 of NW_026705951.1, read as the reverse complement.
AAAACCTAAGTATGAGAAGAGAAGAGAGAAAGCAAGATTTTTGTTGCTTTGGTGTGGTTTAATACTGAAGTATGCACTTGTATTTATAGGCAAAAGGCTCAGAGAAATTGGAGATAGTAAGCTTGCTTAATGAGGTTAACTTGGTTTCTTGGTTATGAAGGAATTTCAAAAATATTCAAAATGCAATGATGGCAATTTTAATTCCATTTGATCAATCCCCTAGCCATCGATTTTGTGTGATATTAGGGGACAATTCTGTTGCAGAAGTGAACTCTAATTTGCTTAGGAGAAGATTCTTTGGTGATTCATCAAGATTCCAATTTTGTAATGATTACTTAATCACATGGCATTGAATTCTTGCAACTTGGCCAAAAATGATGAAATAGTGTATTTGATTTCTCCAAATCCCTTCTGATATACCATGGACGAGGATGAATCAATTGGTATAGGCATTGGTACAAAGTTTGCAAAAATTCCAATTTGGGCATGACCTAAAATTTCTCTTCAAGAGCCCAACTTTGAATCATCACAACTCCTAGCTCAAAATGAATTTGGAGAAGGTTGAGCACAATTTGGAAAGCCCTTAACATTTACTTCAATTCATTACTTTGGAGTTTCTTCAAAATCATTTGGGAAATTTGTGAAAAATGGACCTGAAGTTGGAAGAAAACTTGGTTAAAAACACTTAGAAAATTTTAAGTTTTTAAGACCTATAACTTCCAAAATCCAAATCTCTCAAATGATTGATCTCTTGAAAAAAGTTGCAATGTAAGAAGTTGTTTTATTTCATGAGATCTACAACTTTCATGTTGGAAGTTTTTTGAGTTGTGTAGGTGAAATTTTGAGATCCATGAACTAGGTCATAATGTACTATTTTTGACTTTTTGATCCTTGATGAATTTTCTCGATTTTCTTTGGTCAAATGACTCCAATAATCATACATTGATGATATTGATCCTTAAAAGTCATGGTTTGACCAAAAATCCCAAAAGTCAAAGATGATCTTGTACAGTTGACTTTTTCCTGATGAAGTGAAATCTTGGACTTTTGTGTTGAATCAAGCTCTCCTCCTCAAATGGATAATATGAATGGATTATATTGAGGTAATAGAAGTTCTTGAGCTATGTTTGGAGTTTTGGATTCATGTCCTGATTAAAAGTCAACTGTCCAGGTGAATTAGGTCAAAAAACCAATTTGTTGGCCAGGTGAAATTGAAGACTGTTGATCTTGGATTGAGGTACAATTCCCATTGGATATTGTCATATGGATCATTTGAAGATGATTGAAGCCTTTGAGTGATGCCCTTTGAGCTTTTTAAAGTTTCCCAGATGTGGTTCTTGATTTTAGTCCTTGATGGGCTCACAACCCTAACTTGGTGACCTGAGCAAACCTGAGCCTTGATGACTGGTGTCTAATCAATCATAGGTAAATAGAATGAAGATATTGAGTCATGTGATTGAAATACAGACTAATCCCTTTATTGATTGATTCTTTGCCTGAGCTCTTTTATCCTTGAACATCCTTGATTAAGTACCAGATGAAAAAGTGACTGCTCTGAGTACTTGTCTTGAGTTTGATGAAATGTTTGAAGGTGTGACATCTCAGGGGGGCAAAATTAGGGTATGACACTAGTTTTAAGTGGAAGCTTAAATTTATGATGTTTCAGATTGAGGACAAGATCTTGCAATTAGATATGTTGATATTTGTAAATATATAGTGTTAAGAATATTTGTATATAGAATAGTCCCACATCGACTATATCATATACTTAGTTGTAATCTCTCTATATATAATAAATTCTCCGTAGTGCTTTACAAAACACACGGTTTATTCAAATGTCTCTTAGTCTCTTGTATTTCAACATGGTATCTAGAGCCTGCTGAGAGACAACCCTTTACCGTGCTTTACCCGGTTGACCCACTGTCTTCCGGTGAGAAATTTTTGGCAAACCGTGTCATAACTCTGGTTTGCCTTCCATACATTGTCGTGACTCATTCCGGCATCTGTTTTCAAATTTCTCCGGTCACCACCGGACTGCCATCGCCATCCGCTGTTGCCGCTATTGTTTTCGGCGACCTTTTGGCAAACTAACCCTACCGACAGAAACGCCTCCCCCGATCCCGACGATTTTTCCAGCTCGCCACCGTGCAATTGTTCCAGATCTGATACTCATGGCTACTCCTCGGAACTTTACGCCAAACTACGATGATTTTCTCAGGTGGTATCAAAATTATCAGAACTCATATTCTACTGTTTGGTTGCACACACTGGTAATTCATCTGCTTGTCTCTCTCAATCATCTTCTCTTGGACCTTGGGTCCTTGATTCTTGTGCGTCTGATCATGTTACTGGTAATAAAAATCTTTTCACTCCCCTTTCTACCTCGGGTGTCTTACCTACTATAACTTCTGCCAATGGTTCTCAAACCCAATATGAAGGGATTGATACTGTTCAAATTCTATCTGTTCTCTATGTACCTAATTGTCCATTTAATTTACTTTCAGTCAGTCATTTAACTCGTTCTCTTGATTGTATTGTCACCTTCACTAACAGTAATGTTATCCTGCAGGATCGGAGTTCGGGACGGACGATTGGCGTCGGATGTGAGTCTCAAGGCCTTTATTACCTCTCAGTGTCATCTTAGGCTTGTTCAGCCAAAGATTCTCCACTCACTATCCATGCTCAGTTAGGTCATCCTAGTCTTCCTAAACTACAGAAGTTGGTTCCAAGTTTATCGAAGGTGTCTAATTTACATTGTGAGTCGTGTCAGTTAGGGAAACACACTCGTAGTCAATTTCCCAATCGAGTCAATAAACGAGCTTTGTCCCCTTTTGCTTTAGTTCACTCCGATGTTTGGGGTCCCTCACGTACTGTCTCTACGCTAGAGTCTAGGTATTTTGTCACTTTTATTGATGATTTTTCACGTTGCACGTGGTTTTTTTTAATGAAAAATAGATCTGAATTATTCTCTATTTTTGAACAATTTTAAAAAGAAATAAAAACTCGGTTTGGTGTGTCTATTCGTACCTTAAGAAGTGATAATGCTTGTGAATACTTATCCCAACAATTTCAAACTTTTATGTCCAGCAATGGTATTCTCCACCAAACATCATGTCCTCATACACCTCAACAAAACAGGGTAGCCGAACGCAAAAATCGACATCTCGTAGAAACCACTCGGACCCTACTTCTCCATGGTAACGTTCTACTTCGATTTTGGGGAGATGCGGTGCTAACGACATGTTACCTTATAAATCGCATGCCCTCATCTGTCCTTAACAATAGAATCCCTCATTCAATAATTTTTCCCAATTCTCCACTTCATCCAATTCCTCCCCGAGTCTTCGGGTCCACATGTTTTGTACACAATCTTTCTCCTGGTCTTGATAAACTATCAGCTCGATCACTAAAGTGTGTCTTTCTTGGTTATCATCGATCCCAAAAAGGTTATCGTTGCTACTCACATACTTTACAACGATACCTCGTATCGGCCGATGTTACCTTCTTCGAGTCTGCTCCATATTTCGAGTCCAGTCAAGTGTCATACCCCAAAATTTGCCCATCTCATTCCATCTACAATAACTCAAGGGTTTTCTCAAGTCACTCTCTCCTATCTTAGATTAGGGTTTACACTTTATCAAAAGAGTTTGAATCTCTAAGGCCTCAAATGGATCTCAAGGTGTCTCATATGTCTCAAAGCATCTCCATGTCAAAAGTCAAGCTTCGATTTCAAGGATTGCTCACTCAATGGCTCAGACGATCAATAGTCGACTATGTTGACCTAAAAGTCAACTATAGTCAAAATACAGTCAAACTTCAAGACTTTGGGTCGACATCAAGTATTTGAGGTTATATCCATCATTTGATCAAAGGTTGATCATGATCCATTAATAAAAACTCATAAATGAACAAAATCAAAAGGTTCAAATTAGGGTTTTTTATAGGAAAAGTCAACTCAACTTTGACTGGTCATAACTCTCACATGAAGTATCAAAAATTCCCCAACCATAGCCTATTTTGAAGAAAATTGGATTCTCTACAACTTTGTCTCTCACAAGCCAAGTCCAGAAATGCATCATTTGGGGAGATATGGTACAAGAGATTATAGGTCCTCCAAAAAGTCAATAAAAAACACCTTTTGGGTCAAAGCACATAACTTGAGCATGGAAGCTCCAATTGAGATGAAACCAAAAGGAGGTCTTAAAGGACTCTTTAAGCTTTGGAAAAAGTCGTAGAATGCATTTATATGATTAAAATTGAAGGAGTTACGACTTGCACAAGTTGGGTAAAATTGGAAATTTGCTTGAAACCCTAAGTGAACTGAATCTAATTTTTAAGTATTGGGCCTATAATTTTGAATTGTCCACGTGGTAATAAGCCCAAGAGAGGTCTATTGGTCTAATATAATTATTTTTGTGATATTATTTTATTTGATTTTATTCAATTAATTTCAAATAAAAAATCAAATAAAATCCTAAAATAATTATGTGATGATATTTATTTTTTATTAATTCAAATCAAATCCAAAAATGATCCAAGGGCCAAGATCAAATGGAAAATATGCATGGAATAGCATGGTGTTCAAAATTAGAAAGATTTCATACAAAATCTTTCTTCAATTTTCATGTTAATGATTGATTGATTGTTTTCCAAAGGTTTTAACCCTAATTCTATCATATATATATATATATTCTGAACACACCACAAGAGAAGGGGGGACGAAAAAAACTAGCCTCATAACCCTACTCAAATTTCAAATTTTTCAAAAAGAGGTGCAATTCCATATCTCAAGTTCCAGCCATTATCAATTCCAAATAATCACTTCAATCGATTCCTGAGATAAAAGAGAGTAATTACTGATCATTACATGCGTCCTAAAACACCCAGAACGATCCCATCACGTTCCTCATGTTCTTCACGTTTAAAGTTTCGTTCTTTATCATTACTGTGTTTTTAACGCGATTTAAAGCTTCTTTATCATTAAGTTGAAGCTTTAACGTCCTGGGCGTGAAACACCATAGCTAGGGCATACGAAAGCAAAGCTCTCGTTTTCATACTTACGGGAATTTGCAGGCCAAATAAATTGCACCATTGGATTCGCCATGGTCTAAATATGAGATCTGGACATTCTTGATTTTTGTTTGATACGTTTCTCTGAGTTTTGATGTTTTAGGTTTTATCTACAAAAACTTCGCGGCTAATCGATCGCTGTTTCATAGCAATTTGGTAGCAAATTATGGGCTGGGGATTCATGAAGATGATGAACAGTGTCGTTGACACTTTGACTACGCGTGGAGGGGAACGATTCGTTAGTCAGCAAGTCCATATTATCTTTCTTCTTCTTATTCGCTGAAAAGCGCTGCATGCGGGCCCCACTTTTGACTGAGTTTGAAATTTTATATTGGTTTATGTTTTCATATTTAATGATTCTGACTTCTCCATTGTTCAAGAAACAACTTCAGTACAATTGGCTAGCGCAAGGGGTCTGTTACCAAGAAGGAGCTGGTTCGATCCCAGCCTCATGCAACACGCTCACCATGCCCCCTCACGCGTCTCACCATCAGATCTCCAATAATCCAGATCTAACGCATCAAAACTGGAGGCATACCATGGAACCTCAAGGCTTTAATACACAGGATCATAACCAGGTTTCTCTTTATTGTTTTATTTATTTATTTCTTTTTAAATTGTTAGAATTATTCCTTTAGTTATTTATTTATATAACTATAATTGGTTTTTATTATTTTTATTATATACATAATTTGGTTTTAAAATCATATTAATAATATAATTAGGATTTAGAATTATCATCCGATTATCTCGATTATTCGATTTAATTAATTTTAATTTAACTTTAATTATTATAAACCACAAAAACCCTAGATAGGTTATCAATGCATTAGGGTTTGCCCAATCCCACTGGCCACTTGGCCAAAGTATTAGGAAATTAATTCATTATTCGTTTCGACCAAATCTATTGGTCGCGATGGTTAATAATCAACCGTTTAGCTAATTAAACCAAAATACATTTTATTTTGCTAAAAGGTTTTAACCATCTCATTGGTTACGATGGTTAGCATATTTCCCTTTAAGATTCGTTATTATTTAAAATCGAATCTATCGATTACGAGGGATAACGATAAAAATTTAATAATTAAATTATAAAAAATACGTTTATTTGTTATTAGTGATAATCGAACCTATCGATTAGAATTGGTAACAATACACTACTTATATATTAATTATGGTGATCAAATCTATTGATCATTGCGATTAATAGTACATATTAAAAATCAGGGTTGTACGCCACTTAAAACACTCAAAATTCATCTCTTCAATACTACGATTTCAAAACTACGATAAGGTAATTAAAAATACCTTGCGAACTTCACATTACAAAACTACGATAAGGCAATTCAAAAAGCCTTCAAACCACTTCATATCAAATTCTAAGGCGTACAACCCTGCCCCGAACTACGTTTACTCTGATTCTCCCTAAGGAGATACGTAGGCACTTGGCAACAAGGCGAGTCCCCTTCCCCATAAATCTCATTTTTTTCCTATTCATTTCCTTAGCTATTAAACCTTAATACTTTTAGCCATAAACCTTCGCCTCTCAATTCAAAATCTTAGGAAAGGGTTAAGGGTGCCTAATACCTTCCTTTGACCTGATTATAATAACTAACTCAGATTTCTTAACTTCGTAGAGTTTCCTATTCACCCTGGTAGAATAGGTGGCGACTCTAAAACCTTTAATTTTTAGGGCAGGTTTCTACATCAAGTAACTCCGGAACCCCTTCAGGATGGTACTCCCACACCTCTTCCGGCAGTCCCATTTCCAATTATTCTCGATCATTCTAGCCCTACGGTTGACCCCCCACTTCTCGCCCTCTTCAAACATATCAGCGTCGTCAACCCACGTCTGTCACACCTATCCCTAAGGCAATACCTATCCCTGATACACTAACTATCCCTGAGGTCATTGCAGACTCTCCTCCGACGCCTTTGCCATCATTGGATCCGATCCCATAACCTGAGTCTGATCTTCCGATTGCTCTTCGAAAAGGTATACGTGAAACAAGAAATCTTTCTCCACATTATATTTATTTATGTTATCACCGTCTTTCCCCTTGGCAGTATACTTGTTTGTCTTGTTTGTCTTTTGTTTCTATTCCTAATACTCCAAGTGAAGCATTATATCACCCTGAGTGGAGGCAAGCAATGATTGACGAAATGTGTACTTTTCAAAGCAATGGTACTTGGGAACTGGTTCCTCTACCCCCTGGAAAATCTTTATTAGGTTGTCGTTGGCTTTATACAGTGAAGGTTGGTCCAGATGGTAAGATTGATCGATTTAAAGCTCGCTTAGTAGCCAAAGAATACACTCAGATTTTTGGATTGGATTATAGTGATACCTTCTCGTCTATAGCCAAGATGGCATCTATTAGACTTCTTCTAGCCATTGCAGCCACTCGACATTGGCTTCTTCATCAACTTAACATCAAAAATGCCTTTTTACATGGTGATCTAGAAGAGGAAGTATATATGGAGTAACCACCTGGGTTTGTTGCTCAGGGGGAGTCCTCAAATATGGTTTGTAGGCTACACAGGTCTCTTTATGGTCTTAAGCAATCTCCGAGAGCTTGGTTTGACAGATTCAGCACTGTAGTACAACAGTTTAGTATGGTCCGTAGTGAAGCTGATCATTCTGTGTTTTATCGTCACTCTGCCCAAGGGTGTATCTATCTTATTGTATATGTGGATGATATTGTCATGACTGGAAGTGATCAGCAAGGAATACTCCAGTTAAAACAACATCTCTCGAATCAATTTCAGACAAAAGATCTTGGTAAACTCCGCTATTTCTTAGGTATTGAGGTAGCTCAATCTAAAGATGGTTTGGTGATTTCTCAGCGGAAATATGCTATGGATATTTTGGAAGAAACAGGTTTGTTGAACGCTAAACCAGCTGATACTCCTATGGATCCAAGTGTCAAACTCCTACCCAATCAGGGGGAGCCCCTATTTGACTCAGGAAGGTATAGGAGATTGGTTGGAAAGTTGAATTATCTCACAGCCACTCGTCCCGACATTTCTTTTGCAGTTAGTGTGGTAAGCCAATTCTTAAATTCTCCTTGCCAAGAACACATGGATGCTATTGTCCGGATTCTAAGATACATCAAATGTGCTCTAGGAAAAGGCCTTGTGTATGAAGATAAAGGACATACTCAGATAGTTGGATACTCCGATGCTGATTGGGCAGGGTCGCCCATTGATAGACGATCCACCTTTGGGTATTGTGTACTTGTTAGAGGAAACCTTATATCCTGGAAAAGTAAGAAACAAAATGTAGTTGCAAGATCAAGCGCCGAGGCAGAGTATAGGGCCATGGCAATGGCTACATGTGAACTCATTTGGTTAAAACAGTTGCTCAAAGAACTTCAAATTGAAGAAACAAGACCAATGACACTTGTTTGTGATAATCAAGCTGCATTGCACATTGCTTCAAATCCAGTCTTCCATGAGAGGACCAAACACATTGAGATAGACTGTCACTTTGTCAGAGAGAAGATTGAATCAGGCGACATTGTCGCAAGCTTTGTCAACTCCAATGATCAATTAGCAGATGTATTTACAAAATCCCTGCGAAGTCCCAAAACTAATTATATATGTGGCAAGCTTGGTGCATTTGACTTATATGCTCAAGCTTGAGGGGGAGTGTTGATATTTGTAAATATATAGTGTTAAGAATATTTGTATATAGAATAGTCCCACATCGACTATATCATATACTTAGTTGTAATTTCTCTACATATAATAAAGTCTCCGTAGTGCTTTACAAAACACACGGTTTATTCAAATGTCTCTTAGTCTCTTGTATTTCAACAAGATAGACATCTGTTCCAATGAACCAACATGTTCTGCAGGCTGTGTTGTATACTTTAATTTGGTTATCTCTACTAAAATACTTAATATTTCAATTTTTGTTTTGAGTTACAACAATTAGTTTTCTTGGTTCTTTTGAATTTTCATTAGTGTTGCAATATTGAAGCATACAAGATTTGTTTTCTAGTGCCGTGGATGAAAAATAAAAGAAAATTGAGATATGCATTTAGCCATTTTGCAGCGATTTGATTTCTGGATATCTGAGTGAAGCCTCTACATGGATTGTGAATTACTCTCATTTCTTCAGATTCTTATTGCATGGCTACTTGATTTACTCCTTAATGATTTGCACCTGGGCTGCTTAGTTGAGAAAGTTCTATTGATGTTCAATTGAAAATTTTAGCCTTTGGGATTCTCACCATTAGTACTACTTTTCTTTTATGAATGTTAGATCTTCATTTGGATTTTTAATCAGTATTCTGACAGTGCTTTGGTGGGCCCCTCTCTGTTATACTGATCCGTGACTTGGTTGTTTGAAGAATTATGCTATTATTTTTTCTTTCTCTTGGTTGATTTTTTACAACTCATTGGTCACAGCATAATTTTTTGAATATCTATCATGTGTTGGCAGAGTAAGTGTTACATGGGATTTGATGTACTACATAAAGGTTCATAATCATACTGCTCCTTTTTAATTCTTCATCCGAAGCGGAAAAATTGGAGATGAGCATTTCTTACGCCTTGCACTATTCTCCTTCTCTGATTGAATCAACAAGGACACGTGAACCATAATGATATATTGATGTGTTTTTTAATTTGGTGATCTCTACTCTGATTATGAATTATTTCGGTTCAGTATTTAGGTTTCATCTTACACGCTTGATTTCTATCATCTTTGGGATAAAATTATGCATTTTCTATAATACACAATTCTTCAAGGTTTGTGTTTCTGTATTAGTAACATGAATTTTCTTGGTGGGTGTTATAGGAGAGAGTATGAATTTATGGCGTTCCGTTGCCTGTGGTATGCAGAGGTTATCATACTTTCCATTCAACCATGGGATAAATCCAATCACTTTCTTACAATGTGTTTGTTTTAAGATTGAAGATGTGTCCTTTGATGGTGTGTCCTGATAGTATTGAAGTTTGTGTTTTTTGTATCAGGAACTGGAATATTGGTGCATACAAGATTCTAGAGAAGAATTCAGGAGGCTTGGCGCTCTTTTGTTCTGTTTCTAAGCAAGTGCAAACCTCCATTGTAGATGGAGAAGAGTGTAACACAGTTTGCACGAAGAAAGAGAAGAGAAAATCACAAGAGGAAAAGAGTGCAAAGTAGTGTTCAAGGTTCAATGAATGAGCAAGTTAGTTACAAAGCATTACCTATATACAACTAACTGTAACTAACTAAGAGAGTACGTGATCACATGTGTGATAATACACGCTAATCTACATGGATCCTCATATAACAAGCAGGTCAAACATATATGGCATGAGTTATTTTTCTTCATAATCTTCAGCTGCTAATACCCCCCCACAAGCTTGAGGTTGGTAGATATCCACCAAGCCAAGCTTGCTCATGCAGTCATGGAAAGGTCGGGGACCAAGTGCCTTAGTAAACATGTCTGCAGCTTGGTCTGAAGAACGAACAGGAAGTAAACGCATAACTCCAGCTAGAAGTTTCTCACAGACCAAATGACAATCAATGTCAAGATGTTTTGTACGTTCATGGAACACAGGATTAGAAGAGATTTGTATGGCGCTTTGCTTGTCGCAGTATAGAACGGGAAGACGAGATGGATGTTGGAGAAGATCATGTAGTAAGAAGCACATCCACTGAAGCTCACGGGTGGCAGATGCAAGTGCACGATACTCAGCTTCAGTGGAGGAGCAGCTAACGGTGGGTTGCTTCTTTGATTTCCAAGAGACCAACGAATTGCCAATGAAGAAGCAATATCCAGAAATAGATCTACGCGTTTCAATACATCCGCCCCAGTCAGCATCGCTGAAGCCAAGGATTTGTAAAGGAGAGGAAGAAGAGAGGAACACACCACGTGCAGGTGAGCGTTTAAGGTATCGAAGAACCCGTAAAGCAGCTCGATAATGTGTCTCAGTAGGAGCACTCATGAATTGGCTAAGTTGTTGGGTGGCAAATGCAATATCTGGACGTGTTGTGGTGAGGTAAATCAAACGACCAACAAGCCTGCGATATGCCGTGATGTCTGAAAAAGTAGAACCCTTGTCTTGGTGAAGACGTACAGAGGCATCTAAAGGAGTAGAAACAGGTTTACACCCTGTAAGACCAGCATCTTGAAGGAGATCCAAACAATATTTTCGCTGACAAAGGGTAATACCTGAAGATGAACGAGCAACCTCGAGCCCTAAAAAGAATTTTAAACTCCCCAGGTCTTTAATGCAAAAGGTGTTGTGCAAAGCTTGTTTTAAATCTTTGAAAGTGTCCAAAGAAGTGCCAGCTAGGATGATATCATCTACGTAAACAAGCAGTGCAGTGAAAGAAGTAGGGCAGGATTTTATAAAAAGCGTATGGTCAGCTGCTGCATGTTTAAAACCTTGTGCCATAAGAAAAGTGGTGAGTTTCTCAAACCACTGCCTACTTGCCTGCTTCAATCCATAAAGAGACTTGGTCAGCTTGCATACTTGGCCAGGCTTTGGAGGCATAACACCTTGTGGAACACGCATATAGACGGATTCGTGTAAGTCTCCATGCAAGAACGCATTGTTGACATCTAGTTGGTGTAGATGCCAACCATGTATAGCAGCTAGGGCCAAAAGAACTCTGACTGTAGTCATTTTAGCAACTGGAGAGAAGGTTTCAAGGTAATCCAAACCTTTAGTTTGATTAAACCCTTGAGCTACAAGTCGTGCTTTGAAACGTTCAATTGTACCATCAGCATGCCTCTTAACTTTATAGACCCATTTGCTCCCAATTGTAGAGGCATCTTGAGGAAGATCTACAAATTTCCATGTATGATTGTTGTTAAGGGCCTCAATCTCTTTGTGCATTGCCTGAACCCACCTAGGATCTTTGGAAGCAGCCAAGTAATTTGGAGGTTCAGTATCAGATGAAAGAGACATAATATAAGCTTGATGCTTAGGTGAAATGTTAGAATAAGAAAGGCACTCTTCAATGGGATAATGACACTGGACATTATTGGAGTCACACACATAATCCCTAAGATGTGAAGGTGTTTTTGTAGCTCTGCTAGACTTTCTAGTAGACTCAATGGGATTAGGATTATTGGATGAAAAAGAAGCATCGGGCAAATTATGAGAAACAGGTTCAAGGGAAGTATCAGGCAAAACATGAGGGGCAGTCTCAGAATCAGGTACTATGGGAATGTCTAAGGTAATATGGTCAGAAACAACAAGGGAGTCATCAGCTGAATCTGGAATTATTACAGGAATGGAACCAGATGTGGATACTGGAATTGAATCAGGTGAAGTGACTCTAATGGACTCTTTATTGCTGCTACTACCCAATGAGTTATCAAGATATATGTTTGTATGAATATGGGACTCAGATGACTCAAGAAAAGGGAATGTCATATCAAAAAACTTAACATTCCTAGATACAAAGATATCATGTGTGCCAATGTCTAGAAGAGTGAAACCTTTCATACCTGCCTTGAATCCCAAGAAAACGCATTTCCTTGCCCTTGGATCAAATTTATGCCTATTGTTTGGAAGTGTAGAGGCATAACTAAGGCAGCCAAAAACTCTCAAGGTGCTCAAATCAGGAACAGTCCCATATAGAAGTTCAAAGGAGGATTTGTTACTCAGCAATTTTGTTGGAATTCTGTTCATGAGATACACTGCATGAACAACTGCATATGACCAAAACTGCTTTGGCAAGTTTGATTGGAACATAAGGGCACGACTTATGTTAAGAATATGCTGATGTCGCCTCTCAACTCTTCCATTTTGCTGAGGTGTGTACACACAGCTTCTTTGATGCACTATTCCTTTTGATGCATAAAACTTTGGCAACATTAGTTCAGGACCATTGTCACTCCTAATCACCTTGATCTTTTTGCTGAATTGAGTTTCAACCATGTTAACATACTCCATTATCCTTGTGCCAACTTCAACTTTGGATTTTAACATCACAACCCAGACATGCCTACTATGATCATCCAATATAGTAAGAAAGTACTTAAAACCATGAATAGAAGCAGTACTGAAAGGGCCCCAAACATCAATATGAATTAGATCAAAGACATTACAGGCATTGTTATTGCTAATAGCAAAAGGTAAATGTTTTTGTCTAGCTTGTTGACATACATCACAGGCTTTGTGAATACTACTAGGAATATAGCTATACTTTGTGCTAATACATTGCATTCTATCATGAGATAGATGCCCTAATCTCAAATGCCAAAGGATGGCAGGTGCAGTGTCTTCATGTCTTTTGCCTGTGAAAGTGCTCGACACAAATCCTTCTTTGCTGCTGCTATGATTGTGATCCATCTCCAATCCCAAGTAGTATAATCCATCTAGCTCATTAGCTGAACCAATCTTCTTCAAATCCCTCTTTGCCTGTATAATGCACCTATTAGTTTCAAAAAACAAAGTGCAGTCTTGCTTTTTACAAAGCTTCGAAACAGAAATCAGATTCACTTCAAACTTAGGCAAGAAAAGAACTCCTCTTATGACAAGATCTTCAGAGATTTTAATGTCTCCACAAATAGATGTTGTTATAGAACTTCCATTTGGAAGATTCACTATAACAGGCTCAATCTTACTATGTTTGGAAAACCAAGTCAGATTGTTACAAATATGGTGTGTTGCTCCTGTATCCAATATCCATCTAATACCACTAATAGCATTGAAACTAGCAATGTAAGGTTTACCTCCCTTTGCCATATTCACTAAGGCTGAAGGTGTATTCTTTTCAAGAAGCATCATCAAATTGTTGTATTGCTCTTTTGTTAAAGTCATGTTGCCATCCTCATTGGAAGAACCAGCTCCTGCAGTGCCATTTGCTTCAACTTGATTGATGTGTGCTGAGGTTCCTCGGCCAAAATTTGGAGGATATCCATGCTTCTTGTAGCAATTGTCAATTATATGTCCACTTTTCCCACAGTGAGTGCACACTTTGAAGTTACCTCTACCTCTACCATTGCCAATTCCACTATTTGATCCTCTGCCTGATCCACCATTACCTCTTCCTTTTCCAGCTTGTTTGGAACTATCAACTACATTAACCATTCCAGTGCCATCTTCAGTGTTCCCAGTCAATGTAACTCCTGCTCCACATATCTTTCTCTCTTGTTGAAGCACCATGGAAAACACTTTATTTATTTGTGGTAAAGGATCCATGAGCAGCACTTGAGAAACTACTCCATGAAACTCTTCATTCAGACCAATTAAGAACTGTATGATACGATCTTCAACTCTAAAACTCCTACTATTTCTCATGGCAACGCATGCACAGGTCACAGGGCACGTGCAATTAGGCATTGGCCTATATTGATCCAGCTCCTCCCATAAGCTTCTCAATTCTGTGAAGTAATCAGAGATCTTTTTGCTTCCTTGCTTCAGATTAGAAATCTCTTGATACAATTGTGCAACACGAATCTTATCACCTCTCATAAATCGATCCTTAAGATCGTTCCACACGTCTACAACGTTTTCAATGAACACCACACTTTGAGCGATAGAAGGTGTTATTGAATTAACAATCCACGTGTGAACAAGATTGTTGCATCTTTGCCATGCAACGTAATTGAGATCACTGCTATCAGGAATCTCGATCGATCCATCAACAAACTGAAACTTATTCTTCATTGCTAGGGCTCTCCTCATCTTCATAGACCAAGCATGGTAGTTTTCTCCTGATAAAGCTGGAGTAACGACCACCGTTGAAGGATTTTCAAAAGGATGGATGTAATATGGATCAAGTTGATCCTGCATTTGATTATTGCTACTCTTTTTCCCAGCCATCGCGATGGTGACGATGACGAATCAAAGAATCAAGAACAACGAACAAATCAATCGATACAAATCGAATGATGGAACAAGAAGGAGCAAGAACTGAAGCTTGCGTGACGATTGCAGCGGAAACAGAACAGGATTAACCTGCTCTGATACCATCTAAGCAAGTGCAAACCTCCATTGTAGATGGAGAAGAGTGTAACACAGTTTGCACGAAGAAAGAGAAGAGAAAATCACAAGAGGAAAAGAGTGCAAAGTAGTGTTCAAGATTCAATGAATGAGCAAGTTAGTTACAAAGCATTAGTTATATACAACTAACTGTAACTAACTAAGAGAGTACGTGATCACATGTGTGATAATACACGCTAATCTACATGGATCCTCATATAACAAGCAGGTCAAACATATATGGCATGAGTTATTTTTCTTCATAATCTTCAGCTGCTAATACTGTTAGTTTTCATCTTTCTTTGTTCTATCCTTGATTTTTAAGTTTAATTGGTTCTTCGGAGACAAGGGAGAGACAATCCATGAATTTGTGGTGTGCTATGGCCCGTGGCTAGAAGAGGTTACTTTACTGTGCATTCAACCTTGGGATAAAACCCGTCGCTTTTTTCATATTTGTTTTGGGATTGGGAATATTTCTCATTTGATGGTGTGTCCTGGTAGTATAGGGGTTTGTGTTTTTGTATCAGGATTGTAGAGAAGATGATTAATTAGGCAAGCCTCCCGCTCTTCTGTTCTATTGGTTTTCATCTTTCTTTGTTCTATCCTTTTAAGTTTAGTTGATTCTTAAGAATCTCTATTTTATTTTTGTCAGTCTTGGTTACTCTACTCTTCTGAACAAGAGGAATAACTTCGTGAAATCACTTTGTTCTGCCGACCTACATCTTGGTTTGCAAAACCACACTTACCCTTTCTTCCTTTTTTTTGTTGAAATCTGTCACAGTAGTGAAGGAAGGAAGAATAACTTGGTGGAATCACTTTGTTCCTCTGACCTGCCTCTTTGTTTGCAAAATTACACTTTGTCCTTTTCCCCTTTTTTAGTTAACATCTCTTTGTCACAATTGTGTGAGGTTCTATTTTCTGTAGATAGAGGAATTTGGAATAGCTTGGTGAAATCACTTTGTTCCTCTGACCTGCCACTTGGTTTGGAGAATTATACTTCTAGCTTCATGTAAGAAACTTACGACCTTTTCTTGAGCTAATCCTTGTTTTTTTTCACCTCGAAAAAATTCTTAGACATGTAGGTTTGTGCAGAATGATATTTCAATATGTCATGGTTTGGTATCATTCCCAATCCCAAATATCAATTGTTGTCTTCTTCCGTGGGTCTAAATGCCAAGTATTATGTTTGAGATACAGAAGGTTTTTCTAGATCAGGCTGGCCACCAAAAATTATAGCTGAGTACTTGATTCTCTGATGGTTTGAGCTGACCTGCATCTGTTGGGAAAAATAGATATTTATGTGTTGAGAAAAAAAGATATTTTAGAATTTTGATCAGCTTTGATTGTGCTGATTGTATATTCTTCATTTATTCGATGATGTTCATAATATTGAATCTGTTCTCGTAAGTTGATATTTCTTTGTTATTGATGTGCATAAAACACCACATTTCTTGATGCTTAACTAACATTGGCTTGACGGTGATTTCTACTCGGTTATGTATCCTATGTGCTCTGGTTGATTCTTTGTATTTTCTCTCTTGGAAATTGTAAATGTAGTGTCATGCGATATTGAATAACAACCAAGGTTCTAGAATATATCTCTTTAATGAGGGATTTATATTTTCCTAAATGCACTGCATCAAGCTTGGTATAAACTTCACGCTGTAGCTAGAATTGCCTTTGTTAACTCATGTATTTTGTGAGGTGTCTTCTTAAGGACAGTAATCATGCACATGGTTGTTCATTGTGATATCTCTGAGGTGGTACAGTGCTAATAGCAGAATATATGGTCTATGGAAACTTCGGAGTTTATATAAGCATGGAAGATTTTGGATAGCTTGTTCGTTGTGACATGATTTCATCAGGAGCTATTATTGTATATGATTTTTGTAAATTTCCTCTGCTAAATTGGGCTTTATTTTGTAAATGGAAAGAGCCCTGCGTCATGGTTGGCGTACTTCTTTATTTAGTTTCTTGGTTTATCCTAGAGTGTAAACTGATTCTTATTTGGCAGGGTCAAAAAGTGATTCAGTATCCGTTTTTAAAATGCGATTGGTAAGGGAAGGCTAAAGTCGTCTTTAAAATGCTATTGGAAAGGGAGAAGGCCAAAATTATCTCATTTCATATATAATTTTATGTCTTAGTGGAGTATTAAGTGCTGGTAAAAAACGAGAATCGATTAAGCTTCGTTTTTACTAGTTCTCTGTCATCTATTAAGCTGTATTTTTCTTTACTAGTTCTCTTTTCACATCCTTATGCATCAAATTGGAGATAAGATCAAGAAGTAGGCATCCCAGCTATCATACTTTCTTGTACGGGTGAACAAAGATGTTCGAAGACGATGACGAAGACAAATGTACTAAAAGAGAACAACTAAAAGAGAAGAGCACTAGCTATAAGAAAGCTTTCTTAAGAAAAGAGAAGATTTACATTAATACTCTTCGGAGCTTTGGCAACCACTCTGTTGGTAACAATGACATTATAACCATTTTTCCATCTTCATACAATATAATAAGAATGTCTCCTCCAATCAGATCTAATACATTGTACAATTTTTGTATGATTACAAAACTTTTACACTTGAATCATAGTTATTACTTTCTTACTTCCTTCTATCTTTGAGGATTATGGTCAATGTGGAGAAAAGGTGAGAAATTCGCTAACTTCTTAGTTAATGGAAGAGAAATCTACATGTTATCTCCCAAATTAAACATGGCACCTTCCAAACTTATGAAAAGATCATAATGTCCAAGCAATTTTTATTATCACATTTTTACAAATTTATGTAGAGAATTGGAAATTTTGTTTGCATATCAGAAATTTGATGATATCAAATAACTTTTACGGTGTTTTTAGTGAAATTTTTGGTATATTCTATTGAAAATTTTAAAATTTGCGGTATATTCTACCGGAAATTTCAAAATTTCAGGTATATTCATTTACTAATTTTTATATTGAAATTTTAAAATTTTGGGTAGCCATAAACATATTGGAAATTTTGAAATTATCGATATTTTTATTTATTTAATTTTTAACTAATTTTCTGATATTTTTAAAATTTTGCAATGAGGACTAGAGTCAGGAATGGTTCTATTGCGGGACAGGCCACAGATAGAGTTGGTGCTCTTGCTAGAGCTGTTGATGAGATGCAGGCCTCAGAGTTACGTGCTGGACTCCTTTCTAAGGTCGATTTTAATTGGAAATGGATGATAGAGAAACAGCGGTGAGGAGCAGGTGCTTTAGGTTGAGGTGGTTGAGTTTGAGGAGGTGGTGCCAGAGGTTGGAGAGCAGGTGGCAGTAGTTCGAGAGTCGGTGTTTGAGGTTGATGATGAGGTAGCTGGGTTAAGGAGTCGGTGCCTGAGGAGCCGGTAGCTGTGACGATGACTTTGGATGATGCAGATGCCTTATTTCACCTTTCGATTATTGATACGTTTTTCACACCAGTTCTTAGGGACCAAGCGACGGCGGTGCGCATGGTGATGGATGCTTCAGAGATTGATGAGGTGGCGGTCTTACGAGAGTTTGGTGAGATTCGGGGCTTTCACTTTAGGATGTCTTGGTTGAGGATGACTTATCAAGAGCTTGTGGATGCAGGGAGGTGTCAGGCTATCGCTAGGGCGTACATGCTACATCTAGTGACATAAAGTCTGGAGTTTAAATAGATGGCCGCTATCTCTCTCTATTCAGTTGGACTTAGGGAGTGGTGACATTGGTGATGTTGTAAACGACGTTTGATGTTGCATCTCGTCCTGACACCACCAGACAACTTGCTGGTTACTTGAGCTTGTTACAGGTATATTATAATTTTTTACATAGTTTTTTGTGTTTTAATATAATTTATTTGAGGTTGATGATTTTTCTTTATGCAGTGTTGGATCTACGAGCACTTCTCTCACATCTGTGAGCGGAAGATCCAACATGTTGCAGATGCTGATCCATTTGTGAAGAGCTGGAAGGCCAAACAGGCCATTTCAGGAGGGATTGAGTACAAAACGAGTATGGATGCTCTGACGCTGGATGATGTCATCTGGACACTATATACAGCTTACCGCTCTCATCTTTCTTTTGAAGTATCTTTCTTATATTCAGGTTATGTCAGATGAAAGAGCCATGTGGCTAGAAACTTGCTTGAAATGTGTCTCCGCTAATATGGTTATATACATGGTATTCCATGTTTGGTCTCAGAGGCTCCAGCAAGTGGCATTGATCAATAATTTCAGAGTCACGTCATCAATTTCTTCCGTGAGATCATCGATAGAGCCGTTGAGGTTCAACAGCCTGGGCAGTTCGAGGATGGATACGTGAAGTGGTTCCTTTGTGTGTCACATCCTAGGTTCATACCACATGCCACATCCCAGGATCCACCACCACCGCCTCCACCTCACGCAGGTGACCAGGAGAGCCGCATGCAGTTCATTGTTGTTCACTTAGATAGCCTCATGGCTTTGGTGAACCCTGATGGTGAGGTTTATAGTATTTTAGCTAGGTTTACCGATGTTGTCCATGGAGGGCCTACTGTCGCGTGAAAAATCGGGATGAGACACCTGATGCCTTCTTTGGGCTCGAGTGCTCAAGAAAATGATTTTTGTTTTTTTGTCACGGCCAAACTTTTTATTGTTTCCAAAGTAGGAAAAGGAAAAAAGTTGCAATAACCTTAAAAGATATGCAAAGCAAATAATACAAAATTAAAAGCAATGCAAAAGTGGGGGAGAGATCTTGGGTAAGAGGGTTGGTTATACGAAGGGAAGGTATTAGCACCCAACGTATCTATAGTACTCTATAGGTTTCTTTGTTATGTTTATTTCATTCTATGCTATTGAGGAGGTTCTGTTGTGAGATAGGTGGGACCTAAGGTGTTTGTTTGATTATGCTCGCAAAGATCATCGCGATCTTCTGCTTACATATCACTTAGAGGGAATCAGAGCATCTGTAGCTCGGGGTCTACGGGTGCTAAGGTTTGAGTGGTTTGAGGGAGAAGTTTTGATCGCCAAGGAATAAGACCTTGTGCCTACGTATTCTCAAAGGAATGTTGAGAAAGTCAGAGCAATCGTAGTTCCCACTTATGCTAGTGGAAGCAAAGGATAAGAGACAAATGTCATCTTAATGCTAGATGTATCTAATCTATATCATCACATACATCTGTTTGATTTGTTTGAAATCATTTCATTATAAGCCCTGGGCTGTGCCACTTATGGTTCTTAGAATGATAAAGATGTTTTTTGTTTAGCCAGCCTTGTGGCAAAAATAAGTTTGATTAGCCAGCCTTGTGGCAAAAACTTTTGATAAGTCAGCCTTGTGACAAAAAGTTTTGATTAATCAGCCAGCCTTGTGGCAAAAGTTTTGATAAGCCAGCCTTGTGGCAAAAACTTTGATTAATCAGCCAACCTTGTGGCAAAAGGTTTGATTGATTAGCCAGCCTTGTGGCAAAAAAAGAAATTTGATTGATTGGTTGTGATGATATAGAAGAGATACTCCTATCATAGAGATGATAAATGTCTAATCTCCTAGGGTATTTGATTTGGATTATGGGGATGCTTATAAGAAGCCCGTGGGTCCTTCTACGAAGCCCAAGAGGAGGCTATCCTAGGGTCCTTGCATTGTAAGCCCAAGAGGAAGCTATGGGAGGGACAATCGAGGGTCCTTGTATTGTAAGCCCAAGAGGAGGCTATGGGAGGGACAAGTCGTTTGTATGAAGCCCAAGAGGAGGCGTGGTATAGTTGGTTTGAGCTCTTAGAGCGATTTCACCGGGAAACTATACTCTATGTCCTAACCTAAACTAGGGAGATTCTTTGCACGAAGCCCAATAGGAGGCTATGGGGAACCTAGTGTTGTACTAAGTTGAACAAGTATATATAACATGATCACAAATATGAACAAGTACGAACAAATATGAACAAGTACATGAACAAATATGAACAATTATATATGACAAGGTGTGTGTGTACAATGGAGTTTATGAAGGAAATATACCTGCAAGGATGATCCGTTTATGTACACGGGGCTCGTGACTTATACTCGGGGAGAGGCCCATTGAGTTTATTCCTGGCTATGTAAATGTATATTTACAAAAGGGCTTGGGACTTATACCTTGAGGGAGGCCCATGTGTTTTTGAAAAGATTTTGAAGAAAAAACCCTAATTTGATTTGTTATTCGAGGGTTTAAACTGATCGAGGTATAAAAAGATAGGTGTATATACAATGAAAAACCTAGTTTTATACAAGGGAATGGGACTTATACCATAAGGGATGCCCATGTTTTATTTTATAAAACATGGTTGATTGTTTTGTTAAAAACGCGAGGTTTCGTCGTTTAAAAACTTTGATCGTTTGTTGAAAACAGTTTGAAAGTTTTGACAAAAGTCAACTTAATTAAGATAAAGACAAAGCTTATGCCTAATTAAGACCTAAGTGATTAGGGTTTGATCACAAAATATTTACAAGTGATTAAGTTTTGAAATTCAAGTGAAAAAACTTATTTTTTAAAGTATTAAAAACATTTAAAAACAAGTCATTTTAAACTTAATAAAAACACATCAAATAAATATTTTTTTGTGATTTTTTTGGATATTCATAAAATATATATGTTAAATGACAAGTGTACAAAAAATGAAGTGAAAACGAATTAATTTGATTGGTTAATTAATTAAGTGAAGTTGTTAAGAAAAATGAAGAAAATAAGTGATAAAAAGAGGTTTTGGTCCCTATGAGTGTTGAACTCGTGACCTGGAGGTTGCTTCTCAAAACAAAAGCCAACTGAGCCACGTTTGTGGCTTGTAATATACACGCGTCCATTTAATTATATTAAAAAACAAGAATTTGAATTTTATGAACAAAAAAGCGCGCCAAGAACACAACCCCAAATTGATTTTGAAAATCTTTGAAACTGGATTATTTTGATCAAGTGAAGGGTCTATCTCACTCGGTTTTTCACAAGGAACACGATTGTACCCTCACAATTCATTTATTTTCACTCTAAGGTTATCAATTTTCTGATGAACACGAAGAACCCTAATATGACAAATCATTGTGAAATCGTGTATGATCATGATATGATGCAATTGATTGAGGGTTATTATTCAGTGATGGTGCAGAAACAAGATGGCAAAGCAATATTTCATTTATGATGCATGTATGATGGAGTTTGAAGTTCAAAGCACTTACCTTGAAAAATGGCAAAACTGAGAATTGAATTATGCAAAAGAGATGTTACAGATGTTGTTTCTTGATCTGGACAGCTTCAATGATGATCATGGAACATGTTTGAATGCTTGGAATGAACTGAATTCATCTGGATCACTCCATGGAATCCGATCTGCAGAGCCTTGGAGTATGAATCGAATTTGATGATTCTGGTGTTACAGGTCATGAATGATGATTGGGATAGTTCATATATGGTATATGGAATGTGTTTGGATGATTAGCTTGGACAGAAATAAGCTAGAATGAAAATTGGCATGATAAGGCTTATTATGTGCATATATGGAAGTGAGGTAGTGATTTTGAGGTTTAGGTGTTTTTGGGGTGTATGAGGGGATCAAACAGATCCCATATGATGTTTATGAGTTGTTGGAACCACCATCTTGGCCAGAACTTCAATGGTTTAGAGGTTGAGATTTCTACCTCTTTGAAACTTAAGAAACTTGCAATTCAAGAAAGAAAGAGAAAACCTATGCTTTGTGAGGTTTTGGTGTGATTTTGAATGAGGAAATGACCTCTATTTATAGGCCAAAAGTTCTGAATGCAAGACTATACAAGTTGATCTTTCTTTAGTGATTTGGCATTAAGAGATAAAATGGAATCTTTTACATTAAATGCTTAAGGTTAAAATGGCTAACCATGGTTAAAATCTTCCAAGCTTCTTATATCTTTCTATTCTGATCACAAACCAGAAATATCTTCCAATTATTGCTTGTTTATGTCATTGCTTGCATCATAAGGTAAAATAGTTCATAACTTTGTGAAAAATGACTTGAAATTTCAAGTGAAATGACCACTAATGGCAAAATTCAAAACCATAGCTATGCTCCATATTTTTTCATGCTCTTGGACATTTTGGAAAGCTCTTGTTATATACTTCAAAACCCTAGTTGAAAGTTTCTTCAAGATCTTTAAGGAAGTGGGTGAAAAAGATCCATGAACTTTGAAGAAAATGAGGTTTTAAGTGAATTTTTCAAAAGATACCAACTTTGAAGCTCCATATCTCTTAAATGGTTGATCTTATGGAAAAATATTATATGTGACAAAGTTGTTCATTGGATCAAATCTAAAACTTTCATGTTGGAAGTTTTTTTTAAGTTTGTAGGTGAAATTTTGAGATATTCCCTTCCAAAGTTTGGAAAAAACCATTGAAAACACTTAGAAATTTTTCTAAGTATGAAAAGTCAAACTTTTGACTTTTTGATTCTTGATTGATTTTCTTGATTTTCCTTGATCAAATGACTTCAAATATCATATATTGATGATTTAAAACTTCAAAAGTCATGGTTGACCAAAATTTCCAAAAAGTCAATGGTGATCTTGTACAGTTGACTTTTTCAGGTGAATCGCGTTTCTGGAGATTTCAAATGAACCAAGCTATCCTCACCAAATGAATGGTATGAATGGATCACATTGAGTTATTGGAGGACCTTGAGCCATGGTTTAAGTTGTGGCACCATGTCCTGATTAAAAAGTCAGTTGTTCAGATGAATTAGGTCAAAAACCCTAATTGTCTACCAGATGAAATTGATGACTGTGGTCTTGAATTGAGATACAATTCCCATTGGATATTGTCATAGGGATTATTTGAAGATGATTGAACACTTTGATTGATGCACTGGAGCCTTTTAGGGTTTCCCAAATGTGATCCCTGATTTCAGTCCCTGATAGTTCAAAACCCTAGTCTGATGACTTGAAATTTCACTGTTGATCAATCCTTGTGTGAGAGATTCCTTGAGCCAATAGATTAGGTCCAGATGATGCACTTGGGGTCTTGAGGTCATGTCCCAAGCCATTAGATCAAATCCTGAGCAAAAGTCAGGAGTATGCTGTCTTCAGTCAAAACCCTAATTTGGTTGACTCAAAGCCTTTGAGCTTGTTGAAATGAATCTTTGAGGACCAAATGTTGATTGTTGATGAAGATAGTTCATTTGAGATGAAGGGAGAACAAAACCCTAATTGGTTGTTGCTTGTACTGATAAGTGATTTCTTGATTAAACCTTACTGAGCACAAGTAGCAAACACAAGCTATGCAATTTGTTAGAGATGCAAATGATGCATATGCAGATGATATGAGGTGGTATCTTAGGTCAAAAATTGGGGTATGACAGATGCCCCTATTTAAGTTTCTTCAACCTGAGATATGAAGATTGAAAATCTTCGTTTTGATAGGGTGGAAGAGACTTAAATATCAGAAGACGCAAATTTTGGACCTAAGATACCAAATTTGCGAATGATGCAAGGATATCTTTACCTAGGGGATATCAAGAACTGACTCCACTGGGGACAAGAGATCGGGAAGGATGTCTCAATCCGTTTTAGGAAGAGAATCCGTTTTTTCTCGGGAAAGCAAGTGTATGCTTCACCGGGGAATGATAGCTCTATGAGAAAAGAGCTCACCTATCGACATTACCGACTATCAGCACAGTGATAGACTTGTTAAATAATGCGAAGGTGAAGGGTATGAAACTGTATTACCGACTATTAGCACGGTGATAGGCTTGACATGGTAAAAAGAGTTTCAAAGGTTCGGTTAATATTACCGACTATCAGCATTGTGATAATCATGATAAAGTAATATAACCAGAACAAAAGGTTACCGACTACCAGCCTCGTGATAGTGGTTCTGAAGACATGATCAATTATCAGCCAAGTGATAAAATGATTCTGGAGACTTTGCTAGGGAAATTACTGGTTATTCAGCCTTATGAACAGTAATAAGGCCCTGATTGTCACATGGTCTTCATGATTGATTTCTTATAGAGGAAAAAATCTTTTGAAAGAGACATAAGCTGCTCAGATGATGAGGCTATTGCTTATTGTCTGTTTTTCACGACTCTATTTGGGGAATCGGAATTTGAATCTCTGGTAAAGATAGGGTTCTATCCATGAATGAATTGGAAAGAAATGGTCAAACAAGACTTTGTACCCAATGAGGAATGAACTCAAAATGGGGATTTTCTCCTTTATTTTGAGAGGAGAAACTAAAGTAACCTTCTTCCCCGAGGAACGATCTCAGTGGGGAACTGGAGAAAGAAGATGTTATTTTTGCTTATGGGTGACAACCTAATGAAGAGATGACACGCCCATACCTGTTTCTTTTGGGATAGATACATCCTAAACAAGTGATTTTCAAGCAAACATTGAAAAATGCAAGAATGCATAAATGATGCAAATATGTATGAATGATGAATGTTATGAATGTCGTATGCATGCTTACGATACTGACAAACAAAGAAGTGTTTACTGGAGAAGGACCAACGTCGCAATACAACCAGATACTTGGCAAATGTTCTTCAACATGGTGTAGATAACACAGGTGATGAATGGTGCTGCATGCTTTAGACTTCTCTGGGGAAGATAAGCATCTTTTCTTATTGAGATGGAAGAACTTCTTCACTGGGGATAAAAGAACTTCCCTACCGCGAGGGGTGATTGGCTTAGGAATTCTTTTCTGGGATAAGAATACCGTTGTCTCATCATCTCTTTTGAGGAGAAGAACAATTCTGAAGGATAATCTTTGGTTCATCCTATGGAGATAGCTGTTGATGTTCCTTCTGTTGTTCATAACTCAAAGGAAAGTTTTGCTTTTATTTTGAAGAGAAAGGAAAAGTAAATTCATTTAAAACTTATTTTTTCTTTTTTTTCTTTCAAAAGTGAATAACACAATTAAAGCGTCATTTTGCAAGCTAGAAGAAATTAGAGATTGCAAACAAATGGGCACAAGGCTCAAATTTATTTAATAGGATGGTAATCAGCTAAAGGCGTGATTCCATGGAATATTTACAAAAGTTGGAAATGGTAAATATGCGGAAAAGGCTACATTGAAAGCAATAACCACTATTCCCCCTAACAACTTTGAGTTCCAACTGTGCTTGTTGCTTCAGATTGGCGATGATTTGATCGGAGATCCTTTGATGAAAAGACTCTTCAGGTGACGAAGTACGGACCAATGCAGTTACTTTGTCATAAATCCTTAATTTTTTCCTAGATTGCCCTTTCAGGTTTTCAATCTATCAGGATGAATTTTTTCTGTTTATGGTCTCTAATTTTTGCCTGGACCGCCCTTTCGGGTTTTCAGTCCACCGAGACGCTCATTTTTGCCTAAGTCGCCCTTTGCGAGTTTTCGACTTACCGAGCTGTTCTTTTGTATTTTTTAGACAAAGTATTTCTTGACTGCATCAGCATTCACAGGATGTGGGAGTTCATCACCATCCATGGTTACAAGAGTCATGGCACCGCCAGAGAATGTTCTTTTGACAACATACGGGCCTTCGTAATTAGGAGACCATTTGCCCCTAGAATCTGGTTGAAAAGACAAGATCTTTTTAAGCACGAGGTCGCCTTCTTGAAATTCACGAGGTCGAACCTTTTTATTGAAGGCTTGTTTCATCCCTGCTTGGTATAACTGTCCATGGCAAAGAGCATTCATACGTTTTTCTTTAATTAAGTTCAACTGATCGTATCTGCTTTGACACCATTCAGCCTCTGATAACTTAGTCTCCATGAGGACTCTCATTGATGGGATTTCAACTTTTATGGGGAGCACTGCTTCCATGCTGTATACTAGAGAAAAAGGAGTTGCCCCTGTTGAAGTACGCACTGAAGTACGGTACCCATGTAAAGCAAATGGCAGTATTTCGTGCCAGTCTTTGTAAGTGACGACCATCTTCTGGACGATCTTCTTAATGTTCTTGTTGGCGGCTTCGACGGCGCCATTCATTTTTGGTCTGTAAGGAGAAGAGTTATGATGCTCAATCTTGAATTCCTCACACAGTTCTTTCATCATTTTGTTGTTCAAGTTCGAACCATTGTCAGTAATGATCTTGCTTGGAGCACCATATCGGCAAATGAGGTTGTTCTTGATGAACCTCACAACCACTTGTCTTGTAACGTTGGCGTAAGATGCTGCTTCGACCCATTTGGTGAAGTAATCAATAGCCACCAAGATGAAACGATGACCGTTTGAAGCTTTCGGTTCGATCATTCCGATCATGTCGATACCCCACATGGAGAAAGGCCATGGAGATGAGAGAACATTGGGTAGAGTCAGCGGCACATGGATCTTATCTGCATAGATCTGGCACTTGTGACATCTCTTCACGTGTTTATAACAGTCAGATTCCATTGTCAACCAATAGTATCCTGCTCTTAATATCTTCTTGGACATTGCATGCCCATTTGAATGGGTTCCAAAGGACCCTTCATGCACTTCATGCATTATCATGTCTGCTTCGTGTCTGTTCACGCATCTGAGCAAAACCATGTCGAAGTTTCTTTTGTGTAGCACATCTCCGTTCAGGAAGAAACTGCCAGAAAGTCTCCTTAGAGTTTTCTTATCTTTGTTTGATGCCCCAAGTGGGTACTCTTGAGTTTGAAGGAAGCGTTTGATGTCGTGAAATCACGATTTATCATCGATGACTGCTTCAGTTGCAAACACATAGGCGGGCCTTTCAAGGCGCATAATTCTGACTTTAGGCATATCGTTCCAATGACTGACTTTGAACATGGAAGATAGAGTAGCCAAGGCATCTGCCATTCGATTCTGATCTCGAGGTATATGATGCAATTCAACCTTGTTGAAGAAAGTCAACAGACGTCTTGCATAATCTCTGTAAGGAATCAAGCCAGGGTGGTAAGTTTCCCACTTGTCTTTGATTTGGTTGATCACGAGAGCTGAATCTCCATATATGTCGAGGATCTTGATTCTTAGGTCAATGGCTTCTTCGAGACCCATGATACAAGCTTCATATTCCGTGACGTTGTTGGTGCAATCAAATAGCAATCTGGCGGAGAATGGGATATGAGTACCCTTGGGAGTGATGATAACTGCCCCAATTCCATTGCCAAAAGCGTTTACTGCTCCATCAAAAATTAGGCCCCATCTTGATCCAGGGTCAGGACCTTCTTCAGGTAACGGTTCGTCACAATCTTTCATCTTCAAGTACATGACATCTTCATCAGGAAAGTCAAACTTGAGAGATTGATATTCATTAATTGGCTGATGTGCCAAGTGATCAGCGAGAATGCTTCCTTTGATCGCTTTTTGGGCACGGTACTCAATGTCATACTCAGATAACAGCATTTGCCATCGGGCAATCCTTCCTGTTAAGGCAGGCATTTCAAAGACGTACTTGATCGGATCCATTTTGGAGATTAACCAAGTAGTATTGTTGATCATGTACTGGCAGAGACGTTTTGAAGCCCAAGCCAAAGCACAATATGTTTTTTCGAGCATGGAGTAACGAGACTCACAATCTGTGAATTTCTTACTCAGGTAATAGATGGCATGCTCCTTCTTACCGATTTCATCTTGCTGTCCAAGCACACAACCCATGGATTCTTCCAACACGGTAAGGTACATGATTAGCGGTCTTCCTTCAACTGGAGGAATCAATATTGACGGTTCTAACAGGTATTCCTTGATACTATCGAACGCTTTCTGGCAATCTTCAGTCCATACAACCCCTTGATCTTTGCGGAGAAGCTTGAAAATTGGCCCACAAGTAGCAGTCATTTGAGAGATAAATCTGGAGATATAGTTCAATCGTCCGAGAAATCCTCTTACTTGCTTTTCAATTTTTGGTGCAGGCATCTCTTGAATAGCTCTGACTTTGTCGGGATCTACTTTAATACCTCTTTGGCTGACAATGAAACCCAAGAGTTTTCCAGATCTAACCCCAAAAGTACATTTGTTAGGATTCAAGCGAAGCTGATATTTCCTTAGTCGTTGAAACAACTTCAAAAGGTATTCAATATGTTCTTCTTCTGTGCTGGACTTGGCTATCATGTCGTCCACATAAACTTCAATTTCTTTATGCATCATGTCATGAAAGAGAGTAGTCATTGCCCTCTGGTACGTTGCGCCTGCATTCTTTAATCCAAACGGCATCAATTTGTAGCAAAAGGTACCCCATGGGGTGATGAAAGATGTCTTCTCCATGTCTTTGGGAGCCATCTTGATCTGATTATAACCAGAGAACCCATCCATGAAAGAATAGACGCTGAACTTAGCGATGTTATCGACCAGCATGTCAATATGCGGTAATGGAAAGTCATCTTTTGGACTGGCTTTGTTCAAGTCACGGTAGTCAATACACATTCTGACTTTACCATCTTTCTTCGGAACTGGCACTATATTGGCCAACCATTGAGGATACTCAGAGGTTACAAGAAAACCTGCGTCGAGTTGCTTTTGAACTTCCATTTTGATCTTGTTAGCCATATCAGGGTGAGTCCTTCGCAATTTCTGCTTAACTGGCGGACATTCTGGCTTCAATGGCAAGTAATGCTGAACAATATTGGTATCCAACCCAGGCATGTCTTGGTAGGACCAGGCAAACACGTCAACATATCCTTTGAGAAGATCTATCAGCTTACTCTTGATATCAATATCAAGCAGCGATCCAATGGTCACTTCTTTTTTGTCTTCTTCAGAACCCAAGTTGATCTTTTCTAGAGGCTCTTTGTGAGGCAGAATGGCTCTTTCCTCGTGCTTAAGTAATCGAGAGATCTCGTCCGGGATCTCTTTTTCTTCCTCTTCTTCGGCTTCGAACACAGGAAACTCAAAGTTGGGAGAGGGCATAGGGTTATTGCATTCAATGGGTTTATCAATAGTAAATCTTCACATATGATTTATGCTTGTTTCAGAAAAACTGTGAATGCAAGAGTGTATGCAGATTACTGAAAAAGTTTTTTTTTGGTTTTTTAGGATTACCATTTCCAGAAAAAAAAGCAAAAATAAAAACACATAGTGTAGGGAATTCAAAATGACACTTTATTTATGATTCATTTTTGAAACAAAGCCCTAAACACCAACTCATTTGTCTTGGGCAGGACAAAGAGTGAAACTTTTAAAATAAAGCCTTATACACAAAGTTATTTGGGCAGAAAAAACATTTAAAAGCAAAGCCCTATAAAACATCTCTCTGCTTTGGGCCAAGAAGGAGGTCAAAATAACAGCGAGGTGATTACTTCGAGCGGTGAACAACATTTGGAACGTCGACAGCTTTCCAGTAGCAACGAACTCCTCTGTGTATTATGTATTCAGGAAAATTTTTCTCAGAATCTTCTTCAGTGATGACATTGACCGCTGATCAAGCAGGATTTGAAGGTCCTGGTTTGTCAACCTTGTTCTTTGTAGTGCTGAGGCAATCTTCCCCTACTTCTTGAAGAGCATAAGATGAGTCACAATCTTCAGGATCTTCAGGATGTAATTCCCAATCTTCAGGATGAAGAGACTCATTGTCAGAGACACTTTCCAAGTCAACTGCGGGGCCATCTTCCCCTTCATCTTCAAAAATGGCGTTTATGTGATAATAACCATCTTCGGGATTATCAATCTTTGTAGATGCGTTAAAGTTGAAATTTTCAGTAATTTCAGGCTGCTGTGAAAGTTGAGAGTATTTGTAAGCCTCTTCTGGTTGACTGTTATATTCAAAGGGATCTCCCCATCCAGTTGGTTGGATGTCTTCAATCGAAATCTTTGAACTTTCAGGTGCAGTATATTTCACCATATAATCAAACTTGCCACTTTGTTCTCCAAGGTGTCCCAGACCTCTGCAGGAACAGGCGGAGTTTCTTTAGCACTTGGCTTGACCTTGCCTCTGGTTTTCTCTAATGGAGGATACAACGGTGCATATGGTTCTTCGTGAGATACGTATCCCGAGTCATTGAGATAACATTTCCATTCTTCTTCAGGATCGGAGAGACCTTCTTCGATACATTCTTCAATAAGGACATTAACCTCTTGAGGAATTGGGTTAAGGAACCCTCCACTAAGGAACGTTTCTTTGATCGGACGAAGGGTTTCATCCTTCTTGGTGCAGTTTGAGAACATCGGTGAACATCCGAGTCCTGCTCTGGTTTCATTCTTGGTAGGGATCACAACTTGCCCCCAGCCAGTGGTAGTTCCATCTTTTACTACTTTCACTGCCTCTTTGTAAGAAGAGATTGATGCTTTCATTTTGGAAGATTCGTCTTCTAAAGAGAGACCTTGGAATTGCTTTCCTTCCACATTATCAGCGCCAATGAAAGAGAAAGTGGATAAGTGGCTCACCATCAAGGCTTTCTCCCCACTTATTGTTACCAATTTTCCATTTGTTATAAATTTTAACTTTTGATGGAGCGTAGACATTACTGCCCCTACTTCATGGATCCATGGTCGTCCTAACAGACAGCTATAAGCAGCTTGAATGTCCATGACCTAGAAGGTGATTTGAAATGTATGTGGACCAATTGTCATGGGAAGGTTGACTTCTCCGATAACAGATTTTCGCGATCCATCAAATGCTTTGACTACTACACCACTGAACTTCATAGGCATTCCTTGGTAAGATAAACGAGCAAGAGTCGTCTTTGGCATCACATTCAAGGAAGATCCGGTGTCTACCAACACATTAGATAAAGAGTCTGACTGATAATTCATAGAGATGTGCAGAGCAAGATTGTGATTTCTACCCTCCTCGGGGAGTTCTTCATCACAGAAGCTTAAATTGTTGCAAGCTGTTATGTTGGCTATTATCCCATCAAAATGGTCGATAGTCACATCGTGGTCTACAAAAGCTTGATCCAAAACTCTCATCAGGGCTTCCCTATGGGCTTCAGAGTTTAAAAGAAATGAAAGTATTGAGATCTTTGAAGGAGTCTGCATAAGCTAATCCACAATTTTGTATTCGCTTCTTTTTATAAGCTTCAAAATTTCATCAAAGTTAGGATTGACATTGGTTCCATTGGATTGGCCAACATCAGTGTTTAATAGAAATGAAAGTATTGAGATCTTTGAAGGAGTCTGCATAAGCTGATCCACAATTTTGTATTCGCTTCTTTTTATAAGCTTCAAAATTTCATCAAAGTTAGGATTGACATTGGTTCCATTGGATTGGTTAATATCAGTGTTTGTATTACTGATAGGAGTTTCCACAGGATTCCTTACTCGTGTATCAACAGGATTTTGCCTGATTGCAGGAGCAACAGGTTGCGTTGGGGGTAATGGAGTGTACACACGTCCACTTCTTGTTACTCGACTCGCATCAGCGATATTTACGACAGATGAAAGAGTAGGTAAAGGAACTTCTTGTCCATTCTTTATCATTGTTGCGTTGTAATTGTAGGGAACTGCTTTGTCAGAGTCATAGGGAACTGGTCCAGGTAGACAAATGATCAAAGGAGCAATAGGAACCCTCGGCTTATTGTAAGTAACCTCTATGTGCTCAGGCATGTTGAAATGAGGAACAATGACGTTAACTTTAGGCATTTCCGAGTTGATATCTGAGACTAAAAGCTCATGCGGATAACATCCTATCATGTTAACTTCATCTTCATTCCTATTTCTGAAGATCTGAATAGTACCATCATCTAGCAAAACTTGAAGATCTCTTCTCACAGTCGAACATCCGTGAGGATCTACGCAACATATGCTACAGGAACCATAGTGATGTTGGCGAAAATCCCGTCTTTGACAGAGAGTAGCGTGCATTTGTACCAAATTTGCTCTTGAGAAATTGATGTCATAGATTCGGTATTGGCCAGGGCCTTCACGTACCAGGTTTATAGCATGCCCTCCATGATTGGGCAGCGGATTTGCTTGCACATTTGGATTCAAATTTCTGAAAGAGAGGGATTAGATCTAACCAACCTCTGAACTTCATATTTCAAAGCTATGCAATGCTCGAGATCATGGCCAGGTGCTCCTTGATGATAAGGGCATGAGACCTCAGCTTTGTACCACCATGGGAGTTTCTCAGGTACTGGTGGTGGTGCTTTAGTTTAAACAAGACCTCTTTCAATCAAAGCAGGGTACAACTCTGTGTAGGTCATTGGAATTGGATCAAACTGTGGAGCTCTTTGTACATGATTCTGATTATTGTTAAACTGTTGAGCCTGTTGTCGAGGCTGTTGTTGTTGAAACTGCGGGGTAAATCCCGGATTTGGTGCTGCATTAACGGCTGGTGCGATAGCAGCAATCTGTCGTTGACGATTGACATTTCCTCTTGGCTTTCCTTGGGATACCATGTCAACACTTTGTTCTTTCTTCTTTGGGAAACCACTTCCGAACTTTTTGGTTCCGCTTGAAGATCCACCTTCTTTAGTTAGACGTCCGATTCGGACTCCTTCTTCTAGACGCATCCCCATGTTTACCATTTCGGTGAAATCACTTGGGGCACTAGCAATCATGCGTTCATAATAAAATGGGCCAAGAGTATTCAAGAAGATCTTTGTCATCTCTTTCTCTTTTAACGGTGGACTGATCTGAGCAGCAGTTTCTCTCCATCGTTGGGCATATTCTTTGAAAGCTTCATGGTCATTTTGAGCCATGGATCGAAGCTGGTCTCTATCTGGAGCCATATCCGAGTTGTATTTGTATTGTCGGACAAAGGCCTCGCCTAGGTCATTGAATGTTCGAATGTTAGTGCTATCCAATCCTGTGTACCACTTCAGTGCGGCACCAGTCAAACTGTCTTGAAAGTAATGGATGAGCAACTGATGATTATCTGCATAAGTAGACATCTTCCTAGCATACATCACAAGATGACTTTGCGGACAAGAACTACCTTTGTATTTCTCAAAGTCAGGGACCTTGAATTTAGCTGGTATTTGTACACTGGGAACTAAACATAGCTCCTGGGCATTCTTCCCAAACAAATCTTTCCCATGAATAGCTTTGACTTCCAGTTGAATTTTGTTGAACTGTTCTTGGAGATCTTCCATGCGGTTACGCTGATTTGTGCTATCACCTTGATCATGATAAATCTCATTGTCTCCGTAAGGAACAGTGCGAACCATAGGAGTAGCAACCGTCATAATGGGTTGAGAAACCGACATAGTGACTTGAGAAAAGGTTACCCCCTGATTTGGAGTGAACACTGAACTTTGTGCAGCAGGCGCTTCAGTTGTGGATGTTGGAATCCCAGAAACATTATGGCGAAAACCTATACCGAAGCTGAAAGGCGTGCCCCAACCTTCTGGCATGGAGAAAGATGGAATGCTGAATGCAACTGTAAAGACTGGAGTAGTGATCTCAGATATCACTGTTGCTTAACTGTTGGGTGGTGGCTGCTGATTCTGCGCGGCCATTAAGGAGTCAACCAGAGTAGTGAGACTTTCCAACTTTTCTTGAAGGGTGGTCACTGTACCACGGAGCTCAATATTCTCTTGTTCAGAGCTTGCCATCACTCTTCTTTTGCTTGAACGAGTATTTTATCTGTGATCCGATTGCGAGCGCGGTCGATAAACTTTGAGACGCGACAGCTTGACCATCTAATGGAGGAAAATCCAAAAGATAAGACTCTAGACAACAGACTCGATATGCAAAATGATGTATGCAAATTTTTTTTATGATTTTTCCAAATATTTTAAAGATTATTTCCTTGCAAACATTTGTACACAAACTATCATTTTATTAAAAATCTAGGAAAATGTTACAACATTGGAGCATAGCTCCTACAGAAGCAAATGATAAATAAAAGCTAAACAATCCTAAGCATCCTCATCGGATGAAGAACCAAATGCGTTGTGCAGCTTGAGCTTCATGATTTCTTTCCCATAGTAAGCTTTCAACTCAGCCTTTTCGGTCCTTAGCTTGTCAACAACATTCTTCCAGTCGTCAGGCATTAGAGCGTTGCTTATTGAACCTTCAAGCTTTGTCTTGCTTTCTTTAATATACCTCCTGATTGCAGCGTCTTTCCGACGGATCTTCTCATCTTTACTCATGAGCCATCCATCTTGATAGTAGAGAGTTTCTTCGTGATCTTTCACTCGTTTCTTCAACTTTCTGTTTTCCACATCAGTCTTACGAAACTTGTCTTCCCAAGTGTCTTTTTCTAACCTCATCTTGGCCAAAGTATCTTGGTATTCCTCCATAGTGTCAATGGGAATGTTGGGTAGTTGAGATACCACAGGGAACATGGGTTTTTCATAATCATAAGGCATTTGAAACTCCCTTGCTCTTTTCTTCACCCAACAGGTGTAGGCGTCCATGGAAATGCAATTCCTTACCCCACCTTTTCCTTTCCTTCGGTTGTCGTACCAAGCTCTCACCATTCTTGTCTTCAACCCTTGAGGATCCTCTCCCTCTTGATAGAAGTAGCATTCCACTGCGAGACCAATGGGTTTAGCTGAATTTGCATACCCGAGTTGTCGTCGGGCTAAGATCGGATTGTAATTAATTCCTCCTTGTGTACCAATGAGGGGTACGTTGGTGAACTCTCCACAACTGTCAATGGTTTCTGTACCACAGCGAGCCAAGGTATACCAATGAATATCATTATTAGTAAGAGACATAAGTCTTCGAGGCCAACACAAACCTTCTCGGTTTTCCGTGAAAATAGAAGACTTAGGTAAGTGTGAAACAATCCATTTGAACAATAGAGGTGCACAACATACAATGATTCCACCGTCTTGGCGATTCCTATGATGAATAGAGAAATACATGTCACCAAGCAAAGTCGGAACAGGATTTCCAATCAGAAATATTTTTATGGCGTTGATATCAACAAAGTCGTTGACGTTGGGAAACAGAACCAACCCATAGATGAGCAAGGCTAGTATAGTTTCGAAATTTATCATGCTACCAGTTTCGATGAAATCAAAGGCTTTCTTTATTAGAAACTACAAAGTCAAACCCGGAAGGTTTCCTTTGGTAGTCCAATTGCTCTCTACTTCAGATTTCTTCAAGTGGATACTTGCTGCAATGACTTGTGACTTAGGAATGGCTTCCAAACCATTGAAAGGTATTTTGTCAGACACAGGAATACCTAAAAGATTGGCATATTCTTCCAAGGTTGGTACCAACTGATAGTCTGGAAAGGTGAAACATCGGTAGACGGGATCATAGAACTGAACCAGAGTTTTGAGAAGTCCTTCATCAATATGAGTGTTCAAGATAGGCAAAAGCCAACTCTCTCAGTTTTTCCACCTTAGGTGCTTTGAAACCGTACTTCTTGGTATGCCTTTTTACCCACTCCATAACTTAATCCTATAATGTTTGCAAAGAAAATTTTCTAAATTTTTTTGGAAAAATCATGTTTTTATGGAAAAAGATGGTTTTTTAATTAATGTATGAATGCATGGATGCACGAATGCCACATATTCAAACATGGTGAAGCAAACATGATAATGCAAACATGGTAATGCAAACATGGTACTACAAACATGGTAATTCAAACATGGTACACATAGGTTCAAAGGTCCAGCGTCACGAGCATGAGGTCAAAGAACCAAACATGGGATAGTACTAGGGGTTAATCACCTCCACAACATGTTCTACTGATACGTCAGAGTCTACATTTTTATTTCGGATATTACCGGCTTGCACAATTGAACTTGTGAGCTAGCAATATTCTCAAGAAAAACTCGTCTGAGTGTGGCTCTCCGCATGACAACTAATCCAAGTCTTCACATGAATAGTTTCTGCGCCACAACCTAATAAGGCCAGGATGGGTTATGGGTTCTACAACCAACTCAGCTTCTACAGTTCAATGAAAGCAATAATGTCTTCGCAACTGAACTTGCTAAACATATACTACCAACAAGGAACCTCCACTGAGCGGAAGGATTGTCATGCCAGCTTTTTAAGGACTGAACTCCTTGTATGCCATACATGACTATACCCTCCACCTAATTCTTATGTGTACTTAATCCGGGTTAGGATTTGTCCATAATGTATCACTTGTAACAGAACCACAGAACCACACATGTAACAAGAATTGAAATGAAAAACATAACAATTAGAATTAACCCTTTCTTTGGAAACAATAAAAAGATAGTCCCCAGTGAAGTCGCCATTTTTCTGTCGCGTGAAAAATCGGGATGAGACACCTGATGCCTTCTTTGGGCTCGAGTGCTCAAGAAAATGATTTTTGTTTTTTTTGTCACGACCAAACTTTTTATTGTTTCCAAAGTAGGAAAAGGAAAAAAGTTGCAATAACCTTAAAAGATATGCAAAGCAAATAATACAAAATTAAAAGCAATGCAAAAGTGGGGGAGAGATCTTGGGTAAGAGGGTTGGTTATACGAAGGGAAGGTATCAGCACCCAACTTATCTATAGTACTCTATAGGTTTCTTTGTTATGTTTATTTCATTCTATGCTATTGAGGAGGTTCTGCTATGAGATAGGTGGGACCTAAGGTGTTTGTTTGATTATGCTCGCAAAGATCATCGCGATCTTCTGCATACATATCCCTTAGAGGGAATCAGAGCATTTGTAGCTCGGGGTCTACGGGTGCTAAGGTTTGAGTGGTTTGAGGGAGAAGTTTTGCTCGCCAAGGAATAAGACCTTGTGCCTACGTATTCTCAAAGGGATGTTGAGAAAGTCAGAGCAATCGTAGTTCCCACTTATGCTAGTGGAAGCAAAGGATAAGAGACAAATGTCATCTTAATGCTAGATGTATCTAATCTATATCATCACATATATCTGTTTGATTTGTTTGAAATCTTTTCATTATAAGCCCTGGGCTGTGCCACTTATGGTGCTTAGAGTGATAAAGATGTTTTTGTTTAGTCAGCCTTGTGGCAAAAACAAGTTTGATTAGCCAGCCTTGTGGCAAAAACTTTTGATAAGTCAGCCTTGTGACAAAAAGTTTTGATTAATCAGCCAGCCTTGTGGCAAAAGTTTTAATAAGCCAGCCTTGTGGCAAAACTTTGATTAATCAGCCAGCCTTGTGGCAAAAGGTTTGATTGATTAGCCAGCCTTGTGGCAAAAAATAAATTTGATTGATTGATTGTGATGATATATAAGAGATGCTCATATCATAGAGATGATATTTGTCTAATCTCCTAGGGTATTTGTTTTGGATTAAGGGGATGCTTATAAGAAGCCTGTGGGTCCTTGTACGAAGCCCAAGAGGAAGCTATCCTAGGGTCCTTGCATTGTAAGCCCAAGAGGAAGCTATGGGAGGGACAATCGAGGGTCCTTGCATTGTAAGCCCAAGAGGAGGCTATGGGAGGGACAGTCGTTTGTACGAAGCCCAAGAGGAGGCATGGTATAGTTGGTTTGAGCTCTTAGAGCGATTTCACCGGGAAACCATACTATATGTCCTAAACTAAACTAGGGAGATTCTTTGCACGAAGCCCAATAGGAGGCTATGGGGAACCTAGTGTTGTACTAAGTTGAACAAGTATATATAACATGATCACAAATATGAACAAAATACGAACAAATATGAACAAGTATGAACAATTATATATGACAAGGTGTGTGTGTACAATGGAGTTTATGAAGGAAATATACCTGCAAGGATGATCAGTTTATGTACACGGGGCTCGGGACTTATACTCGGGGAGAGGCCCATTGAGTTTATTCATGGCTATGTAAATGTATATTTAAAAAAGGGCTTGGGACTTATACCTTAAAGGAGGCCCACGAAGATTTTGAAGAAAACCCTAATTTTTGATCTTGTTATTCGAGGGTTTAAATCAAATTGATCGCGGTATAAAAAGATAGGTATATATACACTGAGAAAAACCTAATTTTATACAAAGGAATGGGACTTATACCATAAGGGATGCCCATGTTTTATTTTATAAAACATGGTTGATTATATTGATGGATATGTGCACAAGGAATGGGGCTTACACCTATATGGAGGCCCATGTATTTTTGAAAAGATTTTGAAGAAAACCCTAATTTGATTTGTTATTCGAGGGTTTTGATCAAATTGATCGAGGTATAAAAGATAGGTATATATACAATGAGAAAAACCTAATTTTATACAAAGGAATGGGACTTATACCATAAGGGATGTCAATGTTTTATTTTATAAAACATGGTTGATTGTTTTGTTAAAAACGCGAGGTTTCGTCGTTTAAAAACTTTGATCGTTTGTTGAAAACAGTTTGAAAGTTTTGACAAAAGTCAACTTAATTAAGATAAAGATAAAGCCTATGCCTAATTAAGACCTAAGTGATTAGGGTTTGATCACAAAATATTTACAAGTGATTAAGTTTTGAAAATCAAGTGAAAAAACTTATTTTTTAAAGTATTAAAAACATTTAAAAACAAGTCATTTTAAACTTAATAAAAACACATCAAATAAATATTTTTTTGTGATTTTTTTGGATATTCATAAAATATATATCTTAAATGACAAGTGTACAAAAAATGAAGTGAAAACGAATTAATTTGATTGGTTAATTAATTAAGTGAAGTTGTTAAGAAAAATGAAGAAAATAAGTGATAAAAAAGAGGTTTTGGTCCCTATGAGTGTTGAACTCGTGACCTGGAGGTTGCTTCTCAAAACAAAAGCCAACTGAGCCACGCTTGTGGCTTGTAATATACACGCGTCCATTTAATTATATTAAAAAATAAGAATTTGAATTTTATGAACAAAAAAAGCGCGCCAAGAACACAACCCCAAATTGATTTTGAAAATCTTTGAAACTGGATTATTTTGATCAAGTGAAGGGTCTATCTCACTCGGTTTTTCACAAGGAACACGATGGTACCCTCACAATTCATTTATTTTCACTCTAAGGCTATCAATTTTCTGATGAACACGAAGAACCCTAATATGACAAATCATTGTGAAATCGTGTATGATCATGATATGATGCAATTGATTGAGGGTTATTATTCAGTGATGGTGCAGAAACAAGATGGCAAAGCAATATTTCATTTATGATGCATGTATGATGGAGTTGGAAGTTCAAAGCACTTACCTTGAAAAATGGCAAAACTGAGAATTGAATTATGCAAAAGAGATGTTACAGATGTTGTTTCTTGATCTGGACAGCTTCAATGATGATCATGGAACATGTTTGAATGCTTGGAATGAACTGAATTCATCTGGATCACTCCATGGAATCCGATCTGCAGAGCCTTGGAGTATGAATCAAATTTGATGATTCTCGTGTTACAGGTCATGGATGATGATTGGGATAGTTCATATATGGTATATGGAATGTGTTTGGATGATTAGCTTGGACAGAAATAAGCTAGAATGAAAATTGGCATGATAAGGCTTATTATGTGCATATATGGAAGTGAGGTAGTGATTTTGAGGTTTAGGTGTTTTTGGGGTGTATGAGGGGATCAAACACATCCCATATGATGTTTATGAGTTGTTGGAACCACCATCTTGGCCAGAACTTCAATGGTTTAGAGGTTGAGATTTCTACCTCTTTGAAACTTAAGAAACTTGCAATTCAAGAAAGAAAGAGAAAACCTATGCTTTGTGAGGTTTTGGTGTGATTTTGAATTAGGAAATGACCTCTATTTATAGGCCAAAAGTTCTGAATGCAAGACTATACAAGTTGATCTTTCTTTGGTGATTTGGCATTAAGAGATAAAAATGGAATCTTTTACATTAAATGCTTAAGGTTAAAATGGCTAACCATGGTTAAAATCTTCCAAGCTTCTTATCTCTTTCTATTCTGATCACAAACCAGAAATATCTTCCAATTATTGCTTGTTTATGTCATTTCTTGCATCATAAGGTAAAATAGTTCATAACTTTGTGAAAAATGACTTGAAATTTCAAGTGAAATGATCACTAATGGCAAAATTCAAAACCATAGCTATGCTCCATATTTTTTCATGCTCTTGGACATTTTGAAAAGCTCTTGTATATACTTCAAAACCCTAGTTGAAAGTTTCTTCAAGATCTTTAAGTAAGTGGGTGAAAAAGATCCATGAACTTTGAAGAAAATGAGGTTTTAAGTGAATTTTTCAAAAGATACCAACTTTGAAGCTCCATATCTCTTAAATGGTTGATCTTATAGAAAACAATTATATGTGACAAAGTTGTTCATTGGATCAAAATCTACAACTTTCATGTTGGAAGTTTTTTTCAGTTTGTAGGTGAAAATTTTGAGATATTCCCTTCCAAAGTTTGGAAAAAACCATTGAAAACACAGAAATTTTTCTAAGTATGAAAAGTCAAACTTTTGACTTTTTGATTCTTTATTGATTTTCTTGATTTTCCTTGATCAAATGACTTCAAATATCATATATTGATGATTTAAAACTTCAAAAGTCATGGTTGACCAAAATTTCCAAAAAGTCAATGGTGATCTTGTACAGTTGACTTTTTCAGGTGAATCGCGTTTCTGGAGATTTCAAATGAACCAAGCTATCCTCACCAAATGAATGGTATGAATGGATCACATTGAGTTATTGGAGGACTTTGAGCCATGGTTTAAGTTGTAGCACCATGTCCTGATTAAAAAGTCAGTTGTTCAGATGAATTAGGTCAAAAACCCTAATTGTCGACCAGATGAAATTGATGACTGTGGATCTTGAATTGAGATACAATTTCCATTTGATATTGTCATAGGGATTATTTGAAGATGATTGAACACTTTGATTGATGCTCTGGAGCCTTTTAGGGTTTCCCAAATGTGATCCCTGATTTCAGTCCCTGATAATTCCAAACCTTAGTCTGATGACTTGAAATTTCACTGTTGATCAATCCTTGTGTGAGAGATGTCTTGAGCCAATAGATTAGGTCAAGATGATGCAATATGGGTCTTGAGGTCATGTCCCAAGCCATTAGATCAAATCCTGAGCAAAAGTCAGGAGTATGCTGTCTTCAGTCAAAACCCTAATTTGGTTGACTCAAAGCCTTTGAGCTTGTTGAAATGAATCTTTGAGGACCAAATGTTGATTGTTGATGAAGATAGTTCATTTGAGATGAAGGGAGAACAAAACCCTAATTGGTTGTTGCTTGTACTGATGAGTGATTTCTTGATTAAACCCTGCTGAACACAAGTAGCAAACACAAGCTATGCAATTTGTTAGAGATGCAAATGATGCATATGCAGATGATATGTGGTGGTATCTTAGGTCAAAAATTATGGTATGACAGGTACGACTTGAATTTTGTTGATTAGAAGGTGTCTTCTTCTTGTAGTTTGAACTCCGTTGGGAATACCTGGTTACTGGTTGTCCGCCGTTTGAAGTGAGTGAAATGATTTGAATTGAAGATCCGTCATCGGAAGATGTTCGCAAAGCGACCTCATGGGGAAACCTGTTCCCGGAGTCTCGACCATTCTCGGAGCAACTGTTTGCATTCTTCATATTGTTTGTAAACCTTAGAAAGAAATTTCACCTTTATTTTGCAAGTAAATTCATTTTATTTTTCTTTTAAAACGTTTGTTTCAAGAAAAATGACTATCAGACCTAAAAATGCATTTTAAGAAACTGAATAAGACTCGATTGCAAAGAAAAGGCACAAGGCTCAAATTATTATTTATGGAATGGTAATCAGCCAAAGGCTTGATTCCATGGAGTATTTACAAAGTTGGAAATTGGTAATTTTTTTTGGGAAAAGGGCTACGTTGAAACTTGACGATCATTATCTTTCCCTTCCACTTCGAGTTGCGCTGTATTCGTGCTTCGTAGAAGATGACCTACTGATGATAAATACTCCGCTATGGA
Source organism: Vicia villosa (assembly GCF_029867415.1). NCBI lineage: Eukaryota > Viridiplantae > Streptophyta > Magnoliopsida > Fabales > Fabaceae > Vicia > Vicia villosa. Next base: position 214,898 of record NW_026705951.1, on the reverse strand, counting down.
TTTTCTGAATGATCAAGTTTTTCCTGAACGCAGTTACTTGCCATATATCCATAACTTTTGCGTAGACTACCCCTTTCGGGTTTTAGGTCTACCGGGATTGATTGTATATTTTTTATGTCTCTAACTTTTGCCTGAATCGCCCTTTCGGGTTTTCGATTCACTGAGACGCTCTTTTTTTGCCTAAGTCGCTCTTTGCGAGTTTTCAACTTAGCGAGCTGTTCTTTTAATTATTTAGGCGAAGTATTTCTTGACCGCGTCGACATTCACAGGACGGGTGAATTCTTTTCCATCCATAGTCGTGAGTATTAAGGCTCCGTTGGACGCTTTTGGTTCGATCATTCTGTCATACCCCAAAATTTACCCGGCACAATTTACATCTGTCAATTTATTAAGGACGTTAAAAATTAGGAGCCATAGGGTTTAGTATATCTATTATTAAACTCGATCTCTTATAAAACTCCCTTATAAATTGGTTAAAATGAAATGGAGGTGTAGATAGCAAATCTTTCCAAATCCAATTAACATTTGGGCCCAATTTGAGCTTAGACCAATTTAGAATCTTTAAAGTTCTTTATAAATGTTAATTATCTATCAATTTAATTTACTTAAGTTTTAATCAATTTAATTTGTTGCTTAGTGTCATACCCTAATTTTTGACCCCCCTGAGATGACATATCTTCAGGATTTTCATCAAGTCAAAGCAAGTACCAAGAGCAACCTGACATTCAATCGAGGGTGTTCAAAGACAAGAAAACTCAGGCAAAGGATCAATCAATAGGAGGATTAGTCTCTAACACAATCATGAGACTCAAGAGCTTCATTATTTCACCTATGATTGATTAAGACACCCAGTCATCTAAACACAGAATTACTCAGATCCACAGACTAGGGTTTTGAGCCTTATCAAGGACTAAAATCAGGGATCACCTTTGGGAAACCATAAAAAGCCCCAGGGGATCATTCAAAGACATCAATCATCTTCAAATAACCCATATGGCAAGATCCACTGGACATCACACCTCAATTCAAAGTCTACAGTCATCATTCTCATCTGGTCGACAATTAGGGTTTTTGACCTAATTCCCCAAGATAGTTGACTTTTTAATCAGGGCATGAATCCAAAACTCAAGACATGATTCAAGAGTCTCTACTACCTCAATATAATCCATTTACATCATTCATTTGAGGAAAAGATCTTGTTCCTACACAAAAGCCCAAAAATTCACTTTGTCAGGAAAAGTCAACTGTGTGGGATCATCATTGACTTTTAAGGTTTTTGGTCAAAAAATGACTTTCAAAGATCAATATCATCAATATATGGATGTCAAAGTCATTTGACCAAAGAAATTCAAGGAAATTCATCAAGGAACAAAAAGTCGGGAATTAAGGTTTTTGAGGGCATGGTGAGAACTCAAAATTTCACCTACACAACTCAAAAAACTTCCAACATGAAAGTTGTAGATCTTGCAAAATAAAACAACATCTCACATAAGAACTTTTTTCAAAAGATCAACCATTTAAGGGTTTTGAAAATTTTGAAGTTTTAGGTCATAAACACTAAGAAAATTTTCTAAGTGTTTTAACCTAGTTTTCATCCAACTTTGGGCTCATTTTTCACAAATTTCCCAAATGATTCTGAAGAAGACATAAACTAATGATTTGAAGTAGATGTTTAGGGCTTTCCAAATTGTGTTCAACCTTCTCCAAATTCAATTTGAGCTAAGAGTTATGCTTGTTCAAAGTTGGCCTCATGAAGTAAAATTATAGGTCATGCATCATTTTTGAACTTTGAAATTTTGTGCACATGACCTCAATTATGGATGCTACACGACCCATACCACATCTGAAGACATGCCATGCATTCATTTTCACCATGCCATAAGAATTGAAGAAGATTCTAAAAACAAGAACATGTGATTATGTAATGATTACATTTGTGAATTTATGGCAAATTGATGAATCACCCAAGGAATCTTCTCACCAACCAATTAGAGCTTATTTCTGGCTCAGAATTGTCCCCTAAGATCAAGAAAAATCGAGGGCTAGAGGATTGATCAAATGGAATCAAAATTCTCATCATTGCACTTGGGATATTCTTTGAATTTCTTCATGGCTAAGAAACCAAAACTCTCCCACTAAGCAAGCTCACTCTCTCAATCAGTACTGAACCAATTGCCTATAAATAGAGGCCTCATTCTCATTCAAAAAACACACCAAAGCAACAGAATTCTTGCTTTCTCTTTTCTTTCTTCATACTTAGTTTTTTCAAAGGTCCTTTGGCAAGAAGACTCGGATTCTTCAAACCAAAGCTCTCTCTTTGAAAATAAGTATTCAAACACATTGAGGGAGGCATTTGGGAGTGATCCAAACCTCTGGAACACTTCTGGGCGTGGAGAATCATCACCTTCACCTCTCATTTGAAGCACTTGCAGTTGGAGGACCATGGAGTAATTCAGGAGTTTTCAAGCCAAGCCAATCATCCAGACACACTCCTCAGGTCATAGTGAAGCTAACCAGGTGGCTGCAGCTCATCTGTAACTCGAGAATCATCACCCTCCATGTTCACTTGAAGCTGAAATCGAGGGAGGTCCATAGAGCAATTCAGAAGGATTCAAGCTCCAATAAGCATTCAGTTAGCATCATTGAGTCTCAAGGAAGCTATTGAGATCATTCATTCAAGCCCAGGTGCTCTCTAACATCCTCACGACCTTCATTTTCAGAGGTAAGTTTCTCAACTCCATCCCTCTAATTCGTGTATCTTTCTGGCTAAAACTCAACACCATTCTATTCAGCATCATAAGAGGATTAAAAACCCTCTATCATCAGTCATTTATGCTTCAGTATAGTCATTTAATTTGAATTCCAAATTTTAGGGTTCTTCACGTATTTTAGATAATTCAGTAGATATAGTTAATATAAATTCATAATAGTTACATATCTAGAATCGTGAGTGAATTTAGAGCAAGTTTGGTCTTTATATCGTTGCAAATGGTTGAGAATTGAGAGAGTTCAGAAATTCAAATTGTTGGAGCTTGAGGAAGAAGATGACAATGGTGGTGGCGCGCAAATTTCAAACCTCAGGGTAGAGTTTATTTCATATTTAATGATAGGTGTTTTATAAACGACTGAATAACTTGCCCCAGTGGCCACACATGCGCTCTTAGTCTCCTCATGCCTCAAGTCTGGGGTTCGAATCCCCCTCGCCCCAGACTTTTTGTTTCTTTTATTTTTCCATGATTAACCACTTGTTTGAAAATATAATGAACTGGATGTGTGACAATAACACCAAGCGCGCGTTGGCCCAGTGGTGTTATTTTGGGTTAGTGACTTGGAGGGCGTGAGTTCAATCCCTCTAGGTGACAAAACATTATTTTTTATCACTTATTTCCTTCAATTTTCTCACAACTTCACACAATTAATTAACCTATCAAACTAATTTATTTTCACTTCATTTTTCACACACTTGTCATTTAATACATCTATTTTGTGAATAATCAAAAAAATCATAAAAGTATTATTTATTTCATATATTTTTATTAGGTTTAAATAATATGTTTTAAGTGCTTTATTAAAAACTTTAAATATATACATTCACTTTGTTTTAACCTAATCATGTTGTAAATAAAGTTTATGATAAAACCCTAATTGTTTAGGTCTTAATTAGGCATAGATCTTCATCTTTACCTTAATTAAGTTGACTTTTTGTCAAATTTCAAAACTGTTTTCAATCTTCGAATAAATCAAATGATTAAGGTTTTCAAACAACAAAACCTTGTATCATTCCAAATCATTTTTTTAAATTGCTTTTACACCAGTACTGTAAAGTACTGGGCCTCTAATAGAGTGTAAGTCCCAAAAACCTTCTCTTCTTAGCTTGTTTTCAAAACTGTATTTTCAGAATCTTCTTTCTGTTTTCAAAACATTCTTCTGGTATTTGAAGGGCATTATTCCCGGTGAAACTCTTCAGATACCTATGTGACCTTTGTCCATCTTCACTTCTTCTGTTTTCAAAAACCCTTAACTGTTTATCATATATATATTCAACTGTTATCCACCAATTACTGTTGAGGCTCTGTCCATACTTCTTCAAAGGCCTCCACTCCATCCAGGTTAGGCTTTACAAGCTTTCAATTTACAGTCTTTATTTAAATTACTGTCAAATATAAACTGTGCATATATTAGTTTAGAACTACGTTTGAGTATAAACCCTAGGACAGTTAAACTATATATATAATAGGAATATGACCTAGGATTGAGAATGTCTTCCCGGTGAAGGCTCTTTCCTAATTAGAGATCTGTAGTTCAAACCCCCAAGATGAATTATTCCCGGTGAAACATCTTGGTAAAAACCTTAGAATCCAAATAATAGGACACATCCACCCAAAGAGGAATTATTCCCGGTGAAACCTCTTACCCATTTGCTTAGAGCCAAAATAAGTTCAAAACTACATAGCTTTCTCTTGTGCTATAACAAGGACCCTCGATTAGCCTCCTCTTGGGCTTTGTACAAGGACCCACAGGCTTCTTAAAAGCATTTCCAGCTTCCTCTTGAGCTTGTATACAAGGACCCATCAGGTTTCTTATAAACATAGGAACAGGTCTTTAGTCACCTTTTAGCCTACCCTGGTGAGTTTCTTCCAATTTAAACCAGACTTTAAACAAGCTAAGTTTGTCTCAATTTTGCATTGAGTACACCTTTTGGAATGAGAGACATGGACAGTCTCTGTCACCCTTATCTTCATCAATCTTCCTTAGCAGAGTCTAGGATCTATGTTTATTTTCTCCTCAGCATGTGTCAGCCTTCATCTTGGGCTTTAAACAAGAAGTCTCCATTAGATAATCTTTCTGCCATCCATTTCAATCATAAATTCCCTGGAAAGGGTTAGCTTCCACACATTCTTTCATTTTCAATAAAACCCCTGGAAAGGGTTAGCCTCCAAAGTCAATTAATAAAAATGTCAAAAAATAGATTCATTTCTCTTAGGAGATAATTTCCCCAAAAGAGTCAAAACCCCTGGAAAGTGTCAGCCTCCAAAAAACATGATAAAGTCAGTCTTTTAACAGACAAATTCACCAGCTGAGTCAAAATCCCTGGAAAGGGTTAGCTTCCAAAGAAAAAACAGTCTTTTAATAAATAAAATCTCCTCAATAGAGTCAAAACCAACAAAAACAGTTAGCCTCAACCTTGGGCTTCATACAAGGCATCCAAACAATAAAACTCCCCTGTCAAGAGTCAGCCACAACCTTGGGCTTTGTACAAGGCAGATAAACCATATTTTCACGTGTCAAAGATTCCTAACACCTAGGATCTTTTCCCCATAGAGTCATCCATACTCAGTTTATTTAAGAGTCTGCCACAACCTTGGGCTTTGTACAAGGCAGAAAATAATGTTTTCCCTAGCTAGAGTCAGCCACAACCTTGGGCTTTGTACAAGGCACATAAAATAGAGTCATTCATTCAATTATCCTCAGCAATCAGCCACAACCTTGGGCTTTGTACAAGGCACATAAATAGAGTCTCCCTCAGTAGAGTCAGCCTCAATTCCGGGCTTTGTACAGAACACAAAAATACCCTGTAATTAATCCCCAATGGAGTCATCTCCCAGAGTCAATAATAATTAATTAATTAATCAAAAAGCCTCAAGCTTGGGCCTCATACAAGCCAGCTAAAGTCAAATCTTTTATACAGTAGATAGACATAGCTTATCTCTATAGAGAGATATTTTTACTACTCTACCACATTCAAACAAACAAACATTTCAATTTCAATTTTAATCCAGTCTCCCATTTAGGATTTTGAAAGGCATGAGCTGGCAGTAAAACCCAGACATGTGGTAACTTTCCCTAATTTGGATGAGCATCTTTCTTTCATTTAAGAGGCATTTGACTGGTATACTTGCACATACACAAGTAAGGTCCCCCTCTTGAATGAAATGAATTCAGTTATTCTGTCACTCCTTTAAATGTTTGTGGTAGAATAGTACTAATACCTCTCTGTAAAGATGATTTCATGTCTCTTTACTGTAAACAGAGATTTAATTCCAAGCTTTAACCTTGAGCTTTAAGCAAGGCACCAAAAACAATTAATTTCCCTAGTTAGTTCCCCGAACTACATTAAGCTCTGACTTCCACTAGGGATATGTAGGCATGAGGTTCACAAGGAATCTCAGCGAGCTAATAAAATACTAAAAATAGTCAGTCTGTCTATGTGTCTGTCTTTCTTTTATTCAATTCAATTCTCTCTCCTAATACAAAGGAGAAACTTTCCTAATCATTAGCAGCAAACACAATCACAATGACACAGAGAAGGTTCCTGTAGAGTACTACATTTATGTAGGGTGTTTAAACACTTCCCTATGTATAACCGACCCCCCGGACTCCAGAATTTCTAGTCTAGGTGAAATCCCCACACTTAGCAAACTCCTAGGGTTTAGTTGAGATCTTTTTTCCCCTTTCCTACTCGTAGGACAATAAGAAAGTTCGTGTGATATCGTAGGAAGAACTGAAACAAAATTCATCCCACCACGGGCGCATTCTCCTTCCAAATTTCGCGTGAAGGGTTTAGCGTGCCGTCCTCCCAAGTGAAACGGGGAGGTAAAGAAAACGACACCACACTTAGTTAAAACTAATTATTAATTAAAATATTATTTAGATTAACATTTTTTTGGGGGGTTTATTTTTATTTATTTTTATTTTTCGTTATTTATTAACTATTATTATTAATCTATCTCAATTAATTATGTTCTTGTTTTTTTTTTTATTCATCTAAACCTTTTTTTTTAAACTAACTTATTAAGTCATTAATTAGTAGGTTTACCAGTTAATTTATATTATAATGCTAATTTAATTAAAATGTTTTTATTTTTATTAAATGGGAGTTGACCAAGGTCAACTAGGGTTGTGGAAGAAAACCCTGTTCATCTTCTCTTCAACTGCGGCGCTGCCCACCCCAAGAAACCCTAATCTCCATCAAGCAAGCCCAGGCCCATGGATCAAATCTTAACGCAATCAAATCTTCAATCAGTAACCAACAAGAACTAAATCTAATCTTAACAAAATCATAAAATCAAATATGAATATATTTCATTAAATCAAAAACGTAATTTACAGAGAAGCAATTACAATCCAGTCAATAACTAAAACTAATTGAATCAAAGAATCAAATCTTTCTAAAACTAACATCTAACCTAGGTTTATAAAAGAAAAAAGGAAAAGAACAAAAAGGGGATTCGAAAAAATCTGCAGAAACCCTAAGGTGTTCTTGCTCCGCCGCGAACTCGAACCCAACACTCGAAGCTTCATCTCCGCTCACCTGCAAAAAGCGAAAGAGAAAGGGATCAAAAGACAGGAAGTAGCGCAAGAGAATCGCAACAAGAGGTAAACACGATTTAGACTTAACTTGGAGGAATGCATGCGTTTCTGTTTTGATTGTTGGATTTAAAGTTTGATTTTCTGGAAAAAAAACGAAGGTTCGGGATCTAATAAAGGGTTGAGGTTCATGTAACTAAGGGTTAGGTTTCATTGTGTTTGGGTTCTGGGCGTTATATATGAAGGTGGGGGATGGGGACGATGAAGATTCATCAGAATCTTCATCGGAGTATTGGGTTTTTTCTGTGGTTCACGGTGGAGGGACGGCGGTGTTCTTGAGATTCTGGGTTTAGGGTTAGTTGTTGGTTGAGAGAACAATTAGAGAGGAGAGAGGAAACGAGTGAAGAGAGAGAAAAAAAAGGAGAAATGAGAAGAATGAAGAGGGGAGAGGCATATACGCCTGTGTTAAAATCCTGCGCAAGCGCTTTACCATGCACCCTCATACCACTCAACATGCAAACCGTTAGATCCTTCTGATCTTGATCTAAAGCCATCAGATCCGAATCAAACAGACAAAAGCCTTGAACACATACCACAACCCCATACGCGCATCACACCAAACCAGATGGACTGAAAGCATAATTGGGCTTAGTCTTTTACTATCCACACACCCTTAAATTATTATCTAAATACGAAGTACACCCCCCTGCGCAAAAGGAAAAAAAACCCAATAAAAACTAATTAATTTTTATTTGATAGTTTTAATAATTGTTAGTTGTTCTTTTTATGATTTTAATCTAATTTTCTCCTCGAACCGACTATACCTATTAGTCGCATAAGTCGAGAAATAATTTTTGATCAATTTAATTTATTTGTTAATAATAATTTAATTAATTCTGATTTAATTCTCTCCTTGACCCGACTAAATCTATTAGTCGCATTAGACGAGAGATAAAAATATATATAAAATCTAAAATACATTCAATTTGCTGCCCCCGACGATCGAATCTATCGATCAGAGTAACCAGCAATGCCCATTAATCCATTAACTATAATGATCAAATCTATTGATCATCGCATCTAACGGTGACATATCAAATCAGGGTTGTACACCCAAACATTCAAAATACACTAAACCACGACACTACAGATTTCCATCTCTTTTATACTGCGATGTTCAAACTACGATAAGGTAATTCAAAATACCTTGCGAACATTTGCATTTCAAAACTACGATAGGCCATTCAAAAAGCCTTCAAAGACCTCCATAATCAATTCTAAGGCGTACAACCCTATGCCCGAATTACGTTGACTCTGATTCTCCCTAAGGAGATGCGTAGGCACTTGGATAACCAAGGCGAGTCCCCTTCCCTAAAACCTCAATTCCTCCAAATCTCACTTTTCGCCCTTTTCATTTCTTTAGCTATTAAATCCTAATATTTTAGCCATGAATCTTGACCTTAGATTCAAAGTCATAGGAAAGGGATAATGGTGCCTAACACCTTCCCTCAACCTAATTATAATAACTTACCCCGACCTCTGAACTGCGTAGGGTTTCCTATTTGCCCTTCAGAATAGGTGGCGACTCTAAATCTTTAATTTTTAGGGCAGGTTGCTACAGCTGGCGACTCTGGTGGGGATTTACACTTTTGGTGAATTATTATGCTCCTAAGGCTTGAGAGGGTTTAGGTTTTTGGGCGAACTTTTTAGGTTTTGGCGAACTTTTTTTTTTAGGGTTTATCTAATTCGCCATTTTAAGGTTTGGTTTAGGATTATGGTTTTTTTTAATAAATATTTAATTTCTGTTTTATTTATTTATTTAATTTTTATTATTTGCCTAAATGTTAATTGTTTATGTTAATATATTTGCATTAAATGTTTAAATGTTATATTAATACATTTCCACTGCTGGGATTATAAAATTGTTGTTAAACCTAAGCGTGAGAATTATATTTAACACTAGAGGGGAATTACATCGCCTACGAGTCTTATTATAATTCCACTCAGAGTGGGTTGAATATCCGGAAAGGTCTGATACGAGGCTTGACCTTGTTGAGGGTTGGACTTGGTATTTAGCTTATCTCTCTAAGAACCTACCCCTAAAACTCGAACCTCATGGATAAAATGAGTTGTTCTAAAATCCAAAGAGACAAAAAGTCTCGGCGGCTCTGAACGACCCCATGAGACCTTCTAGAACACACCAATGGGAAGGGTAGGCACCCTAAGCCGTTACGTTGAACTTATGAACCTAGGGCTTATGTGCTTATGTGTTTAATTATACGTTTTCATTATTTTTTTTTATATCGTATAATTGTGACATTCACCATGCATTATGTGCATTCTTGCATCATGTCTTATCCACGAAAAATAATGAGAAAGATAAAAAAAAAAGTTATTATATTTATTCAATGGATGTGGATAAGGCATAAACACGAATAAAGCATATCATTGATGGCATGCATATCATTTTCATGGCAATGAAAGAAGATTTCTCTTTTACCTTCAGAGCAAGAGACCATTGGGAAGGATAATCTAACATCCCGACCGTCTTATCAGACAAGATTTCAGCAAGAGAAATTAATGGATCAGCTAGAACAAAATCAAGCCGCCCTTCGTGAGGAGGTGGATCAGCTAAAGGTTAGTATGGAAGAGGTTAAAGGAGGTATGGCTCAGATGCTAGGATTCATGAAGGCCCTCCTATATAAACAAGAAAAGGCAAAAGAGGTTCAGTCTGGGGATACCCTGGTTCAGGATGAGATCCCCAATGACGAAAACCCGCTGCTAGGATTTGTGGCAGGCTTTGGCCCTGCTAAGGACAGACCTCAGGTCCGATCTGTTAGGAGAGCTATCCAATTCCAAGAGAAAGGAGAGACCTCTCAAGAAGGATTTATCCCCACTCCACAGACTAAAGGGACAACCCGCACAGTTCGCATCCTGCTAACAATGTCCCTAAGGATGATGATTACCTGGATCTACAATACGGAGTACAAGAGGTGGACAACACAGACCAAGCACCTCAGACACAGCAGTCTATTCCTAACTCTGGGGAAGACTCTAAGGACAATGAACAAATCAAGGCGCTAGAGTAGAGACTAAAGGTAGTAGAAGGATACGATGATTTCGATGTGGATGCCTTCGAAATGAGCTTGGTCTCAGACTTGACTATCCCGCACAAATTCAAGATTCCCGATTTCGAGAAATGCAAAGGACTCACATCTCCGAGGAACCACTTGCGCATGTATGTGCGAAAAATGGCTGCCTATGCCCACGATCAAAAGCTGATGATACATTTCTTCCAAGATAGCTTAAGTGGAGCATCTGTGGACTGGTACATGCAATTGGAAAAATCCTATATCCGAAGCTGGAATGATCTGGCTAACACATTCTTGAAGCAATACAAGTACAACTTGGATATGGCACCCAATCGGATGCAATTACAAAATATGTCACAGGAGAAGGATGAATCATTCAAGGAGTATGCCCAAAGGTGGAGGGAAATGGCTTCTCGAGTCCAACCTCCCTTGGTGGAAAAAGAACTGGTGGACACATTTGTGGGCACTTTGCAAGGACCGTACAACGATAAGATGGTCGGGAGCATCTTCAGGGTTTTCGGACTTGGTAGTCATTGGTGAAAGGATTGAAAATGGGATAAAAAATGGGAAGATACAAGGGGCACCCTCAGGTTCCTATCACACAAAGAAGTCATATGATGGGAAAAAGGAACCCAACACTGTGGGGGAAATCCTGGTTAATCAGACCCTGGCACAACAACAGAAGGATCAGCAAAAGAAACAGGGTGGCCAACGCACCTGGAGGTCAAAGCCAAAACGATCATTCACCCCGTTGTACATGCCACTGTCTCAAGCTTTGCAACATCTGCTCAGTCAGAACCTGATAACTTTGCTACCTTCATACTCAGCTCCAGCTAACCCCACTCCTGGGTACAAGCATCATGCTAGGTGCGCTTATCACTCAGATAGTCGTGGTCATGATACAGAGGATTGTGGGCCGTTGAAGCACAAGATCCAAGATCTAATTGAAGAAGGGCTCATTGAGTTCGAAGAGCCTCGCAAGTCTAATGCTATAAGTGGCTAGAAGGAGGGTTTCTTAGATCATTAGTTTTGTTTTCATTCACAATTTCTTTTCTGTTTGCTTAAACATTGGTTTTACGGTATACGCTATGTACTTTACAATAATCATTAATGCATTGCTTACGTTTGTCTTGATTTATTCCTAGTGTTTTCACTATATTTAAAACTGTGTTTTACTTGGTTTTCTTATTTGTGATATTCAACTTTCGTTCAAAGATGTGTACCTTTAGAGGTAGAATAAAGAAAACGATACCACAATCTCATACAGTACGCTTTTGAACAGACCGTGTTAACGATGTACAGGTATTGTTTCAATTCCAAAACAGTGGAGATATAAGGATGTTAATCCCTCGTCAACCCCTTTGAGCCTAAGAAGTAGGAGTTTTCCCTCACGTACAAAATAAAAACCCTCAAAATATAACATGGGGTAGGGTAGCTGTTCAGTTAACTTGATTATCCCAAATTGTTCCTTTGAACATAATCACTGATGGTTCTCCGTCATAATTAAGCCTGGCAGTCAATGTCCGTAAAGAAAAAGAAAAAACAACGCAAGGCCAGCCAAGTCAAAACCTATTAAGGAGACTTAGGCAAAATTGGGGTATCCCGCTGACTGTAATTTTTAATAAACAGTTCAGGCAAAAATTAGGGATAATAAAGTAAAAAAAAAAAAGAGGTCACTACATACTCTTGACAAAAGGAAAATATTACAGAAGGAGGATGACTGCCTCTGCGGATAAACCTTTGGTTTTTGAACCATCATAAATGTCAATGTTATAATTCCCAAAGTCTTTTGGAGCCTAAATGCATAGTTAACTAAGCGTAGGACTGGAGAACGTCACGAATATTGGGATGGGTATAAATAAACTTCGAGCCATTATCCTTTGTTTCTCAAAGCCGCGAACCAGGCCACGTTACAACCCTTAAAAGTCCTAACTGAAGCATGGTTAGTTCGAAAGCACACTGTTACCAAAAGGTATCCTGACTCCTTAAGGTCTACTATAACTCTTGAGTTGATATCACTTTCTAAAAAAAAAAAAACTTTTTTTTACTTGAATTTTTTTTAAAAAAAACTTTCGAGACAGATATATGCATTCGCATCCTATGAATTTCATTGTAAATCCTACTTGTCTATTCAAATGTTTAAACATCGGGGAGAGGTTGCATGGGGCATGGCTAATGACTAAAAATCCTACCGACAGGCGAAATAGCCTTAAAAGCATATCTCTTACGCCTGACTCAGATGGTTGTTGTATACATAGGACATGACCCGTCGTTATCCCATTTATCTGGGGCAATCTAACCAAGATCCATGGAATCTCAAAGACGCTGAATAGCCCATGGGGCAAGTCCATTACGGGGGGGCACGTTGCAAAGGTCAATCAGTATCAAATGGTGTTAATACCACCGTCACGTCCTTTCTAGGAACCTTTCGAGGTATTCTTGTGTAAGACGTATCATAACCTTTTCAGGTAGTCTTCTTTAAAACATGTTCAAATATCTATTATCCTTTCTAGGAGCCTTGTTCAGATAGTCTTCTTTAAGACACATCTTCTCGTCCTTTCTATGAATCTTTCTAGGTATTTCTCAAGATTTTCGGGGATCTTTCCAGATAGTCTCCTCCAAGACATATCCCTTTCTAAGAACCTCTTTAGGTTGTCTTCTTTAAGACATTTGTTACCCTTTCTAGGAGCCTCTTAAGGTAATATTCTCTAAAATATCCCGCATCCTTTCCAGGAACCATTTCTAGGTAATCTTCTTTAAGATACTCGTCAATCTTTTTCGGTTAGTCTCTCTTAAGACATGTTCAAACTTCTCTTATGCTTCCAAGAACCTTGTCAAACTTTGTTTAAAGTACAGTCTTCTTTAGGACGGTCTCCTATCCTTTCTAGGGTAATCTTCTTCAAAATGTCTTTTCCTGAGTTTTGTTTAAAACACCACATTCCTTAAAATAGTCTTTATCCTCTATGGGATTCTTTGACCCTCTTTACAAATGTGCCCCCCGAGCTTTGTTTAAAGCATAGTCTTGTTCAAGACGATCTCATATCCTTTCCAGGAGCCTCTTCAGGTAATCTCCTAGAAGACATCAGCTCATTCTGAGTATTCAGCAAATTTTTTGTCCATCGGACACGACCAAGACGCATGACTAATTCTGAAAAGCATCTGCTTCACATTCAAATCAATACTTAGCACCAGGGAGATTGGTTTAATCAAAAGCGATCATTTCTAATAAAGATCCCTAAACTGGGGGAACCACGTCCAGGGGGTTCTCCTAAACAGGGGCAAAATCTCGAGGATTACAGAGGCTTACAATCAAGGATCCTATTGACTGGGGCATATCTTTCAAGAATTCAAACACTAGGGCAGAGCATATCAGGCTCGTGGCATGACATGGTAAAAATCGAGTTCCCTCTAAAAATACTTCCTTCAGATTAAGGGGCGCGTCTCTCAAAATCTCTGATGATGGGGGAAATCACGCCAGTATCACAAGGGGGGAATTTGCGTAATTGGCCTTCCTACGCCTATATTATTTTACAACCTACAATTTGGGATCGTTATACATACATAACATACAAGATTCTCATTTATTTTGAGAATCTCATGACACATGCATCATGACATTGCATAAAACTAACACTACCTTTTCAGGTCATAATCAAAAGGATGTTATCCTCCAAATACGGTGCAAATACGATCGTATCAACGATTTAATCTGAACGCTCACAATACAATTTTTCTGGGCCTTTCTTCAAAGGCAATTCAGGAACAATCAAAGAATTTCTTACCTTTCAAGATAATCTTTTCCAAGACGCTTATCAACCTTTCTAGGTAGTCTTCGCTAAGACCTTTCTTATCCTCTCTAGGAGTCTTTCTAGGTCAATCTTGTTTAAGACATATCTAGGTTAACCTTATAGTCTTTTTTAAGACATTTCATATCCTTTCCAGGAACCTCTCTAGGTTAGTCTTGGTTAACACATTTCATATCCTTTCCAGGAACCTCTCTAGGTTAGTCTTGTTGGAGACATTTCATATCCTTTACAGGGACCTCTCTAGGTTAGTCTTGTTTGAGACATTTCATATCCTTTCCATGGACCTCTCTAGGTTAGTATTGTTTGAGACATTTCATATCCTTTCTAAGAGCCTCTCCAGGTGAATCTTGTTTATAATACATCTCAGCCTATCTAGGTCAGTCTTGTTTAAGACATATCATGCCTTTCTAGGTAACTTTCTTAAAACGTTTATCCAATCCTTTCCAAGGCATCTCTCGCCCTGTTAGGGAGCCTTTAAGTTAATCTCTCCTCAAATACAATCCGAACTAGGATTCGTGAAATTCTGGACTCAGACACGCGATGTCTTACAGGATGTCACGACATCATTATCTGAATGTTTTCAAACAAATGAACAAAGAGTAAACAGTAAACAACATAGGAAAATTGTTAACCCAGTTCGGTGCAAACACACCTACATCTGGGGGCTACCAAGCCAGGGAGGAAGTCCACTATAAGTAATATTAATTCAAGGTAATACAACTCAATATTACACCTTTCACTTAATATCTACCCAATGCAACTTCAATCTAAACCACTAGACCAGAGCTCCTACTCACTCCCCCTCAATCACAGCAGTGATGAAAAAAAAAAAACTAACAGACGAAAAGCAACAGAAGACACTCTTCAAAAACACAACTTTGATCTTGCTTAAAAGCTTTGATCAAGTACAATAGTACTCTTGCTTAAAAGCTTCGAGTACTTTTTACAACTCAAAACAGAAACACTTAGACCAAGACAATCATCATGATGATTGTTTGGCTTACAAGAAATCTAATACACAGACGAACAACACCACAAACTTCTGGACGGCAAACCCTAAAAAACCATTTTTTCAGCAGCTTCTTCATTTGCTATATATAACCTTGCAGCAGCTGGGCCTTGGATCCAATAATAGTTTTAAACCTAATTAAAACCATTTTCAAAAGACAGAGATCCATCGCATAACGTTGTTCTGAAACAAGGCAGTATCCAAAGTTTCCAAAAGAGGCGCGCAAATACTTAACAGATCAAATAACCATAACGCGAACATAGTAAAACACAGCAGCTTCGGATGTTATGACATCGGTCTTGACATCAGATAAAAGCCTGCACAAAAACAACTTCAAGAGAAAAAAAACCTTCAAAACTTCAAAACAATGCATGTCATGACACCAGGTTTGACACCAGGTTTGACATGATAAAACACTAATTGTTTTACCAAAAAATACAGCCAATCAAAAACATCTACAAACTCCCCCTTTGGCGAATTTTTGGCTAAAACAATAATAGATGATACCATCAGAGATCAGAGTACACGCAGCATCCAATAGAAACAAGGATCCACCAAAAAAAACAGAATACATTCTGTTAGCCAACAACATCTTGCTCATAGTACAACCAAGGAACCAATCAGCAACCAAATCATACATCTTGCTCATAGTACAACCAAGGAACCAATCAGCAACCAAATCATCATCTATCACTTTCTCCCCCTTTCTAGCCACAAAAGAAGCCAAACAACAGATGAAGATTTATACTTCAGAATCATTATCCTTACTCATCTCCACATCATTGAAGCTACTAGTCCGAGCATCCTCACCCTCCTCAGCCATCACTACCAACAGAATGATCATTACCACCATCAGTAGAGTATTCTTGACAGTCAAGAAAGAAATAGTGCTGATCCCACACCCAATTAATTGCTATAATCCTTCACAAAGACAAATGCCTAGTTTGCTTCTTAGATTTTCAAATTGATTTGCATCCAAGGCTTTTGTGAAAATATCAGCTAGTTGAAGGGTTGTAGCAACATGTTCCAAGACAATTGTTTTATTTTCAACAAGATCTCTAATATAATGATGTCTAATATCAATGTGCTTGGTCCTGTTATGCTGAATAGGATTCTTTGAAATGTTAATGGCACTTAAATTGTCACAATATAATGTCATTACATCTTGTGTGACATTGTATTCTGATAACATCTGTTTCATCCAAACAAGCTGAGAGCAACTACTTCCTGCTGCAATGTATTCTGCCTCTGCAGTGGACAGAGACACACAATTTTGTTTCTTGCTGAACCATGAAATAAGATTATTACCCAAGAAGAAACATCCTCCTGAAGTACTTTTTCTGTCATCAGCACTTCCTGCCCAGTCTGCATCACAATATCCAGTGAGAATGGGTTCACACCCATGAGAGTAGAGCATTCCATATTCACAAGTACCATTCACATATTTCAGGATCCTCTTGACTTGATTGATATGGCTGGTTTTGGGTTCTGCTTGATACCTGGCACATACCCCAACAGCAAAGGCAATATCAGGTCTACTGGCTGTAAGATACAGCAGACTTCCTATCATGCTTCTGTATAGACTTTGATCAACACTGGTTCCCTTTTCATCTTTGGTCAGCTTCAAATGGGTAGGTGCTGGTGTCCTTTTGTGAGAAGCATTTTCCATTCCAAACTTTTTGACAATATTTCTAGCATACTTGCTCTGAGAGAGAAAGATTGAGTCTTCCATCTGTTTGACTTGTAGCCCAAGAAAATAGGTTAATTCTCCAACTAGACTCATTTCAAATTCAGATTGCATCTGATCAACAAAATGTCTAGTCATCTTGTCTGACATCCCACCAAATACAATATCATCCACATAGATTTGAGCTATCAGAATCTTCCCTCCTTCATCTTTAACAAAAAGAGTTTTATCTATCCCTCCTTTCCTGTATCCATTGCTAGTAAGAAACTCAGTTAGTCTCTCATACCAAGCTTTAGGGGCTTGTTTCAGACCATAAAGAGCTTTTCTTAATTTGTATACATGATCAGGGTGGTTTGGATCTGCAAAACCTTTAGGTTGTTCTACATAGACTTCCTCATTCAAATATCCATTCAAGAAAGCACTCTTCACATCCATCTGGTATAGTTTGAATTTCAGAATACAAGCAATTCCTAACAATAGCCTAATTGACTCAAGTCTGGCAACAGGGGCAAAGGTTTCATCAAAGTCAATTCCTTCAACTTGGGTGTATCCTTGAGCAACTAGCCTTGCTTTGTTTCTGATAACAGTTCCCTGTTCATCTGACTTGTTATTGTAAACCCATTTAGTTCCAATGACATTAGTACCTTTAGGTCTTGGTACCAGCTCCCATACTTCATTTCTTTCAAACTGACCTAATTCTTCCTGCATGGCATTAATCCAGAACTCATCTGTTAATGCTTCCTTGACATTTTTAGGTTCAATTTTTGACACAAAACAAGAGTTTGAGATAACTTCTCTTGACCTTGTAACAACTCCACTGTTGAGATCTCCTATAATAAGATCTTTAGGATGATCTTTCTGAATTCTTATAGAGGGACTCTTGTTAGGAGGTTCAGTCTCAGCCTCTGTGATAGTGGGACTGCAATCATCTTCTCTTGTAGATCCTTCTGCTGTAAGATCCCAGAATGTTCCGACATCTTCTGTGACATCTGCTTGATTGTGAACATCATCAACCACAACATTTATGGATTCCATTATTGTTTTGGTTCTTGAGTTGAATACTCTATAGGCTCTGCTGTTTGTAGAGTAGCCCAGAAAGATTCCTTCATCACTCTTGGGATCCATCTTCCTCCTGTGATCTCTATCAGTAAGAATGTAACACTTACTACCAAACACATGGAAGTATTTGACAGTGGGTTTTCTTCCCTTCCAGATCTCATATAGGGTGGTAGAGGTTCCTTTTCTTAAGGTGACTCTATTATGTACATAACAAGCAGTATTCATGGCTTCAGCCCAGAAGTAGATAGGAAGATTCTTAGCATGAATCATAGCTCTTGCTGATTCTTGAATAGTTCTATTCTTTCTTTCAACAACCCCATTTTGCTGTGGAGTAATAGGGGAAGAGAATTCATGATGTATTCCTTCAGAGGAGCAGAATTCAGCAAACTTTTGATTCTCAAATTCCTTTCCATGATCACTTCTAATTCTCACAACACCATTTTCTTTTTCTCTTTGAATTCTTTGACATAGGTCCTTGAAAACATCAAACACATCTGACTTTTCTCTAATAAAGTTTACCCAAGTGTACCTGGAGTAGTCATCCACAACCACATAAGCATATTTCTTTCCTCCAAGACTTTCTATTTGCATTGGTCCCATCAAGTCCATATGTAAAAGTTCAAGAACTCTGGAAGTAGTCAAATGTTTAACCTTTGGATGTGACATCCTGGTTTGTTTTCCTACCTGACATTCACCACATATTTTTCCTTCATCAATTTGTAGCTTAGGAATTCCTCTTACAGCTTCCAGAGAAATAATTCTTTTCATACCTCTTAGATGAAGGTGACCAAGTTTTTGGTGCCACAGCTTTGCTTCTTCTTCTTTAGAACAAACAGTAGAGTAGCTGGATTCATGAGACACCCACAAGTAGCAGTTATCTTTGGATCTGACACCCCTCATAACTACTTCCTTTTCTTTATTAGTAACCACACACTCAGCTTTAGTGAAGTTGACTTGGTATCCTTGGTCACATAGTTGACTGATGCTTATGAGGTTAGCTGTCAGGCCCTTGACCAACAGAACACCTTCTAAACTTGGCACTCCTGAACAGTCTAATTTTCCAACTCCTTTGATTTCTCCTTTAGCTCCATCACCAAAGGTTACATAACTAGTAGAATGACTTTTGATATCAACAAGCAGATTCTTGAGACCAGTCATGTGTCTGGAACATCCACTATCAAAATACCAGTCTTCTTTGGCTGAAACTCTAAGAGATGTATGGGCTATTAAGGCCATATTTTTAGGTTTCCATTGTTGCTTCTGGGTGGACATGATCTGCTTAGGCTTGTAAGAAGGAGCTTGATCTGGATATCCATGTAGTCTGAAGCAAAAAGGCTTAATGTGTCCAAATCTTCCACAGAAATGACATCTCCATCTTTGAAACTTTCTCTTCATTTCACCTTTCTCGTGATGTTGAGTCACATGTCTAGACATCGGCTTCAACATCTCAGCTTCAGGTTTAGTTCTGCTACTATCTTGGACATATTTCTTTGCACCACCAAAACCTATACCAGACATATCTCTTGAACTTTTTCCAACCTGCAAGATCTCCTCCAACATATCCGTGCTACTGTTCAACATTTTTACTGATTTTGACATCTGATCAAGTTTGGATTGTAGCAGGATAGTTTCACCATTCAGTTCAGATATAGTTTCATTAAGCTCTTTGTTATCAGCCTCCAACTGCGCTATGTATTTCTTCTGCTTTTCACCTTGTTGACACACTTCTGCACATTTGATACACAGCTTTCTGTAGGAGCCTGCCAGTTCTTCAAAGGTTAGCTCGTCTTTCCTAGAATCTTCATTAGAATTGCAAATTCCAGTAAGGGCTGTGACATGTTTGGCTGATTCTTCTTCAAACTCACTCTCTGAATCTTCATCAGACCAGGAGACTGACAATCCTTTCTTTTGTTTCTTGAGATAGGTAGGGCATTCAGCTCTAATATGTCCATACCCTTCACATCCATGACATTGAATCCCTTTGTTGTGGTTGTACTTTTCTTCTGGTTTAACTCCTCTGCCAGAGTCATAAGATCTACTGATGTCAGATGAGATGTTCTTGACATTAGGTCTTGGCTTCTGATCCATTCTTCTTATAATTTTGTTGAATTGTTTGCCAAGCATAGCTATAGATTCAGATAGATTCTCTTCTCTACTTTCCTCAACTTCCTCTTGAGAGTTGGACACAAAGGCTATGCTCTTGTTCTTCTTTTCAGAATTTTCACTGATTCCCATCTCAAAGGTTTGAAGAGATCCAATTAACTCTTCTACCTTCATTTTGCTGATGTCCTGTGCCTCTTCTATAGCTGTAACTTTCATATCAAATCTCTTAGGTAGGGATCTAAGGATTTTCCTTACCAACTTTTCATCAGACATTTTTTCTCCCAAAGCTCCTGAGGTATTAGCAATATCGAGTAAATTCATATGAAAATCCTTAATACTTTCATCATCCCTCATCCTTAGATTTTCAAATTTTGTAGTTAGCAGTTGAAGTCTTGACATCTTCACTTTGGAGGTGCCCTCATGAGTAGTCTTTAGGATATCCCAGACATCTTTGGCTAGTTCACACTGGTGCACCAGTCTGAATATATTTTTGTCAATTCCATTGAATAAAGCATTTAGAGCTTTAGAGTTGCCAAGCGCCAATGCCTCTTCATCTTTGTCCCACTCTTCCTCTGGTTTAAGAGTTTTGTTGCCATCTTTATCAGTAATAATAGGATGTTCCCATCCTTTGTTCACAGCTCTCCATGCTTTGCTATTCACAGATTTCAGAAAAGCCACCATGAGAGGTTTCCAATAATCATAATTAGAACCATCCAGAATGGGTGGTCTCATTATAAATCCACCACCTTCTTTGTCCATCGAACCAGAAAGTACCTTCCCTAGATCTCACCCAGTGAAAACAGGCAGGGTGCCTGCTCTGATGCCAATTGAAATTCTGGACTCAGACACGCGATGTCTTACAGGATGTCACGACATCATTATCTGAATGTTTTCAAACAAATGAACAAAGAGTAAACAGTAAACAACACAGGAAAATTGTTAACCCAGTTCGGTGCAAACACACCTACATCTGGGGGCTACCAAGCCAGGGAGGAAGTCCACTATAAGTAATATTAATTCAAGGTAATACAACTCAATATTACACCTTTCACTTAATATCTACCCAATGCAACTTCAATCTAAACCACTAGACCAGAGCTCCTACTCACTCCCCCTCAATCACAGCAGTGATGAAAAAAAAAAACTAACAGACGAAAAGCAACGAAGACACTCTTCAAAAACACAACTTTGATCTTGCTTAAAAGCTTTGATCAAGTACAATAGTACTCTTGCTTAAAAGCTTCGAGTACTTTTTACAACTCAAAACAGAAACACTTAGACCAAGACAATCATCATGATGATTGTTTGGCTTACAAGAAATCTAATACACAGACGAACAACACCACAAACTTCTGGACGGCAAACCCTAAAAAACCATTTTTTCAGCAGCTTCTTCATTTGCTATATATAACCTTGCAGCAGCTGGGCCTTGGATCCAATAATAGTTTTAAACCTAATTAAAACCATTTTCAAAAGACAGAGATCCATCGCATAACGTTGTTCTGAAACAAGGCAGTATCCAAAGTTTCCAAAAGAGGCGCGCAAATACTTAACAGAACAAATAACCATAACACGAACATAGTAAAACACAGCAGCTTCGGATGTTATGACATCGGTCTTGACATCAGATAAAAGCCTGCACAAAAACAACTTCAAGAGAAAAAAAAACCTTCAAAACTTCAAAACAATGCATGTCATGACACCAGGTTTGACACCAGGTTTGACATGATAAAACACTAATTGTTTTACCAAAAAATACAGCCAATCAAAAACATCTACAATTCGCAAACATCTCTAAAGGGTTAAGAAAATCCAATGGGTGATAAAGAGATAAGGAATTAGAGTTATCATACATACGTACTCATTTGCGTACACGCAACATTTACATGTGTAAACATGCATACATCTACATTATACTAACAACGGGATCATGTGCATATGCATAATGCATACGCATTTATATAATAATACTTTATACAGTTAACTTGTCCGAACCAGGGCAAGTGACTCCTATTGATGCAACGAACTTGCTAGAACTAGAGCAAGTAATCCTTCTGGGTTACGCAAAGTAAGAAAACTTACTAGAACTATAGTAAGTGAGGGTTCACGAACTACGAAAGCTTGCTAGCACTATAGCAAGCTCATCACACAACTAACTACAAGTCCCTGCTATGTAAGTCCCAGGCTTTAGCAAGACGATTATTTTTCTCTCACACTCGAGCACAAGGTAAATTCAGGGGTCTCCCAATGATTCTCACGCCATTCAATCCAAGGTAATTAAATAGGGGCAGCTGTCATACCCCAAAATTTACCCGGTACAATTTACATCTGTCAATTTATTAAGGGCGTTAAAAATTAGGAGCCATAGGGTTTAGTATATCTATTATTAAACTCGATCTCTTATAAAACTCCCTTATAAATTGGTTAAAATGAAATGGAGGTGTAGATAGCAAATCTTTCCAAATCCAATTAACATTTGGGCCCAATTTGAGCTTAGACCCATTTAGAATCTTTAAAGTTCTTTATAAATGTTAATTTTCTATCAATTTAATTTACTTAAGTTTTAATCAATTTAATTTGTTGCTTAGTTAAAACTAATTATTAATTAAATTATTATTTAGATTAACATTTTTTTGGGGGGTTTATTTTTATTTATTTTTATTTTTCGTTATTTATTAACTATTATTATTAATCTATCTCAATTAACTATGTTCTTGTTTTTTTATTTATTAATCTAAACCTTTTTTTTAAACTAACTTTTTAAGTCATTAATTAGTAGGTTTACCAGTTAATTTATATTGTAATGCTAATTTAATTAAAATGTTTTTATTTTTATTAAATGGGAGTTGACCAAGGTCAACTAGGGTTGTGGAAGAAAACCCTGTTCATCTTCTCTTCAACTGCGCCGCTGCCCACCCCAAGAAACCCTAATCTCCATCAAGCAAGCCCAGGCCCATGGATCAAATCTTAACGCAATCAAATCTTCAATCAGTAACCAACAAGAACTAAATCTAATCTTAACAAAATCATAAAATCAAATCTGAATATATTTCATTAAATCAAAAACGTAATTTACAGAGAAGCAATTACAATCGAATCAATAACTAAAACTAATTGACTCAAAGAATCAAATCTTTCTAAAACTAAGATCTAACCTAGGTTTATAAAAGAAAAAAGAAAAAGAACATAAAGGGGATTCGAAAAAATCTGCAGAAACCCTAAGGTGTTCTTGCTTCGTCGCGAACTCGAACCCAGCACTCGAAGCTTCATCTCCGCTCACCTGCAAAAAGCGAAAGAGAAAGGGATCAAAAGACAGGAAGTAGCGCAAGAGAATCGCAACAAGAGCTAAACACGATTTAGACTTAACTTGGAGGAATGCATAAGTTTCTGTTTTGATTGTTTGAATTAAAGTTTGATTTTCTGGAAAAAAAACGAAGGTTCGGGTTCTAATAAAGGGTTGAGGTTCATGTAACTAAGGGTTAGGTTTCATTGTGATTGGGTTCTGGGCGTTATATATAAAGGTGGGGGATGGGGACGATGAAGATTCATCAGAATCTTCATCGGAGTACTGGGTTTTTTCGGTGGTTCACGGTGGAGGGACGGCGGTGTTCTTGAGATTCTGGGTTTAGGGTTAGTTGTTGGTTGAGAGAACAATTAGAGAGGAGAGG
Source organism: Vicia villosa (assembly GCF_029867415.1). Taxonomy (NCBI): domain Eukaryota; kingdom Viridiplantae; phylum Streptophyta; class Magnoliopsida; order Fabales; family Fabaceae; genus Vicia; species Vicia villosa. The sequence continues at coordinate 191,166 of NW_026705951.1, read as the reverse complement.
GGAAACGAGTGAAGAGAGAGAAAAAAAAAGGAGAAAATGAGAAGAATGAAGAGGGGAGAGGCATATACGCCTGTGTTAAAATCCTGCGCAAGCGCTTTACCATGCACCCTCATACCACTCAACATGCGAATCGTTAGATCCTTCTGATCTTGATCTAAAGCCATCAGATCCGAATCAAACAGACAAGAGCCTTGAACACATACCACAACCACATACGCGCATCACACTAATCCAGACGGACTGGAAGCATAATTGGGCTTAGTCTTTTACTATCCACACACCCTTAAATTATTATCTAAATACGAAGTACACCCCCTGCACAAAAGGAAAAAACCCAATAAAAACTAATTAATTTTTATTTGATAGTTTTAATAATTGTTAGTTGTTTTTTTTTATGATTTTAATCTAATTTTCTCCTCGAACCGACTTTACCTATTCGTCGCATTAGTCGAGAAATAAATTTTGATCAATTTAATTTATTTGTTAATAATAATTTAATTAATTCTGATTTAATTCTCTCCTCAACCCGACTAAATCTATTAGTCGCATTAGACGAGAGATAAAAAAATATATAAAATCTAAAATACATTCAATTTGCTGCCCGCGATGATCGAATCTATTGATCAGAGTAACCAGCAATGCCCATTAATCCGTTAACTATAATGATCAAATCTATTGATCATCGCATCTAACGGTGACATATCAAATCAGGGTTGTACGCCCAAACATTCAAAATACACTAAACCACGACACTACAGATTTTCATCTCTTCTATACTGCAATGTTCAAACTACGATAAGGTAATTCAAAATACCTTGCGAACATTTGCATTTCCAAACTACGATAGGCCATTCAAAAAGCCTTCAAACACCTCCATAATCAATTCTAAGGCGTACAACCCTGTGCCCGAACTACGTTGACTCTGATTCTCCCTAAGGAGATACGTAGGCACTTGGATAACCAAGGCGAGTCCCCTTCCCTAAAAGCTCAATTCCTCCAAATCTCACTTTTCGCCCTTTTCATTTCTTTAGCTATTAAGTCCTAATATTTTAGCCATGAAACTTGACCTTAGATTCAAAGCCATAGGAAATGGTTGAGGGTGCCTAACACCTTCCCTCAACCTGATTATAATAACTTACCCCGATCTCTGAACTGCGTAGGGTTTCCTATTCGCCCTTCAGAATAGGTGGCGACTCTAAATCTTTAATTTTTAGGGCAGGTGGCTACATATTCCAATCATGTCGATTCCCCACATGGAGAAAGGGCATGGGGAAGAGAGTATATTGAGAAGAGATGGTGGCACATGAATTCTATCGGCGTAGATCTGACATTTGTGACACCTCTTTGCATACTGGTAGTAATCTGACTCCATCGTCAACCAATAATATCCTACTCTCAGTATTTTCCTTGTCATGGTGTGTCCGTTGGTGTGAGTACCAAAGGAACCTTCATGTATTTCTCTCATGAGTGTTTCTGCTTCGTTTCTATCAACGCATCTAAGCAGGACCATGTCGAAATTTCTCTTGTATAGAACATCTTCATTCAGGAAGAATCTGCCAGCTAACTTTCTTAAAGTTTTTCTATCTTTCTTTGACGCCCCAAGTGGGTACTCTTGCCTTTGAAGAAAGTTTTTGATGTCGTGATACCACGGTTTGTCGTCGATGATTGCTTCTACTGTGAAAACATGAGCGGGCCTATCCAGGCGCATAACATCGATCTGAGGAATGTCATTCCAATGATTTATCCTAATCATGGAAGAGAGTGTGGCTAATGCATCAGCCAAGTTGTTTTCTTCACGAGGAATGTGATAAAAATCTACCCTGTCGAAGAATGGTAACAATCTTCTCGCGTAGTATTTGTAAGGGATTAGCCCAGGTTGGCGTGTTTCCCATTCTCCTTTGATTTGATTAGCGACCAAAGCAGAATCTCCGTATACATCCAAGTGTTTGATTCTTAAATCCACGGCTTTTTCGAGACCCATGATGCAAGCTTCATATTCGGCCTCATTGTTTGTGCACTTGAAAGTTAATCTGGCGGTAAATGGAATATGGGTACCTCGAGGGGTAACAATGATTGCCCCAATTCCTCGTACATAAGCATTGACGGCTCCGTCAAAGATCAAGCCCCATTGGGATCCTATCTCAGGTCCTTCGTCTGGTAGTGGCTCGTCATAATCTTTCATCTTGAGGTACACGACGGCCTCGTCCGAAAAGTTAAAACTAATTGATTCATGACCATTGAATGGGTGGTGAGCCAGGTGCTCAGCTAGGATGCTTCCTTTCACGGCTTTCTGAGCGTGATACTCAATGTCGTATTTTGATAACAGCATCTGCCAACGGGAAATTCTCCCGGTTAGAGCAGGCTTTTCAAAGATGTACTTGATTGGATCCATCTTTGAAATCAAATAAGTAGTATGTCGAATCATGTACTGGCGGAGACGCTTGGCAGCCCAGGCCAAAGCACAACATGTTTTCTCGAGCATAGAGTAGCGGGATGCACAGTCAGTGAATTTTTTGCTCAGGTAGTAGATGGCATGCTCTTTTCTTCTCGTCTTGTCTTGCTGTCCAAGGACACCTCCCATGGAATCCTCTAAGACTGTTAAGTACATTATCAAAGGTCTCCCTTCCATTGGAGGAGACAGGATGTGTGGTTCGAGCAGATATTCCTTAATGCTGTCGAACACTTTCTGGCAATCGTCTGTCCAGACACAACTTTGATTTTTCCGAAGAAGTTTGAAAATTGGAGCACAAGTTGCAGTCATGAGATATATGAATCCCGAGATGTAATTCAGACATCCAAGAAATCCTCTAACTTGTTTCTCGGTTCTGGGCGAAGGCATTTCTTGAATTGCCTTGACTTTATCTGGATCTACTTCAATTCCTCGTTTGCTGACGATGAAACACAGGAGTTTTCCTGAGTAGACACCAAAGGTACGTTTGTTGGGGTTCAGGCGAAGCTGAAACTTCTGTAAGCGTTGAAATAACTTTGTCAGATTCTGTATATGATCTTCCTCATTTTCTGATCTGGCAATCATGTCGTCCACATAGATTTCCACTTCCTTATGCATCATGTCGTGAAAAAGTGTAGTCATGGCTCTTTGATAAGTTGCCCCTGCGTTCTTTAGTCCAAAAGGCATAACGCGGTAGCAGAATGTTCCCCAGGGGGTGATGAAAGCTGTTTTCTCCATGTCTTCAGGTGCCATCTTAATTTGGTTGTATCCCAAAAATCCGTCCATGAATGAGAAAACTTTAGATTTTGCTGTACTGTCCACCAACATATCAATATGTGGTAAAGGAAAATCATCCTTAGGACTAGCTTTGTTCAAACCTCTGTAGTCGACGCACATACGGACTTTTCTGTCTTTCTTAGGAACGGGAACAATGTTAGCTAACCACTGAGGGTATTCTGAAGTGACGAGGAAACCAGCGTTGATTTTCTTTTGAACTTCCACTTTGATTTTCATGGCCATCTCCGGATGAGTTCTTCTCAATTTTTGCTTAACCGGAGGGCATTCTGGCTTCAATGGCAAGTGATGCTCCACTATACTGGTATCCAACCCTGGCATATCCTGATTGGACCAAGCGAAGACATCTGAGAATTCTTGGAGTAGTTGTATCAAACTTTCTCTAATCTCTGAACTGAGTAAAGCTCCAATCTTAACCTCTTTTCTGTTCCCATCGGAACCAAGGTTAATGATCTCTAGAGGCTTATTGTAGGGCTGAATGGCCTCTTCCCTTTGTTGAAGTAACCGTGAAATTTCCTTTGATATTTCTTCGTCTTCTTCTTCCTCTGCCTTGAATACAGGAAACCCAAAGCTTGGAGAAGTCATACGATTGCACGTTTCAACGGGGTGTTTTATGATTAATATGCATATGTGTGATGAGTTTTATTTAGACAACGAGGGAAGACTCGGTGTATGCAGTTAATGGAATGTTTTGATGTTTTTAGGGTGTTTTTTAGGATTACCAAATTCCGAAAAAAGAAAAGGGAAAAACTAACGAAGGAACAAAATGACATTTTTATTTATCGACAGTCACTTCTTGAAACAAAGACCCTATAAAACAAAACTCTATTTCCTTGGGCGAAGCAAAGAGGGACATTTTCCTAAGAAATAGTAAAATGCAAAGCCCTATGAAACATCTCTTCACCCTGGGCTATGGTGAGAGGACAAAATAACAATGAAAGTTCCTACTTAGGAGTGCGAATAACAGTCGAAACTTCAACAGCCGTCCAATAGTGGCGAACCCCATTGTGCATTATGTAATCTGGAACCTTAGGCTTGAGTTGGCCTGTGGTAGGTCTTGATTTACCAACCACTGTCTTTGCAACACTCAGACGATCTTCTTCTGCTTCAGCAGACTGAGCGGTGTGAGCATACCCATTTCCAAGTGGAGTATATCAGTTTTTCTTTTGAGGAAACTTCCAATCTTCTGAATGGAGAGACTCGTTGTCGGAGACACTTTCGAGATCATTCTCTTCTGTATTTTGATCTTGCTCTTCTCCCAAGATGGCATTGACTAGGTATGTAAACTCTAAATCTGCAGCCTCTGTGGGTAACTTGGGGATATAATCCTCAATGATGACTTCACCAGTCGATGATGATGAATATCAAGGTTTGTATATCTCTTTTGGCTGAGTAAGGTACTCATAGTCAATGTTCCATCCAGCTGGAACAATGTCTTCAAGAGAGATTTTTGAACTTTCAGGAGCGGAGTATTTCACCATGTAATTGAATTTTACGCTTGGTTCTCCTAATGTATCCCAAGTCTTTCGGGGATAAGACGAACTTCTTCTGATGAACCATGACTTCTGGTGGTGAAGCTGTTAGTAACTTCGTCACTGTTTGGTTGAGTCTTACTTCCAGATCCTTTAGTTGGATAACAGCAAGGTGAATCAGACTCTGTTAGGGAGACGTATCCTGATCTGTGAAGATAGGATAGCCATTCCTCTTCATCGGTGTTTTCCGTACCGATGGTATTGACTGTTTGTTGAACAGGTTGAAGAAAACCTCGGCTACGGAAAGTTTCTTGAATTGGGAGAACTACCTCAATCCTTGGAATAGCCTTCGATGATGTTGGAAAGAAACCAACTCCTGTCCTCAACCACTGGTAGTGCCATCCTTTACAACTTGGATTGCATCTTTGTAGGAAGAGATTGACGCGGCTTTCTCCTTTTCTTTTTCCTTGTCCAAGGAAAGTGCTTGGAATTTAGTTCCAGCGACTTCTTTTGGTTCTATGTCGGAGAATGATGACAGGTTACTGACGATCAAAGCTCGTTCTCCACATATGGTGACCAATTTGTCATTTTGTATGAACTTCAGTTTCTAATGAAGTTTTGAAGTGATTGCTCCAGCCTCATGAATCCATGGGCGACCTAGGAAACAACTGTATGCTGCTTGAATATCCATAACTTGGAAAGTAATCTTGAAAGTATGAGGTTCAATATTTATGGGAAGATCTACTTCTCCAAAAACTGACTTTCTTGAACCATCGAACGCCTTGATGATGACGTGACTGTCCCTTAGCGGGAAATCCTTGAAGGATAATCTTGACAATGTTGATTTGGGCATGACGTTGAGAGAGGATCAATTATCTATTAAGACTCCTGTGAGAACATCACTCATGCAGCTAACTGAGATGTTGAGTGGAAGGTTATGATCCACTCCTTCTTCAGGAAGATCTTCGTCACAGAAACTCAGATTAGTTCCTGCAGAGATGTTGGCAACGATGTTGTTGAATTTCCCTATAGTAACACCAGGTTCTACGAAAGCTTATTCCAAAACTTTCTGTAGAGCTTCCCTATGAGCTTCAGAACTCAATAGCAGGGAAAGCACAGATATCCTAGACAGAGTATGTAGCAGTTGATCTGCAATGTTGTATTCACTCCTTTAGATTAATTTCAAGATCTCATCATTTTCTTTCGCTTGAATAGCCTCGGTCGGATGATTGCCTTGCTTATGTGGTGCTTCTTCCGAAGGTTTCTCCATATTTTCTATTGTTCTGTTGAAGACTCGTCCACTTCTAGTGACTCGACTAACATCAGCAATGTTGACAACAGATGGTAATGGTATTTCCTTACCATTTTCAATAAATGTAGCGTTGTACTTATATGGTATAGCCTTGCTGGACTCATACGGTACATGACCTCGTAAGTAGATGACTAATGGAGCAATTGTTGTCTTCCTGCTGTCATACTTGACTTGCATTGGTTCAACTTGATTAATTTGAGGAGATACGGTAAAGACTTCGTCATCTTCTCTGTTGGCAAGGACTGTAATGGTATTGTCATCCATTAGTTTCTGAATGTAGTTGCGAACGTGCAAGCATCCTCGTGAATTTCTTCGATAGATTCTGCATGTACTGTAAGGATGGAAATCTGTTCCAAAGTAGGCAAATCCAGTTAAAGTCTTATGGAACCTGACTACCGATCCTTCTAGATCTTCAACTTTGTAGATCTTGTATTCTCCTAGACATCCTTGAACCATGTTGATGTCGCATTCAGTTTTGACTCGAATGTGTTGAATCCATCCCAAGTCCATTTGTTCTTGTAATGTAGCTTGAACTACAACACATCCTTGATTATTCATTGGACAAATTTCACATGTGAAGTAGTTGTGAGGTGGTACGTAGCCGTACCCAGCTTGTCTAGCGTGCATTTTGACGAGATTTTCCCCTATCTGACGGATGTCGGAGATTTGAATGACATTGGGGTGTTGATCTATCAGATTCACTGAAGCTTCTTTATGTTGCGGCAAAGGATTCGCTTGGACGTTAGGATTAGTATCTTTAAAGGATGACATTCCGCTCTTCACTAATCTTTGAACGTCAATGTTGAATGGGAAACAGTTCTCAATGCTGTGACCTGGTGCCCCCTGATGATAGGGAAAAGATTGATTCACCTTGAACCAAGGTGAAGATTCATTTGCCGGATTTGGAGGACTCCTTGTCTGAATGAGTCCTTTTGCCAATAACGTTGGAAACAATTCCGCATACGACATTGGTACGGGGTCAAAGGCAGGATACCTTGGTGCCCGATTATTGAAATTTGGAGGTCGAACCTGTTGTTGAGGTTGTTGTGACCTTTGTTGAAATGGTTGTTGAGAAACCTGAGGTTGATAAGCTGGCGCTGAGTTAACAACCGGAGTTATTGTAGCAACTTGAGTTGGAAACTTCTTTCTAGCTTTGTGTAAGACATTGCTGACGTCTTGATCCTTTTTCTTCTGGAATGAACTTCCATACTTCCTAGGACCAATAGAAGATTTTGGTTCTTTGTTCAAGCGTCCTTCTCGAACTGCTTCTTCTAGACGTACGCCCATGTTTACCATCTCGGTAAAGTTACTAGGTGCACTGGCGACCATTCGTCCGTAGTAAAATGGACTCAAAGTCTTGAGATAGATTTTTTTCATTTCTTTCTCTTCAAGTGGAGGACAAATTTGAGCACCAACTTCATGCCATCTCTGAGTGTATTCTTTGAAAATCTCTTTATCCTTTTGAGTCATGGCCCGAAGTTGATCTCTGTCGGGAGCCATATCCAGATTGTACTTATACTGTTTGACGAAGGCCTCTCCGAGGTCTCGAAAAGTACGAATCTCTGAACTGTCCAAGTTCATGTACCATTTGAGTGCAGCACCAGTCAGGCTGTCTTGAAAATAATGAATGAGCAATTGTTAATTATCAATCTGAGTCGATATCCTTCGAGCGTACATCACGAGGTGACTTTGTGGGCATAAATTCCCTTTGTACTTCTCAAAATCTGGTACTTTGAATTTGTGAGGAATCTTTACATTTGGAACCAGACAGAGGTCTGCAGCATTCTTTCCAAATAGATCTTGTCCTCGGAGAGTCTTGAGTTCCTTCTGCATTTGCGGAAACTGTTCCTGGAACTCGTCCAATCTTTCATACACGCCAGCATCCTCACTGGGAGCGTGATGATACATTTGTCCGCCTGGCGGAGGAAAAGTATGCATAATTGGCTGTGGAGAAGCCATGACGGCATATCTTGGTATCTCAGCATTCTGTTGTGTGAAACCCATTGCCGCTACTCTTGAAACTTCAGTTTCCGGAGGTCTGTAACCCTCCGGTGGATGCATATCCATTGTGACTCTTGGAACTTCAGAAATTGGGGGTATGTACCCGTCTGGAATGAAGTTATACGGCATGCCCCAAGGTTGGTTGGGCAGAATGGTATACTGAGGAATAGGAGTAGAAACAATCTCAAAAACCACAGTCCTTTGTGGTTCTTCTGGTGGAGGTTGTCTTTGTGCAACCACCAGGGCATCTACCATACTATTGAGTCTTTCAACAGATTCTTTGAGAGTAGTGACCTCTTCTCTAAGTTCTCCATTCTCTTGCTCTAAGTCTTCCATTCTTTTCTTGCGACTTGAACGAGTGTTGTATGAATAAGACAGCTTGAATGCCTTTGTTCTTCACCTCCTTCTCCTCCTCATTTTCTGGAGTAAGGAAAGTGACGATTAGAACCGCGACAATTCTCGTGTCAGGGCTTAAGACTAAAGTGATGCATGCAATTAAATTAATGTTTTTCAAGGAAACACCATAATTACGTTATGAAACATCAAACTTTTTATTGATTAAGCGAAACGCCGTTTTTTACATACTTTGAAAAGGGAAATACAGAGAAACATAGAGAAAGGACTCTAAAACTTTGACGAAGAGCCGACTTCACGTTCTAACATCTTCTTTTGTTTCTTGAGCTGAGCATTCTCTGACGTAAGCTGATCGATGATCCAGGAAGCAGGAGAGATATCGTGAGAAAGTGACAACTGTGTCATTTGTCGATCGAGTACTTCTAGTAACTCATCCTTCCTTCTTAGGATGTTCTGAATCTCAACATTTTCCATGTCGACGATTCGATACATGTTTCTCCAAGCATTCATTTCTTCACACACCTTGGTTAATGCCGCTTGTAATTTCTCAACATCGGTGGAGAAAAGGAAGATTGGTTCCCTTAGGGGAATAGGTTCTTGACGCTGGTATGGCATCCTGAGCTTGAATGTCCTGACGAGTACCCATTGGAGGTAAGGATCCAAAGAGATGCAAAGATGTTTTCCTAACAATCTTATCCCTTTGCTGTGAACAAGACGCCAGGCTTGGACAATTTCCTTCTTCAACATGTTACCATGATCGTCGATGTTTTTGAAGAACAGACCCTCCAATTGAATACTACTTGGTATGTTTTTCATGGGATAACCGTATTGACGACGGGCTAAAGCTGGATTATAACTGATTCCTCCCTTAGTTCCAATAAGGGGTACGTTGGGATAACTTCCGCAACTGAAGATGATCTTGGTTTCGTCGTTGTCAGGACTACACCAATCAATGTCTGAATGAGTGAGGAACATGATTGTCTATGACCAGTGAAGGCCATCCCTCATGTTCCAGAAAGTGCTAGACTTCGGCAGGTGCGAGACGAACCATTCGTATAACAATGATACGCAGCATGTGATTAATCCTCCTTGATGCAAGTTTCTTGAATGCACAGAGTAATAAGCATCCTCAAGCAAGGTTGGAACTGGATTTCCAATTAAGAAGATCTTAATTACGTTGATGTTGACGAAATTGTCAATGTTAGGAAACAAAAACAATCTGTAGATGAGAAATGCCAAGATGTCCTCAAAAGCGCTCATATCTTGGATGCTAACAAAGTACCGAGCTTGTTCCAACAGGAACTTGGAGGGCAATCCTTGAATTCCTCCTTTGCTCACCATATGAGTTCTAACGTCGACTACGTTCAAGGGAGTAGTTGCTGCAATGATAATGTCGTCAGGATTCTTTTCCAAACCGGAGTACGGATCTTGCGCGTACACGGGTATTCCAATCAGACGAGAGTACCCCTCCAACGTAGGCATGAGTTGATAATCTGGAAAGGTGAAGTAGTGATACGTTGGATTGTAAAACTGCACCAAAGTTGGAAGGATCCCATCCACAATGTTGGTATTAAGAAGAGGCAAAAGTTTTCCATACTTCTCCTTGAAAGCCTGGGGGTTGACCACCAGTTTTCCGAGCTTTTCCAATTCCTCGACCTTAGGAATTTTGAAGGTGTATTTCCTAGCTCTCTTTCTTCCGTAATCCATGGTATAGATCCTTAAGTCCTTTCTTCGTTTCTCTCTTTCTCTCTAAGAAGTTCAAAACGTTCGTTATTTAGTTTCCTTGAAAAACGACTCGAAAAATACTTTTTGTTTTTATTATAATGAATGCATGAATGCATGAATGCACACACAAGAGTTTTTAACAAACATGGTGTAGAAGGGTATAGTGGTCATGGAGTCACATCGCAAACCTCGCCCCAGGGTAAACTAAAAATAAGAATTTTTGTACCTGTAGAACAGGTTCTAGGGGTCTCAGAGCTTTCGCTCAATCTTAAAGATACGTTGACTGATATCTATAAGAGAGTTTTCTCTGAGTGTAGTATCTGCGTGACAATTACTTTCGTAATCACCGCTCTACGTCCTAAAAAGGCTTCAAGTGGGGTTAATGTGTTTCTAGGTCCTCCTGGTACAAATCAGTCTCGGAATGCATTGGCGCAGTTAATCACAACCAGCCAGGCAAATCCAAAGAGTAGATTTGGGAACCAAGATTAGAGGGTTTCACCGAGAAGACATCCTCCATCCTATCTTATGTTGCACTCAAATCTGGGTATAGGATTTCTCACCACAAGGGGGAATCAAGCCCTTTCCCGATACAGAAAAAACAGAATAAACAAGTATAAATGCAACAAACACATGAAATGACACAGAGGTTAGGCAGGACCTCTCTTAATTGAGGGGGAATCTGGCATCCCTAATTTCTCATTGGGGTTGGACCAGCACAGGTCAACCATTGGTATGGATGAAAAACCAAGGTTATTACTTGTCCCCAGCAGAGTCACCATTTTTCTGTGGTGTCGTTTTGTTACCTCCCCGTTTCACTTGGGAGGATGGCACGCTAGACCCTTCACACGAAATTTGGAAGGAGGGAAGTGCCCGTTGCGGGAGGAATTTTGTTTCAGTTCTTCCTACGATAGCACACGAACTTTTTAATTATCCTACGAAAGAGGAAGGGAAAAAAGATCTCAAATAAACCCTAGGAGTTTGCTAAGTGTGGGGATTCACCTAGACTAGATATTCTGGAGCTTGGGAGGTCGATTATACATAGGTAAGGTTTTAAGCACCCTATGTATCCGTAGTACTCTACGAGAACCTTCTTTGTGTCTATGTGTTTGTGTTTGTTGCTAATTGATTGGGAAAGTTTCTCCTTTGTATTAGGAGAAGGAATTGAATTGAATTAAAGGAAAGACAGACAGACTGAGTTTTTTTAGTTTTTTATTAGCTCGCTGAGATTCCTTGTGAACCTCATGCCTACATATCCCTAATGGATGTCTGAGCTTTTTGTAGTTCGGAGAACTAATTAGGGAAGTTAATTATTTTTGATGCCTTGCTTGAAGCTCAAGGTTGAAGCTTGAATTAAATCTGTGTTTACAGAAAAGAGACATGAAATCATCTTTACAGAGAGGTATTTCTACTATTCCACCACAAACATTGAAAGTGACAGAAAAGCTGAATTCATTTCATTAAGAGAGGGACCTTACTTGTGTATGTATAAGTATTCCAGTCAAATGTCTCTTGAATGAAAGAAAGATTCTCAACCAAATTAGGGAAAGTTACACATGCCTGGGTTAACTAGCCAGAGCATGTCTTTCAAAATCCTAAATGGGAGAATGATTAGAATTAAAATGTAATGTTTGTTTGTTTGTTTGAATATGGTGAGATAGGAGAAATATCTCTCTATAGAGATAAGCTATATCTATCTACTGTATAAAAGATTTAATTTTAGCTGGCTTGTATGACTCCACTGGAAATTGACTTAAACTAAGAAATTTTGTGTACTGTACAAAGCCCAGAATTGAGGCTGACTCTAGCTGGAGAGACTCTATTTTGTGCCTTGTATGAAGCCCAAGGTTGTGGCTGACTGTTGAGGAAACTGAGTATGGATGACTCTATGGGGAAAAGATCCTAAAGGTTAGGAATCTTTTGACATAGGAAATGTGGTTTATCTGCCTTATACAATGCCCAAGGTTGTGGCTATTTGACGGTGAAGGACTCACTGGTGAGACTCTATTATCTGCCTTGCACAAAGCCCAAGGTGTGGCTGACTCTCTAGGGGAATACCCATGAGTAGGGTTTTGACTTAAAGGGGAGTATGTGCCTTGTACAAAGCCCAAGGTTGAGGCTGACTTTTAAAATGGGGAAAGATCTACCAGTGTGGGATCTTTTGACTCAGAGGGGATTTTTGACTCTGTTGAGGATTATCCTATTGTTTAGGAACTAAAGGTTGACCCTACTGAGGATTGTGCTTTTGATAAGCAGAGATTGAGGAATGAAAGACCCAGGTTTGAAGATTGACTCTACTGGGGAATTTGTTTGAGTAATTGACCTAAGGTAGACTCTGCGGGGTAATTGGTTTTTATTGAATGAGACTGACCTAGGTGGGACTCAACTGGGTAGTTTTTGAAAGTTTGAAAAGATGATTTGGAAGCTAACCCTTTCCAGGGAATTTGGATTTGAAGGATTAATTTTGGAGGCTAACCCTTTCCAGGGGTTTACTCTGCTGAAGAGTTTTATCTTTTGAAAAGTTTGACTTTTTGGAAGCTATCCCTTTCCAGGGAATTTTGTTAAAATGAAGGAATGATGTGGAGGCTAACCCTTTCCAGGGGATTTTGTTAAAATGAAGGAATTAATGGAGGCTAACCCTTTCTAAGGAATTTGGATTATGAAGGAAGAGTGATTAACTATTTGAGACTTCTAATGAATATAAGGGTGACAGAGACTGTCCATGTCTCTCATTCCAAAAGGTGTGCTCAATATTGAGATTGAGGCATTCTTAGCTTGTTTAAAGTCTGGTTTTAAGAATGGAAGAAACTCACCAGGGTAGGCTAAGAGGTGACTAAAGACCTGTTCCTATGTTTCTAAGAAACCTGATGGGTCCTTGTATACAAGCTCAAGAGGAAGCTGGGAATGCTTTTAAGAAGCCTGTGGGTCCTTGTACAAAGCCCAAGAGGAGGCTAATCGAGGGTCCTTGTTATAGCACATGAGAAAGCTATGTGGTTTTTGAACTTATTTTGGCTCTAAGCAAATGGGTAAGAGGTTTCACCGGGAATAATTCCTCTTGGGTGGATGTGTCCTAGTTTTAGTTCTAAGGCTTTTTTCAAGATGTTTCACCGGGAATAATTCATCTTGAGGTTTGAACTAAAGATCTCTAATTAGGAAAGAGCCTTCATCGGGAAGACATTCTCAATCTTAGGCCATAGTCCTATAATATATATATATATATATATATATATAGTTTATTTGTCCTAAGGTTTACACTCAGACGTAGTTCTAAACAGTATATATATATACAATTTATATTTGACAGTAATTTAAATGAAAGCTTGTAAATTGAAAGCTATAAAGCCTAACCTGGATGGAGTGGAGGCCTTTGAAAGATGTATGTACAAAGCCTTACCAGCAGCTTGGTTGTTTATTGATAACACTTGAATATTTATTAAAAATAGTTAAAGGTTTTTGAAAACAGAAGAAGTGAAGATGGACACTAGGTCACATAGGTATCTGAAGAGTTTCACCAGGAATAATGCCCTTCAAATACCAGAAGAATGTTTTGAAAACAGAGAGAAGATTTTGTAAATACAGTTTTGAAAAACAAACTATGAAAAGAAGAAGGTGTTGGTTCTTACACTCTATTAGAGGCCCAAAGAAAATGATTTACTGTTTATGAAAAACAGTTGGAAATGATTTGAAATGATACAAGGTTTTGTTGTTTGAAAACCTTGATCGGCTGTTTAATCGGAGATTGAAAACAGTTTTGAAAAATTGATAAAAGTCAACTTAATTATGATAAAGGCAAAGCCTATCCCTAATTAAGACCTAAGTAATTAGGGTTTGATCCCAAAGTATTTACAAGAGATTAGGTTTTTGAAAAATCAAATTAAAAACTATATTTAAAGTATTAAAACATTTAAAAATAAGTCATTTTAAACCTAATAAAAATATATCAAATAAATATTATTTTTGTGATTTTTTTGGATATTCATAAGATACATATATTAGATGAGAAGTGTTCAAAAAGTGGAGTTAAAATGAATTAATTAGATAGGTTAAATGATTAAATGAAGTTGTGAAGAATTTGAAGAAAACAAGTGTTAAAAAAAGAGTTTTGGCCCTTGGAGGGTTTGAACCCACGCCCTTGTGGTTCTCAGCTCAAAACAACACCACTGGGCCAAGCGCCAGTTGGTGATTATGAAGCGCGTTCAGTTGGTTATGTTTTAAAACAAGTTGCAAAATATTGAAAAATAAAAGAATCTAAAAGTCTGGGTCGAGGGGGATTCGAACCCCAGACTAGAGGCATGAGAGGACTAAGAGCGCATGTGAGGCCACTAGGGAAAACGATGAATTCGTTTAGGAAACGCCTACCACTCAAAATATAATAAACTTCACCCAGAGATTTGAATTTTGCGCGCCACAACCATGGTCGTCTTCAACCTCAAGCTCTCAAATTTTGAATTTGTGAACTTACTCATTTCTCAACCAAACAGGATGATGTAAACATGGATTTCACTCTAAATTTCCTCACGAACCCAAATATGTAACTAACACAAATTTATATTAACTACATCTAATGAATTAACTGAAAAACGTGAAGAACCCTAGAATTTAAAAACAAAATTAAATGATGATACTGAAGAATAAATGAATGATGATAGAGGGTTTTTAATCCTCTGATGATGCTGAATGAATTGGTGTCGAGATATATTGCAAAGAGTACTTAAATAATAGAGTTAGTGTTTGAAAAAGTACCTCTGAAAATGGAGGTCGATAGCAATGGTGGAGAACTTCTGGCTATGGATGAATGATCACAAAAGCTTCCTGGGGACTCAGTGATGCTAACTTAATACTTATTGCAACTTGAATGCTTCAGAATTGCTCTACCCGACCCCTCCTATTTGAGCTTCAAGTGAGAATGGAAGATTGTGATTATGCACTTACAGATAGGCTGCGACCATCTAGATAGCTTCACTACACCCTAAGAAACGTGTTTGAATGCTTGGACTTGCTTGACACCCTCTGAATTGTTCTACAGACCTCCAATTGCTCGAGCTCCAAAATGAAAGTGACTATGGTGTTCTTGCACTTACAAAAGTGATCCAGGTGCTTGGATCACTTCTAATGAACCTCCTTCAGATGTTAGAAGGCTTACTTTCAAAAGAAGAGCTCTGGTTTGAAGAATTTGATTCTTCTTGCCAAAGAACTTTTGAAAACCATAAGCAAGAGGGAGAGAAGGAGAAAGCAAGAATTATAGTTGCTTTGGTGTGTCTATTACTGAGGTATGCACTTGTATTTATAGGCAAAAAGTTCAGTACAGATTGGAGGAGTTAGCTTGCTTAATGAAGTTACTTTGGTTTCTTGGCCATGAAGAAATTCAAGGAATCTCCAAAATGCAATGATGGCAAACTCGGGCTAGCTCCCTATCCATTGATCTCTTGTGATCTTGGGGAACATTTATGATGCAGAGGAGAGTTCTAATTGGTTGGGAAGAGATGCCTTTGATGATTCACCACTTGGCCATAAATTTCCCAAATGTAATCATTACATAATCACGTGTTCTTGTTTTGGGAATATTCCTTAATTCTTATGCCATGGTAAAACTGAATGCATGGAATCTCTACTGATATGTTATGGGTCATGTAGCATCAATTGGTAGAGCCATTTGCACAAATTTGCAAAGTTTCAAATTGTATATGACCTATAATTTCTCTTCATGAGGCCAACTTTGGACAATCATAACTCCTAGCTCAAAATGAATTTGGAGAAGGTTGAGCACAATTTGGAAAACCCTTAACATGTACTTCAATTCATTAGTTTGGAGTTTCTTCCAAATCACTTGGCAAAATTGTGTAAAATGGGCCTAAAGTTGGAAGAAAACTAGGTTAAAAACACTTAGAAATGTTTCTAAGTTTTTATGACCTATAACTTCCAAAGCTCAAATCTCATAAATGATTGATCTCTTGAAAAACGTTCCAATGTAAAACGTTGTTTTATTTGGTGAGATCTACAACTTTCATGTTGGAAGTTTTTTGAGTTGTGTAGGTGAAATTTTGAGATCCATGAACTAGGTCAAAATGCACTAGTTTGACTTTTTGTTGACTTTTTGATCTTTGATGATTTTTCTTGATTTTCTTTGGTCAAAAGAATTCAATAATCATATATTGATGATATTGATCCTTAGAAGTCATAGTTTGACCCAAAATCCTAAAAGTCAAATGTGATCTTGTACAATTGACTTTTTCCAGATGAAGTGAAATCTTGGACTTTTGTGATGAATCAAGTTC
Source organism: Vicia villosa (assembly GCF_029867415.1). NCBI lineage: Eukaryota > Viridiplantae > Streptophyta > Magnoliopsida > Fabales > Fabaceae > Vicia > Vicia villosa. The sequence goes on along the minus strand of NW_026705951.1, from coordinate 174,786 downwards.
TTCTCCACAGATGAATGATATGAATGGATTATGTGGAGGTAGTAGAAGTTCTTGAGCCATGTTTTGATTTGTGGACCCATGTCCTGATTAAAAGTCAACTATCCATGTGAATTAGGTCTAAAACCCTAATTGTGGAACAGATGAAATTGATGACTGTAAATCTTGAATTGAAGTACAATGCCCAATGGATGTTGTCATATGGATCATTTAAGGATGATTGAAACCTTTGAGTGATGCACTGGAGCTTCTTAGGATTTCCCAAATGTGGTCCCTGAATTTTAGTCCTTGATGGGCTCAAAACCCTAGCTGAGCAAACCTGAGTCTAGATGACTGGTGTCTAATCAATCATAGGTGAATGAAAGAATCATTTGAGTCTTGTGATTGTATTAGTGGTTAATCTCATATTGATTGGTCCTTTGCCCGAACTCTCTTGTCCTTGAGCACCCTCGATTGAGTACTAGATGAACAAGTGACTGCTCCGAGTACCTGTCTTGGATTTGATGAAATGTCTGGAGATGTGACATCTCAGGGGGGGCCAAAATTAGGGTATTACATGTAGCAGTGAAATTGGCGAGACTAAAGCCATGGGAAAGACTTAGCTCATTTTTTAAACAAAGTTGCCACCGCGCTTTATTGTTTCCAAAAGGAATGGGAGAAAGAGAGAATAAAACCCACAGAAGTTTTTAAAATAAAAACTAATAAACCTATCAGAGATTTGGGTAAAGGGGTTTGTTATACAAGGGGAAGGTTTTAAGCACCACTCATATCCATGGTACTCCATTGGAACCTCTTTGAAAATGTTATTGTTTTTGTGTACATCTATTTGAAAAAGCATATGTCAATTTGTTTAAAAAAGAGTGTGGGGATGGGAAAAGAAGGTTTTAAAAGTGAGCTGGATAAGACATCGCATCTTATGCCTACATACCCTTTTTAAGGAAAATGGAAATCAGAGCTTTTGTAGTTCCTCTTAAAAGGAAAATAAAAGGGGGCCAAAGTGGCCAAACTTTTTTTGGTGTTAAGCTTTAACAATACTTAAAAAGTTTTTTGAACGGTTAAGCTTTAACAATACTTAACAAGTTTTTAATAAAAAGGGGACCAAGCTTTAACAATACAGGGTCAATGGACTAAGAGTAGTTTCACCGGGAATAATTCTTCTCTTACTGCCAAGTTCTTAAAACAAAAAGGGTGGTTGAGCTTTAACAATACAAAACCAAATATGAATGAATGGTGGATGATGAATATGAAACACATGCATGTGGGTTACATAAACAAAGCATATACAAATGATAATACAATGGATAATGGGTATAAAACACAACGATAAAGATCAACAAGTGTGTACAAAGGATAATGGTTAAGATAAACAAATAAGTACAAAACACAAGGATTGAAATCAACAAGCATATGTACAAAGTAACAAGTTCATGGATAAGCAAAGATCAACATGTTTCTTTTTGGATTAGGGTTTTAAATCTAGGGTTTTTGAAATTAGGGTTTGAAATTAGTGTTTTGCAACTAACATCTAAACCTAATTAATTTTAATGATTAAATACCAAATCCTAAAAGAGGATTGGTCTAAGGGTACATCTAAAAGTCAAAGACATGACATCCTAACCCTAAAAATGATTTTTTGGTTGATTTTTAATATATAAAAAGACATGTTTTTGATTAATTTTTGAATGATAAAATATAAATATTTCTTGGATTTTTAATTTATGATATTAAAATAGACAACATAAATAAATAGAACAAAAAATTTGAAGTTAAAATAGTTGAGTTTGCTATTTTAAATAATTTATCAAAGTTTAAATAAAAAGTAAAATAAGAGGTGATAAAAATGAAGGTTTTGTCTTCAAAGGGGTTTGAACTCAGGTCCCTTAGATTGCAAGTCAAAAGATTAGCCACTAGGCCATGCGCTTGGCCCAGTCAATGGATGCAACCATGTGGTAAAATATCAACACAGGTGCATAAATGAAGAAAACACAAAATATGAGATTTCTTGCAAAAGGAGGGGCTCGAACCCACGCACTAGGGGGTGTAGCAACCTGCCCTAAAAATTAAGCTTTTAGAGTCGCCACCTATTCTACCAGGGCGAATAGGAAACCCTACGTAGTTAAGAGATTCGGGGTAAGATATTATATTCAGATCAAGGGAAGGTGTTAGGCACCCTTAACCCTTTCCTAAGGTTTTGTGTTTAAGGCAACGGTTTTATGGCTAAAACTATTAAGGTTAATAGCTAAAGAAATGAAAAGGGTGAATGGCAAAATTCGAACCTAATTAGTATTTTGGGGAAGGGGACTCGCCGTGTTGCCAAGTGCCTACGTACCTCCTTATGGAGGATCAGAGTCTACGTAGTTCGGGGCAGGGTTGTACGCCTTAGATTTAATATGAGGTTGTTTGAAGGTATTTTGAGTTACCTTATCGTAGTTTTGAAATTTGTGGTTTTGCAAGGTATTTTGAGTTACCTTATTCGCAGTTTCAAAATTCGCAGTATTGAAGAGATGAGTGTTTTAAGATTTGGCGTACAACCCTGATTTAATATGTTTTCGTTAGGTGTGATGGTCAATAGGTTTGATCACCATAGTTAACGAATTAGATGAAGGATTGCTGACCATTCTGATCGATAGATTCGATCATCACAAACAACAAATAAAATGTATTTTATTTTTAGATAATTAAATTACTAGTTTTATCGTTATCTCTCGTAATCAATAGATTTGGTTATTACACGATAACGAATTTCATTATTGTATTTTATTGCTTTATTTCCCGCCAATGCGATCATTAGGTATGATCAAATCGAAGAGAAAATTAACCAAGGATCAATTGAATAAGAATTAATGTTTTTTCCAAATGGCCAATGGAATTGGGCAAACCCTAATACTTTGATAACCTTTCTAGGGTTTTGTGATTTTTTAACAATTAAAATTGATTAAATGAATTAAATCGACATAATCGAAATAATAAGGAGATGATCCTAAATCCTAGTTAGGAGCCTAATCCTAATTTTACTATCCTAATCCTAATTGAATAATTTAATTAAATATTTAAACAATAAAATTAATAAAAAAATAAAACTTGGTTTTGATCATGTGCTGCTGACTCCTCAGTGTCCACGGTATGCCTTCAGCCTTATGGGCGTTGGATCTTGTGTTGCTGAAAATCTGATGGTAGAGAACTGAGGTACATCGTGTATGCGTGTGAAGGCGTCATATTAAATCAACGTAGTTTGCAAGTGGAAAAAACATTGTCCCCAGCAAGGTTCGAACCTGGGTTTTGTAAGACCAATGAATCCTTACCCCTTACAAACCCATCTTCTTCTGTTTCTTGATAATAATACCACACCAATAAAAGATATACAATATTAAGAATTAATGGGAAGAAGTCAAACACTCAAACCAACCTGGCCCCACCTGCGTACACAACAACCAATTATAGCGAGAGAGAGAGAGAGAGAGAAAAGGAATTTCGTGGACCCCCAATCAGAAGACGACGCGTGCATGCTGGGAGAGTCAACATGCTGACCGACAAACAGCGCAACGCCACGCGTGTAGCTTCTGCTTGTCTTCCTCTTTGGCACCAAGCACCAGATTTAGCTTCGGTTCTCCTACCTATTCACTACAATCTCTGCAACAAAGTTTCGTAACCAAAATTCTGGATTTTTCAAACCTTCAAGAACACGATCAAGAAGGAAAACTACCGGCCCAGATCACCTTAAAACTATCCTCTGATCAAGAATATTGCGTTCGTTTGGGCCAAAAACCATTAAAAACATGAACCTGATGCAAGAACTCAACCTTGCTCAACAATGGTGGTTCGCGAATCCTGTACCAAAACTCAAGAACGATCAATCTAAACAGTCCTAAACATCAACCTGAACATGGAAAGGAGCATCAAATTCATTTAAATAGCCTAAATAAAAAATTCAAGATTGGAGAATATACCACAACCGGTGCAATTGAAGGAGGACGTTCTCATGCGTTGCAAGCTTCAAGAATAATCGAAAATTGCTCCAGGCATCTTCAGGAGTGGAATAGGATCAATGGAGTGGGCTGAAAGTGACGGTGAAAAGAGTTTCTTCATGCCCTAGTTCTTTTGTAATTTTGTGAGCTTTGTACGTGCTCTTCTAGACTAGGATTCCCCTCCCTTTCTTCTGAATGCAAAGGGCATATATAGAGGAGTCAATTAGGTTTAGGATTGGGCTTGGATACTAAGTTATAGAATGACATAGAAACTTGATAAATCTTATGTGTAATTATTTCTAAAATTGGCCTCCCTCATTCATAATCAAGTTCCCACGAATTTGGAATTCCATGTGATGTTATTTGGGTCTTCAAATGATTAAAAGTAAAATCCTATAATTTATTTCACTATTTTATGATTTTATTTAATTTATTTTAGCATCTAAATGAATAAAATCTAAATAAATCAAATAAATATCATAAACATGTGGGAATAATCTTATGGACTTCTATTTATGTGTCAATCATGTTTAGAGTCCAAAACTTGGGCCCATAAACCTAAAATCCCAAGATTGGTCCATTAGGGTTTCACACTTTCCTTGATTTTTGATCAACTTCTGGGCCTCATATCTCCCCCAATTTTTATCATTTTGGGATGTTCTTGGACTTTTTAGAAAGCTCAAAGAGTCCTCTAAACACTCCTTTTGGTTTCATCTCCATTGAAGTTTCCATGCTCATGTTATGGGCTTTTGAAAAAGATGACCTTTTAATGACCTTTTTGGAGGACCTGTAATGTATTGGACCATATCTCTTGAATAAAGCATTTCTAGCCTTGGCACGTGAGAGACAAAGTTGTAGAGAATCCATTTTCCTTCAGAATAGGCTTTGGTTGGGAAACTTTTGATATTCCATGTGAAAGTTATGGCCAGTCAAAGTTGAGTTGACTTTTTAGTTAAAAAACCCTAATTTGAACTTTTGACTTTGTTCATTTATGTGTTTTTATTAATGAATCATGATCAACCTTTGATCAAATGATGGACATAACCTCAAATACCTGATGTTGACCAAAAGTCTTGAAGTTTGACTGTATTTGGACTATAGTTGACTTTTGGGTCAACATAGTTGATTATTGATCACCTGAACCATCGACTGAACAATCTTGTGATCCAAAGCTTGAAAATTGACCTAGAGATGCTCTGAGACATATGAGATACCTTGAGTTTCATTTGAGGCCTTAGGGATTCAAACTCCTTTGATAAAATGTAAACCCTAGCTTTGGAGATCCTGGATTAGGAGGAGCTTTTGATTGAATATAAGAGGGAAAATTTTGGGGTATGACAACTGCCCCTGTTCAATCTTCTTAAACCTGAAGAGTCAGATAGGCACGTCTTCCTATCGTGATCTAAAGGTAGAAGATGATTAAACACTGAAATGCCCTGAAATTTGCGTTTGTTGGGAAGAAGTTCCGTGGGAGATGGGCTTAAAGATGCCATCCGAGGTAAATACCCCTCTCTTTTTTTAGAACGTAAAGCAGATCCTTTATGGAAGGAACCACGTCTTTTGATTGTAGCATTGCCTGTAAAGGCAACCTTAATTTTATGCAATGTTATGATGCACGTGATGTATGATGCAGTGAGCTTCTCAAAATAAATGAGAGCAATGTATGTATATGGATTATGTATGAATGAGGTATGTAATTGAATGATGCATGACTATTAGCTATGTTAGTTGAAGTATGTTAGTAACTTTGGAAAAGAAAAATAAAACCCTTGTTTGTTACTGGTGAAGTTTTGAAGAAGATCACTGCCGAGGGAATAACGTGATGCATAAACCCGATTGGGGAACCCTTTGAAAAAACCTTGTTGTAACACCCTTTGTAGAACATTATCGTAAAACCCTTTGTAATTTTGAAGGAGATCACTGCCGAGGGACTAACGTGATGAATAAATGTAGCTATCAATAGCGAAGGCTCGCAGTTTGTTGTGTAGAAGATAATTAACTTGCTGTAGTGCTAGCAAGGTTTCGCAGTTTGTAGGTAACCCACTTACTATAGTTCTAGTAAGTCTTCGCAGTTGGTATAACCCACTCACTATCGTAGTTTTAGTAAGTCTTCGTAGTTGGTATGACCCACTTACTATAGTTCTAGTTAGTCTTTGCAGTTGGTCTAACCCACTTACTAACGCAGTTTTAGTAAGTCTTCGTAGTTGGTATGACCCACTTATTATAGTTCTAGTAAGTCTTCGCAGTTGGTCTAACCTACTTACTATCGTAGTTTTAGTAAGTCTTTGTAGTTGGTATGACCCACTTACTATAGTCCTAGCAAATCTTCGCAGTTGGTCTAACCCACTTACTATCGTAGTTTTAGTAAGTCTTCGTAGTTGGTATGACCCACTTACTATAGTTCTAGCAAGTCTTCGCAGTTGGTCTAACCCACTTACTATCGTAGTTTTAGTAAGTCTTCGTAGTTGGTATGACCCACTTAATATAGTTCTAGTAAGTCTTCACAGTTGGTCTAACCCACTTACTATCGTAGTTTTAGTAAGTCTTCGTAGTTGGTATGATCCACTTACTATAGTTCTAGTAAGTCTTCGTAGTTGGTCCAACCAACTTACTATCGTAGTTTTTAGTAAGCCTTCGTAGTTGGTATGACCCACTTACTATAATTCTAGTAAGTCTTCGCAGTTGGTCTAACCCACTTACTATCGTAGTTTGTGTAACCCCAAAAGGATCACTTGCTATAGTTCTATCAAGCTCACCTGCACCAATAGGAATCACTTGCCCTGGTTCGGACAAGTTTACCTGCACCAATAGGAGTCACTTGCCCTGGTTCGGACAAGTTTACCTACACCAATAAGAATTATTTGCTATAGTTCTAGCAAACTTACCTGCACCCAAGGAATTACCTGGCATGGTTCTGACAAGCGTACTTGCATAAATTTCTTTGGCATATCCGCAGAACTTAGAAATATGAGAGCCAGAGACCTGGCGTTGTATATGCTGTTTGTACCAAGTTAGCGTGCGAAGCGTGGTGTGTAAAGCGTAGTGTGTAATGCATAGTGTGTAAAGCGTAGTGTGCGAAGCGTAGTGTGCGAAGCGTGGTGTGTAGCGTGTACATGCCTATGATCCTGATGTTTGTACCACGTAGATGCCTTTTGACTTGAATGATTATGTTGATGCATGTATGCTAACGATAATGCATATGTATGTATGCTGATGCTAATGCATTTGTATGTATGCTGATGCAATCCCCAGATTTTATCTCCTTAAACCCATTGAACTTTGTTCAAACCATATTTGCACCTATACCACGACAGTGCTTATGCCGGCTTGGTAATGTGGATAATGCTTATGCTTATGCATATGCGTAGTTTGTTTATGAGTGAAATGAACAGCAAGGTCGCTATCATTGGTAATGTTACCGGGATACATCAATCAGGTGATTAGGGTGTATATACCCGTAAGGTTTCTATCATCGGTAAGGTTACTGGAAAACTCCAGATTGTACGATTTAGGGAATGAACAATCAGTGAGATTACTGACAACGGTAAGTTTACCGGGAAGCAGGTGGACAATATGGTTTAGCACCAGAGTGATGACTTGGATGTTTTGATGTATGGGATGTTTTCTAGAATAAATCCTAGTTCGGATTGTATTTGAATGATCGTTGATAATGTCTTTGTGATTGCAAAATATCCTCTGTAAAATGATTATGATATGTAGTATGCGAACGCTCCAGATGATAGGTCGTTGATAACCAAAGCGTATATAGCTTGTTAATTTTGTAAGGTTGTTGGATGCTAGCGTGACTTCCCAATCCCTGTTTTTGCATTTTGAAGATCGTAGTTAGGAGGAAGTTTTGTCGGATGTTGTAAAGTGTGAGAACGCCTTTTCCTTTTGCCGTGCATCCTGCCCTGGTTTGGCTTTTTGAACAACTCCACGCCTTTGAATATTCGAAGTTCTCCACGCCTTTAACCTTTTGTAATTCGCACCTTTAACCTCTTGAAATTCTCCACACCTTCAGCCTTTGGAGATTTTCCACACCTTTAGCCTTTTGAGGTTCTCCACACCTTTAACCTTTTGAATTGTTCGCCCTATGGATTTGATATCCGCTGCCCCAATATTTTCGTGGAAAAAGATGCCTTTGATCTCCCAGCCATGAAGGAAGTGCTCCAAGAAATAACCTTGTCTTAAAATGTGATTCAGTGTTTGCATTGAAGGGTATGCCCTTGTCTCCGGGATATGGAAGGTTGTCTATAGTGTTCTATCCTTTTGGTTTAAATTCTTCCCATGTTTGACATGCCCCTGATTGAGATTGCTTCGAGATGTGACCCAAGTCGATTGAACCTTAGGATGAATGCCCCTAGTTAATAGGATCTTTGATTGCATGCCCCTGTAATCCTTGAAGTTTTTCCCCTGTTTAGGAGAACCCTCTGGACGTGGTTTCCTCATTCAAGAGTCTTTATTAGAAATGCTCGCTTTTGATTAACCAATTCCGAGATCTCCTTAAGTGCTAAGTGTATACACGTAGATGACGTTGTACCCTTTGAGAAGTAACTCCAATGCAATGCATAGGCAAGTTTTGAAATCGGAGTTCGTTATGAATTAGGACTGGATGATTAGAAATGAATGTTAGAAGAAGCGCAGTGGTTAGAAATAGTTTTAACAAACCTAGGAGTCAGTATAAAAAAATCCTGCTTAGTATGCTTTCGTAGTTAACCTTGCCTCAATTAGGATTTTGAATGTTGTAACTTGGCCTGGTTCAAGGTTTAAGAAACAACGGATATAAGGCTCAAAATTTATTTAACCCACCCCTTTCTCCTTGATGTTCTCCGAATCCTAAAAATTCTCCTAATCCAATGAATGTCCTTTGTATGTAAGAGAATTCTTTCAGTTTTGATGTTGACCAAAAGCTTTAGTAGAGATCCAAGCGCCGATGAAAAATGTTGTAGAGATCCAAGCATTGACGGGAAGCTTCGATGATTTAGCAGTCACAAGAAATATCCTTTGTATTTCGCCTTTGTTTTGTTTTTATCCCTTATTTTGGCATGAACCATTTCCTTTGAGTTTGATCCATCAGGATGCCCTAATTTTTGCCTAAGTCATTTTTGTTTTCTTTTATGGAATTTTCCGTTTTGACTTAGCGGGCGATTTCCTCCTCTTTGAATGCTCCTTTTGATCCTTGGATTTTGAATATTGTGACTGCCATGTTGACATTGATTTGTAAGCTTCAACTTTGATGTGTCCTCGATGATGTATTGAGGAAGAAGATGTTGTAAATATTGTTTTCATTGCTTCCTCATTTTTGATGAATGAATGCGAGGAAGAAGATGTGCTTAAACCTTTGTTTGATCGTTATGCTTGACCCTTTGCTTAAATCTTGGCTTGGATTGACTGATTCTCTTGACAACCAAAATACACCATTGAATTAATCGAAATCAACCTTGCCCCTGGTTGAAATCAAGGTTTATTTGAAAAGTAGAAAACAAACTCCAACTCCTGGTTCGAGGGGGTGACGAGGGATTAACATCCTTATATCTCCACTGTTTAGGAATTGAAACAATGCTTGTACATCGTCGGCTCGGTTTTACCTTGAAAGCATGGGTTTAGCTAGGGGTGGCAAAACGGGCCAGGGCCCGCCGGGTCGCCCACGCACCCGCCAAAAATTGGCGGGTTGGGTTGGGATTTTAGGCTCGCCGCTCGCCAAAACTCGCCCCGCCAAAACCCGCCGCCCGCCATACCCGCCCCGCCAAAGCCTGCCGCTCGCCAAAACCCGCCCCTCTTCCAAAACTCACTCTTTTTTTAGTTAATTCTAGTAATTGCAATTCTTAATGGTTTATTTTATACATTTATTTATAAATATATGTAATATTTTTTAGAGTAAATTTGTTAAAGAATTACTTTTATAAAAAATTGTTTTAAAAAATAAGTGAAAAGTTTAATTAAAAGGTAAAAAACGCATATTAATCTATTAAAAAAATATAAATAAAAATAGGTGGGTAAGCCCGCCGTCCGCCAACCCGCCATCTTGGCGGGGCGGGCATGATTTTGATGCCCATTTTACTTGGCGGGCATGCCCGCCCCGCTCGTTTTTTGGCGGGCATAAGGCGGGGCGGGCGGCCCATTTTGCCACCCCTAGGTTTAGCAAGATTTAGTTATTTGTGTTCGTCATTCTCCTTTAGGTTTGTTAATAATCCGAAATTTGAAATTGAAAATAGAATGGAAGTGTGCGAGTGGAAAGTCGTAGTAGTGAGCGAATGAATTGACTCAAAAACCTGCATGGTCATCCCATTAGAATTGTTAATCCGAAGGTACAACTTTTATCCTGAGTAACACTTAGCAATCGTAGGGGTTGAAATCCTGAGCATGACAAAACCTATTGATCCTAGGGACAATCTCCTTTGTAAATTCGTTGACCTTGTTTTACTCCTTAGTTCCTAGACTTGTAGAAGTAAAGGGTAACCTCGAATTCTCCCTGGGCACGTCAAACTTGTCGGAAATAAATTATTAGCGGTGGGTTTTCTTCGTTTTGGAACTTCGTGAGTTTCCTTCGACTGAACCTCTTTTGCTTTTTCTAAGGATAGTATCACACCGTTCGCAACCTTCGGAATTCGTAGATTGATAAAGAAAATCTATGACCCTTTTGTCCCTTGGTGGGGAGTTAACACATGTCACCTTTCCTCCATCGTAGCTATGCATCTTCGTTCAGGATATTTCCCCAGTTGGACTGACCCTTGCCCCCAAGTTATCGTATAGCGTCCTTGTAAGTCTTGCTATGGGGGAACTTCTTTGTTGAACTAATCCTTTCTCGATGACAACCTTTATTGTATTTATAATCCTGTTACGACAAGGCATGGACATGCGGCTGGCATGGTGAAAGACATCCTTTTTTCCCTTAGAAAGACCAAGATCTTTCTCAATAATTTTTCCTCCTTTCTCCATAGTTTATGATCCTTTTTGGTCTTCTCTCTGATTCTCGGGAAATTGGCTAGTACGGTAAGTGTGAATACGGACGAAGGTAGAAATGCAAACGCCAATGTAAATGTATGAATGCATGAAAATGCGAATGCATGCGTATGCAAAAGACTCTTTTTTTTTTTGGCGTATATGGTGACTCCTTATATGCAATGCAGACGTGCGACATATACAATCCTAAGGATAACATATGCGGATTTATAAGTGATATTAGATCCAAGCGAAATCCTTGCAAGCTAGATGTTATGACACGCCAATAGAAATCCCTTAGATTAGGGAGTATGTAGAAGGTAGCAGCTGGTGACCGTTCAGGACAATCACCGAATCTCATGGCCATCGAGACGCCGTTCGACGTGCACCAATGAAGTTGTCCCTCGTGGGAAGGTTCTCTGTGCGGAACACAACCTATCTAAGGACAATATCGAACAAAGTGAAATCCCTACAAGCTAGGGATGAAGGGTGTACAAATGGAAATCCAAACCCTACGAGCTAGGGGTACGCGAGAGTAAGCGTGGGGTGACCGTTCAAGACAGTCACTAGATCTCATGGCCATCGAGAGGCCAATTGACGTATGCTGACGAATTCGTCCCTCGTGGGAAGGTTCTCTGTGCGGAACACAACCTATCTAAGGACGATACCAGACGAAGTGGAATCCCTATAGGCTAGGGATGAAAGATGTATGAATGGAAATCCAAACCCTACATGTTAGGGGATGCGCGGCAGCAAGCATGGGGGTGACCGTTCGAGACAGTCACTAGATCCCATGGCCATCGAGAGGCCAATTGACGTATGCTAACGAAGTTGTCCCTCGTGCGAGGAAGGCGATCTTATATGTGGAATCCCTACCAGCTAGGGAGTGCGTAGATGTAAGCATAGGGTGACTGTTCAAGACAGCCACTTGGTCTCATGACCATCGAAAGGCCAATTAACGTGCGTAAATGGAGATGTTCTTCGTGGGAAGGACATGATCTTGAAAACAAAATCCCTACAGGCTAGGGGACACATATGAAGACCTGTAAAATTAAAACGCAAATATTTGCAGTATATAAATCACAAACATATAATAAGCACCTAAGCACAAAAGTCCTAAGTTCATAGGTTCGGCATGACGGCTTAAGGGGTCTACCCTTCTCATTGGTATGTTCTAGAAGGTCTTATGGGTTCGTTCGTCGCCTCTGAGACTTTTTATCTCTTTCGATTTTAGAACAACTCATTTATCCATGAGGTTCGAGTTTTAGGGGTAGGTTCCGAGAGAGATCAGCTAAATACCAAGTCCTGCCTTCAACAATGTCAAGCCTCGTATCAGACATTTCCAGATATCTAACCCACTCTGGGTGGAATTATCAATAAGACTCGTAGGCGATGCAAGTCCCCTTTGGTCTTAAGGGTAATTCCCACGCTTAGGTTTAACAACAGTTTTATAATCCCAGCAATGCAAATATATTAATATAACATTTAAACATTTAATGCAAATATATAAACAATTAACATTTCGGCAAATGATAAAAATTAAATAAATAAATAAAACAGAAATTAAATATTTATTGAAAAAAACCATAACCCTAATCTAAACCCTAAAATGGCAAATTAGCCAAACCCTAAAAATTCGCCAAAAACCTAAGTATTTACCGAAAAACCTAAACCCTGCCAAGACCTAGGAGCATAATAATTTACCATTAATGTTATCCCCAGCAGAGTCGCCAGCTGTAGCAACCTGCCCTAAAAATTAAGCTTTTAGAGTCGCCACCTATTCTACCAGGGCGAATAGGAAACCCTACGTAGTTAAGAGATTCGGGGTAAGATATTATATTCAGGTCAAGGGAAGGTGTTAGGCACCCTTAACTCTTTCCTAAGGTTTTGTGTTTAAGGCAAAGGTTTTATGGCTAAAATTATTAAGGTTAATAGCTAAAGAAATGAAAAGGGTGAATGGCAAAATTCAAACCTAATTAGAATTTTGGGGAAGGGTACTCGCCTTGTTGCCAAGTGCCTACGTACCTCCTTATGGAGGATCAGAGTCTACGTAGTTCGGGGCAGGGTTGTACGCCTTAGATTTAATATGAGGTTGTTTCAAGGTATTTTGAGTTACCTTATCGTAGTTTTGAAATTTGTGGTTTTGCAAGGTATATTAAGTTACCTTATTCGCAGTTTCGAAATTCGCAGTATTGAAGAGTGAGTGTTTTAAGATTTGGCGTACAACCCTGATTTAATATGTTTCCGTTAGGTGTGATGATCAATAGGTTTGATCACCATAGTTAACGGATTAGATGAAGGATTGCTGACCATTCTGATCGATAGATTCGATCATCCCGAACAGCAAATAAAATATATCTTAGTTTTAGATAATTAAATTACTAGTTTTATCGTTATCTCTCATAATCAATAGATTTGATTATTACACGATAACGAATTTCATTATTGTATTTTATTGCTTTATTTCCCGCCAATGCGATCATTAGGTATGATCAAATCGAAGAGAAAATTAACCAAGGATCAATTGAATAAGAATTTATGTTTTTGCCAAATGGCCAATGGGATTGGGCAAACCCTAATACTTTGATAACCTTTCTAGGGTTTTTGTGATTTTTTAACAATTAAAATTGATTAAATGAATTAAATCGACATAATCGAAATAATCGGGAGATGATCCTAAATCCTAGTTAGGAGCCTAATCCTAATTTTACTATCCTAATCCTAATTGAATAATTTAATTAAATATTTAAACAATAAAATAAATAGAAAATAAAACCTGGTTTTGATCCTGTGCTGCTGACTCCTGAGTGTCCACGGTATGCCTTCAGCCTTATGGGCGTTGGATCTTGTGTTGTTGAAAATCTGATGGTAGAGAACTGAGGTACATCGTGGATGCGTGTGAAGGCGTCACATTAAATCAACGTAGTTTGCAAGTGGAAAAAACATTGTCCCCAGCAAGGTTCGAACCTGGCTTTTGTAAGACCAATGAATACTTGCCCCTTACAAACCCATCTGCTTTTGTTTCTTGATAATAATACCACACCAATAAAAGATATACAATATTAAGAATTAATGGGAAGAAGTCAAACACTCAAACCAACCTGGCCCCTCCTGCGTACACAACAACCAATTATAGCGAGAGAGAGAAAAGGAATTTCGTGGACCCCCAATAAGAAGACGACGCGCGCATGCTGGGAGAGTCAACATGCTGACCGACGAACAGCGCAACGCCACGCGTGTAGCTTCTGCTCGTCTTCCTCGTTGGCACCAAGCACCATATTTAGCTACGGTTCTCCTACCTATTCGCTACGATCTCTGCAACAAAGTTTCGTAGCCAAAATTATGGATTTTTCAAACCTTCAAGAACACAATCAAGAAGGAAAATTACCGGCCCAGATCACCTTAAAACTGTCCTTTGATCATGAATATTGCGTTCGTTTGGGCCAAAAACCATTAAAAGTATGAACCCGATGCAAGAACTCAACCTTGCTGAACTAATTCTTTGTTGAACTAATCCTTGCTCGATGACAACCTTTATTGTATTTATAATCCTGTTACGACAAGGCATGGACATGCGGCTGGCATGGTGAAAGACATCCTTTTTTCCCTTAGAAAGACCAAGATCATTCTCAATAATTTATCCTCCTTTCTCCATTGTTTATGATCCTTTTTGGTCTTCTCCATGATTCTCGGGAAATCGGCTAGCACGGTAAGTGTGAATACGGAGGAAGGTAGAAATGCAAACGCCAATATAAACCCTAGCGTGGGAGATCCTGGATTAGGAGGAGCTTTTGATTGGGGGGAAGAGAACTAAGGGCGCGCTGGTAACCAAGTGTGTTGTAAGGATGTAGTCATTTAGTAAACGTCTTCAATTCATTATATTTTAAAACAAGACCTAAATGAAATTTTTGAAACTTCATCTTCTTCACTCAGCAACGTGAAGAACAATAACAATTAACCATGGCGCCAAATTCAAAATTCTCTTAAGCTCAATGAATTTTGACCAATTAAATTTCGCAAACTGAATCAAACTATCCATATAGCTTTTGCAAACTGAATCAAACTAACACTCATGAATTTCCAGAAAATACGCATGAACCCTAATTCTTCAAAATCAAATTAAATGATCTACATTGTGAATAAATGAATGAAACCAGAGGGATTTTAATCTTTTGACAATTCTAAACACAATTGTATCAAGTTTTAATGCAAATGGTACCTCTATCTAGGAGTTTGAGTTTGAGCTCTTACCTTGCAAAATTGGAAATCGAAAGCTGATTTGAGGAGCTTCAGAACTGATTTAATAACCTGGATAGCTTGCTAATGGAGTGCTTAGAATGGACTGAAGGTGCCTGCAACTCCAAACCCGATACCTCCTTCTTGAGCAAGCAACAATGGCAAATGATGAAGATGATGTTACAGATGCTATCTCATGATCTGGATAGCTTCTATAACTAATATATGAGGTGTTTGAGTGTTTGGTTTTGTTTGAAATGGCCTGTAGGGTTCTACACAAGTTCAGGTGCAAGTGAGATATGTAAAAATAGAAATTGGTGAAAATGGAGTTACAGGTCCTAAGTAATGGTTTGGATAGCTTTTATTTGATGTATAGAAGCTATCTGAAGTGTTTTTTGGTAGGTTTGTTTTTGGCAATTTAAGACCTTTATTGTTAGACGATAGGACTGGTCTAGAGGGGGGTGAATAGACCACCTTTTTCCGACTTAAGAAAATTTTAGCTATTTGAAACGTCACTTCCCTGAATCACTTAATCGTCTAAAATTGATTATGTTATCGGGGATCGGATATGTGCACTAAACCGAACGGATGAAAATGTCAAGTGATGAATTACGTTTTAACGAATATCTCGATTGTCTCAATTACACACTATATGGTATATTACTCACAATGAACATTTTCACTAAAATTTGAACAAAAGTTTGATTGAGTAATTTTATCGAACACTTGGTGATCGATATTTTTATCTAACCTTAGTTTTTGTTCAACAATGGTAATAAACGAAAACAAATGAAGATATGATAAAGTAAAAGCGATAAGGAACACGATATTTGTTTAGGCAGTTCCTCTATCGTCCTCGCAGGAGTACGTCTGCCCCTAATTTCAAATGAAATTAGGAAAGTTTTATTAGATTGCAAAATGTTTAACAAGGATAGAAAGTACCAATCACCAACTACACACATGCAGTAAAATTGAATACAGTTCGATCCTCCCCTTGATTCAAGTTGAATCAAGTCAATGTCTAAGATCTTCACGATCAAGACCCCGATCGTCCCTTTCTCAATCCTCCGGTTGTAGCAATTTTGTTGAGCGGATCTTCAATTCCTCAATCCCTTATGCACGGCTGAATTGATTACCAAAGCAAATCGATCGTCAAAAACCTTCGAACAAAATCTTTGATGAAGAAGGAAAAACCCTAAGGTTTTATAAAAGAAACACCCTCAACACTCTTCACTCGAACAAGATGAATGTCTACCGTCGAATCTCGAACAAGACAAATATCTACCGTCGAACCTTATCAACACACGTTCCTTACTTCGATCGAGAAAAATGATTATGTGTGATTCTCGATCAATAAGCGAAAGGTTGAAGATGAGAAGAAGCTGAGTCTATCTTTCACGTTTCTTGTTAGATTGCTTGAGAATGATCACTTGAGTATTTATACCACATACAATGCATAGGCCAAAATAAAAACAGCAGAAAACCCAATTTATTAGCGACAGGTCGACCTGCTCTCTGTATAGGTCGACCTATTCAATGCTTTGCACCTGAAAAATGAGCCATGTGTGATACTTGCATCGACCTGAAGGGTCGGCGTGCGCATACCCGTGGATTCCCCAAACGACCATGCGTCGACCTAAGAAAGCAATGCGTCGACGCATTCTATTTTTGCACTTGAGCAGCCAAAGTTTGATGCGGCGACCTGAAGGGTCGGCGTGCGCATTCCCGTGAATTCCTCAAAATGCCAATGCGTCTACCTAAGAGGGTGATGCGTCGACGCATTCAGCCTTCACCTGAATTTTTTTCATAAAGGTCTTGCAATAGGTCGACCTATGATGTGTGTGAGTCGACCTATTGGTGTTTTGTGGCCAAAAATGCTTGTCTTGGTTGCATGTGCTCGATTTCTATGATTCCACTTAAGTTGCAGTTGATTCACAATATTTTAACAGCATGAAAACAACACCTTGCCCTCACATACTCCCCCTTTTTGATGATGGCAAAATTTGTGAATCTTTGTCGAGGTGTTGCTTGTTTGAAATGCATGCTCCCCCTTTCTGTATGCTCCCCCTTTCTGTATGCTCCCCATTTCTTGGTGAGTTTGTTTTCCATTGCTTGTTGATTCACTCAGTTTTCTCCCCCTTTGACAACATCAAAAAGAGACAGGTAATATTATACATATATGGCGGAATAACATAACTCAATCTTGATCATTTCTAAGCCCTTTTGCAATCATAATCATAAAGCACTCATTCACATAAAACAATGCTTAATGATAAAATAAACGGCAATATAACATAAATAGCTAAACGATAATGAGCACATAGCTCAATTCAAATCCTTACACAAACACAAAGTACGGTAGAATTATGTCCAGCAGAAGATAAAATTAAGTCACAAAATACAAATAAAATGTTCATGACAATATGGAAATGTTGAATGCAAAGAAAATCAAAAGAGAACACTAGGCATTTGCATCATCATCTCCTTCTTAAGCCGATGGTGGTGGTTGAGCCGAATGAACTGGAGGAAATGGGTAGTGTTGCATGAGGGCACTTGTGAAGGAGGAGATTTGGTTGCTCTGAGCATCCATCATACTATAGAGCGTGTTGTACCTTTGCTCTTGAATTGTTGAGTAGGCTGTAAATTGAGCACCTTGCTCAGTAACACGAGTGGTTAAAGTGGTTAGGTGCTCATTCATCAAGGTTTGATTTTCAATTTATTGAAGACGCATAGCCTCCATCAACTGTGTAATGTTTGAGCCGGCTGTTTGAGCATCCACATCTTCATCTTCATCTTCACTTGCAATATCCTCCTCTTCCTCAATGTTCATTTCATCCTCATCTTCTCTATTGAGATCCAGATTGTTGCCTCGTAGAACAGCACCATAGGCACCCGTGGCGCGATTGTAGAAGAATCCCATCATATTCAGTGTCTTCTTTGTGAATTCTTGGTCAATGGATATGGTCTTCTTTGGAAGCCGCTGAGATGGAATATTGACTTTATTAAGCATCCATTGGATGAGAGATGCATATCCGATAGCGGTGCCTCTACGTGATTCCTTTAATTCAAACATACGCTTCACAATAAAATGGGGCCAATTGACCAGAATTCTGCTCTTGATCAACCAAACCAAGTACACTTCTTGTTGGTCAACACGAGAATATCCACCTTGTTTAGGTCGGATGATTCGTGCCACAATCCATTGTAGAATTCTGTCAACAATGTTTAAGAGACCTGTAGTAGCGGATCGAGGAAACAAATTGCTTTGGACTACATGGTCAGCATGAGGGCGCCACAACATGTTGTTCAGAGCAACATTATAGTCAAATTGGGTCATCACATTTGTATCAGTTACTGTGACGGCATTCTCACGGAGTGGAAACAGACCCAATTGCCTCCAAGTGTTGTTGGTGATGGCGTATGTGGTTGTACCCATCTGAAAGTTGAAGGAACTCCCTTCGAAGTGTCCTTGCATACCATTATAGAAAACCCTTACCAGATCCTCATTGTACTCATGGCTTAGTTCAAGAAAAGTACCCAAATTTTGAGCTTCAAGTAGTTCCATTACCTGTTGAAGATGAAGTCTTCATAGAGTTCCTGTGAATAGCATGAATTGTTTGATGACTTTTCGGTTTCTAAAATGGGAAGAGTAGGATTCCATAAGAGCATCAGGAATGAGAGATAAGGCATCCTCTACTTCAGGTTGTTGTTGAGAGGAAGAGTCTTCTCTGCTTGCTCTCTTTCTCAGTGATTTGTGGGAAGCCATGGATGAGTGAGAGAGAAGAGATGAGTGATGCTTAGGGTTTTTGGGAGAGGGTCGGTGCAAGAGGAGAAGGAAGATACTAAAATTGCTTTGTGTTCCCGTTTAAAATGTAACCTAATTTTGAAATTTTGCGAACGATGCGTCGACCTATGCAGTGGATGCGTCGACGCATTAGCCTTAAATTTTTAAAATTTATTTTTGAGTAGGTCGACTCACATAAATATTAGGTCGACCTAAGGCTTGCAAATTTCAAAATTTGGCTGTATGCAATGAATGTATGCATGTTATGACCAAATCTTGCATAGAATAATCATATTGATGAACACATTTCAACTTTACCATAGTGATACATTACCATGAAGTGAATTTAAGGTTGAAACGATATTACCTTTACACAAGGGAGATGAGAAACAAGCCCTCACATATCTTTTAATGAACACTTCAAACATTGTGAGAGCATAGATAATGATAATAAATAAAGCATATGCAACTACTCATAGTTGCAGCCTATCCGATATATCAAGGACGCCAAGTTCCCTACGGATGTGAAAGAAGGGCTCGGTAGCTAGTAGTTTTGTAAAGATGTCGGCAAGTTGATTTTTGCTATCAACATGCTCAAACACTTCATCACCCTTCTCAACATGATCCCTAAGGAAATGATGTCGTATTTCTATGTGTTTAGTGCGAGAGTGTAAGACCGGATTTTTTGTTACATTGATAGCACTTGTGTTATCACAAAAGATAGGAATATGATCAAGCTTGACATTAAAGTCAAGTAATTGTTGCTTGAGCCAAAGTATTTAAGCACAAAAATTACCAGCCGCCACATATTCCGCCTCGGCGGTTGACAAAGCAACGGACACTTGTTTCTTGCTATGCCAACTAACCAAGGAATTTGAAAAGAAGTGACATGTTCCACTAGTGCTTTTCCTATCCAATTTTCACCCGGCAAAGTCGGAATCGGAATATCCAACCAAAGAGCAATCACTACCTTTGGAGAACCATAAGCCATGCTTAGTTGTACCTACAAGATACCTAAGTATGCGCTTAACGGCTTTTAAGTGAGACTCCTTGGGACATGATTGATATCTTGCACACATGCATACACTAAACATAATATCGGGACGAGAAGCGGTAAGGTAAAGTAGGGAATCGATCATACCTCTATACCTTTTTACATCAACCGACTTACCATGTTCATCCCGTTCAAGATTTACCGCGGTAGGCATAGGAGTGTCAATGGCCTTGGACTTTGCCATCTCAAACCGTTTGATGAGTTCTTGACAATACTTTGTTTGACTCACAAATGTTCCTTCTTTTAGTTGCTTTATTTGTAGTCCAAGGAAGTAGTTTAGTTCACCCATCATGCTCATTTCAAATTCTCCCTGCATAAGCTTAGAAAACTCCTTTACAAGAGTCATGTTAGTAGAACCAAAGATAATATCATCCACATACACTTGAACTAATATTGAATGCTTTTCATGTCTCTTAATGAATAGGGTAGTATCAACTTTCCCTCTTGAGAAACCTTGATTAATTAGAAAATTGCTAAGCCGCTCGTACCAAGCTCTAGGAGCTTGTTTTAAACCATACAAGGCACGCTTAAGTTTATAAACATAATCAGGATAATCAATGTTTTCAAATCCGGGAGGTTGAGATACATAAACCTCTTCATTAATAAACCCATTTAGAAATGAACTCTTAACATCCATTTGATAAAGCTTAAAGTTTTCTGAACATGCAAATGCAATTAACAAGCCAATTGCCTCAAGTCGGGCGACCGAAGCATAGGTCTCCTCATAGTCGATCCCTTCCTCTTGGCTATACCCTTGAGCAACAAGACGGGCCTTGTTGCGAGTGATGATATCGTTTTCGTCTAGTTTGTTCCTAAACACCCATGTAGTGCCAATTACTCGATGGTCTCGCGGAGGAGGGACAAGGTCCCAAACCTCATTTCTCTTAAATTGGTTTAGCTCTTCTTGCATGGCTAAATACCAATGCTCATCGAATAATGCATCTTTTCAGTTTTTAGGCTCAATTTGAGAGACGAAATAATAATAAAAACAAAAGCTACTTATCCTTGACCGTATTGTCACCCCTTTTGATATGTCTCCTAGAATGTTCTCCATAGGATGGTCCTTAGAAGATTTCCATGCAAGAGGAAGATCACTTTTCTCGCTTGGTTGATCTTCTACTTTCTCTATAGGTGTTTGATCCACTTCCTCTTCATTATTCTCGGGTAAGAGGGATTCTTTATCTTTCTCAAGCTTGGCATCTGGATCATTAAGTAAACTCTCAGTTGAGACACCTGCACCATTAAGAACACTACCTTTTTCCGACAACTTTCGGACAAGACTCAACAAAAGAGACATGTACGGACTCTTCAACAATATGTAACCTTTTGCTGTATACTCTATAAGCTTTACTAGATTGAGCGTATCCTAGAAAGATACCCTCATCCGCTTTTGCATCAAACTTGCCAAGACTTTCTTTTCCATTGTTTAGAACAAAGCATTTACATCCAAATATATGAAGGTGAGAAATGTTTGGTTTTCTCCCTTTCAAGAGTTCATACGGTGTTTTGTTTAGAATAGGACGTATCAGGATCCTATTCAGAACATAACAAGCCGTATTAATGGCATCGGCCCAAAAATATTTTGGAAGCCCATGTTCATTAATCATAGTTCTCCCAAGTTCTTCCAACACTCGATTTTTACGTTCCACAACTCCATTTTGTTGGGGAGTTCGTGGTGCGGAGAAATTATGATTAATGCCATGATTGCCACAAAACTCTTCAAAGAGATGGTTTTCAAACTCACCTCCATGATCACTTCGGATGGATACTATGTTAGTGTTTAATTTATTTTGAATTAACTTGGCAAATTTCTCAAATGCGGAGAAGGTGTCACTTTTATTTGCTAAGAAAATCGTCCAACAATATCTAGAAAATTCATCAACTATGACATACCCATAATAGTTTCCACCTAGACTTTTTATTCTAGATGGTCCAAAGAGGTCCATATGGAGAAGTTCAAGAGGTCTTGTAGTTGAAACAATGTTTTTATATTTAAAAGAGATCCTCGTTTGCTTCCCCATTTGGCACGCATCACATAAGTGATCTTTGGAAAACTTTATTTTAGGTAGGCCGGACACTAAGTCTTTTGAGACGATTTTATTAAGCAAATCAAAGTTGACGTGAGCTAAACGTCTATGCCAAAGCCATGAGTCTTCACTCATAGTTGCTAGACATTTTGCATCAATTAAGGATACATCATTTAGATCAAGCATGTATACATTATTTACCCTCAGGCCTTTGAACATATCATCTTTCTTGTCATCATTTCGAATTATGCAACTTTCTTTAGAAAATGATATTGAGTATCCTTTTTCGCATAATTGACTGATGCTAATAAGATTGTGTTTAAGGCCCTCAACTAGAAGGACGTCAGAGATAGTAGTAGAAGAGGGATTACCTACACTACCTTTACCGAGTATTGCTCCCTTGTTGTTATCACCATAGGTCATAAATCCTTTCTTCTTAGCCACAAAGTCATAGAATAAAGATAAGTCACCCGTCATATGTCTTGAGCATCCGCTATCTAGAAACCATCTTCTCTCGGATGGCTCAAGACATTCCACCTACAAATTTAAACAAGGGAAATAGGTACGCAATTTTCATTGGGTCCTTGTGTATTAGTGAAACAAAGGTTGCTCTTAGGAGTCCATTTGAAAATGCCTTTGGGAACCAAGAATCTCCTAAAGCGACATTTTTTAATGGTATGCCCCCTTTTGCAACAGTATAGACATCTTGAGTTTGATTAGTCATCACATTTACTAGATTGATCCTTTATCACATAAGTGTATCGTTGATACGGATTTATCATACTATTTTTGAAATGTGATCTATCAATAGCATATGTGATTTTTGGTTGTGAGGCCTTGTCTAATTTGGCTTTGATAGTTTTAACTTCTTTTTGCCAAATGTGACAAGTTTCACATCCTCCCCACTTAAACCAAGGACTTTTGTTAACAACACTTGTGTCTTTGATACTTTTGATCATAGATTCCTTGAGAGTTTCTAATTCCTTTTCGGAATCGGAAACTTTCTTCTCAAGGTATTTGAAAATCCTTTTATTTGAAGCTAAGCATTGAAATGCTTCTTTAGCTTCATGATGCAAGGTATCAAAGGCATGCTTTAATTCAAAATAAGACATGGCATCAACATTATTATATTTATCATGACTTATAATCTTTTTCTTCTTTTGATGTGCCATGAGACATAGGTTGACGGTTTCCTCTTCATCGCTTGAGCTTTCTTTGCTAGATGAATCACTATCACTTTCCCAAGCGATGTAAGCTCTTCTTCCCTTTGGTTGCTTCTTTTGAGGTTTACTCTTTGTCTTATCTTTCTTTAGCGAAGGGCAATCCGATTTGTAGTGACCGGGTTTTCCACAGTTGTAACAAGATCCTCTAGGTTTAGTCTTCTTGTACTCATCTTGCTTGTTAGGCTTTGATTGATGTCTATAATCAACTAGATTGTTGTACGAATGCTTAATTTCATTCTTTCGAAGATATTTGTTGTATCTTCTTATGAATAATCCCATATCTTCATCCGGACTATCATCTTCATCACTAGACTCACTATCACATGTATCTTTGGTGGATGACTTAGAACTTGAAGCCTTTAGAGCGATAGACTTCTTTTCCGTGTCCTTTGACTTTTCTTTCTTTTCTTTCTTTTCGTGCTTGTTTAGGTTCATGAGGTCTTGCTCATGTTCTTCAAGCTTTCCGAATAGAGCTGTGAGATCCAATGTAGTGAGATCATTGGCTTCTTTGATTGCCGTGACCTTCGGTTGCCATTCCCTACTAAGACATCTCAAAACTTTGTTAGTAGCTACGACATTGGGAGTAATATGTCCCAAAGTGTGTAATCGATTGATAATGTGAGAAAATCTCTTTTGCATATCCGCAATGGTTTCACCTTGCTTCATATGAAAGAGATCAAACTCTTGCGTTAAAGTATTGATTCAAGCTAGTTTAACATCATTAGTTCCTTCATGGGAGACTTGTAATGCATCCCACATTGCCTTAGCCGATTGGCAATGCGACACACGAAAGTACTCATCGACCCCTAAGGAAGCTATAATCATGTTTCTAGCTTTCCAATCATACCCGTAATTCTTTTCATCTTTTTCATCCCATTGTGCTTGAGGTTTAGGTCTTGTGATGCCAGCATCGTTGGTTATGGTAATAGCCATAGGACCATTGACGATGACATCCCAAATTTTTCTATCAACGGAGTTGATATGAATGCACATACAATCTTTCCAATAACTATAGTTTTATCTAGTGAAAACAGGCGCTTTAGTATACGCCCCTTTTTGACCGTTCTCCATTTTCTAAAAAGTTATATTAAGCACTAGAATGAACCGGAGCTCGTGATACCACTTGTTAGACGATAGGACTGGTCTAGAGGGGGGTGAATAGACCACCTTTTTCCGACAAGAAAATTTTAGCTATTTGAAACGTGACTTCCCTGAATCACTTAATCGTCTAAATTTGATTATGTTATCGGGGACCGGATATGTGCACTAAACCGAACGGATGAAAATGTCAAGTGATGAATTACGTTTTAACGAATATCTCGATTCTCTCAATTACACACTATATGGTATATTACTCACAATGAACTTTTTCACTAAAATTTGAACAAAAGTTTGATTGAGTAATTTTATCGAACACTTGGTGATCGATATTTTTACCTAACCTTAGTTTTTGTTCAACAATGGTAATAAACGAAAACAAATGAAGATATGATAAAGTAAAAGCGATAAGGAACACGATATTTGTTTAGGCAGTTCCTCTATCGTCCTCGCAGGAGTACGTCTGCCCCTAATTTCAAATGAAATTAGGAAAGTTTTATTAGATTGCAAAATGTTTAACAAGGATAGAAAGTACCAATCACCAACTACACACATGCAGTAAAATTGAATACAGTTCGATCCTCCCCTTGATTCAAGTTGAATCAAGTCAATGTCTAAGATCTTCACGATCAAGACCCCCGATCGTCCCTTTCTCAATCCTCCGGTTGTAGCAATTTTGTTGAGCGGATCTTCAATCCCTCAATCCCTTATGCACGGCTGAATTGATTACCAAAGCAAATCGATCGTCAAAAACCTTCGAATAAAATCTTTGATGAAGAAGGAAAAACCCTAAGGTTTTATACAAGAAACACCCTCAACACTCTTCACTCGAACAAGATGAATGTCTACCGTCGAATCTCGAACAAGACAAATATCTACCATCGAACCTTATCAACACACGTTCCTTTCTTCGATCGAGAAATATGATTATCTGTGATTCTCGATCAATAAGCGAAAGGTTGAAGATGAGAAGAAGCTGAGTCTATCTTTCACGTTTCTTGTTAGATTGCTTGAGAATGATCACTTGAGTATTTATACCACATACAATGCATAGGCCAAAATGAAAACAGCAGAAAACCCAATTTATTAGCGACGGGTCGACCTGCTCTCTGCATAGGTCGACCTATTGAATGTTTTGCACCTGAAAAATGAGCCATGTGTGATACTTGCGTCGACCTGAAGGGTTGGCGTGCGCATACCCGTGGATTCCCCAAACGAGCATGCGTCGACCTAAGAAAGCAATACGTCGACGCATTCTATTTTTGCACTTGAGCAGCCAACATTTGATGCGTCGACCTGAAGTGTCGGCGTGTGCATTCCCGTGATTTCCTCAAAATGCCATGCGTCGACCTAAGAGGGTGATGCATCGACGCATTCAGCCTTCACCTGAATTTTGTTCATAAAGGTCTTGCAATAGGTCGACCTATGATGTGTGTGAGTCGACCTATTGGTGTTTTGTGGCCAAAAATGCTTGTCTTGGTTGCATGTGCTCGATTTCTATGATTCCACTTAAGTTGCGGTTGATTCACAATATTTTGACAGCATGAAAACAACACCTCGCCCTCACATTTATGACATGAAAATGGAAGTGAAAATGGTGTTTTTTGGTTAGAGGGGTTTTGAGTGGTTGTGGAAGTGGTAGACAACTTCTAAATGGTATTTAGAAGTTGTTTGAAACCTTGTTTGACACTCAGAATTGCTTGAACTCAAAATCACTAGAAAAATACAAAGATAGGAATTTGGAGAATTTCAAGTGAGAGGTGACTTGGAGAATTCTGGTGTGTTTGATCCAAGAGGCAAGGACCTCTATTTATAGGCACAATTTAGGGTTTGTGTAGGGAAAAAACTCAGAAGGTTGAGTTCACATGTGATACTTGTACCTCTTTACTTGTTTGTGGGGAAATGAGAAAAATGGATTTCCAATGGAAGGTACAAGGCTCAAGCATGCTTGTGAGACTTTATTCTGAACATTAGGAGCTTTCTTGTGGTGTTTGTAATGATTTTGGTGTAGAAGAGACATTGTAGTGGTCAAGATAAGAGTTGTTGGTGATTAAAGCCACTTTACTAGAATGGAAGAGTGTTCTTTATGCCCTTAATGGAATGATTCAATGGTTAATGGCTTAAGAACTTGGATTATAGCTTAAAATCAAGTGTAATCTTATGATTTTGGTGCCTCAAAAAAGTTAGAGGAGCTGCAAGAAAGGAATCTTTCATTTTGAAATGGTTTTGGTTCATAACTTCTTCATGTTCATGGAGTTTTTCAAGTGTTATGGAGCCTTCTTTGAAAAAATCATATCTCATAGCTCAAGCCATGGATTTTCATGCTATTGGTCTCTTTGGAAAGCCCTTGCTACATACTTCAAGTCACTTGTTAAAAGTTTTCTCAAACTCCTTTGGGATCATGAAGAAAAATGACCACAAAGTTAAGAAAAATCTAAGTGAAAAAATTTAAAATTTCTTCAAGTTTTTTTAACATAATCTTCAAAATTCCATATCTCTCAAAATAATCATTTTTGATGGAAACTAGGGCAGAGACAAAGTTGTTTGTTTGGTTAAGATCTACAAGTTTCACGTTGGGAGATTTTTTAGTGTGTAGGCAAAATTTGAAGTTCCCAAAATTAGGTTAAAATTACTTAAAACCCTAATTTTGACTTTTCTTGTCTTTTTGATTCTTGATGAATTTTATTGATTTCTATTGGTCAAATGTCTTCTATAATCATATGATGATGAGTTGAATCCTTACAAGTCCATGGTTGACCATTTTTCTCAAAAGTCAAAGGTTGACCCACATAGTTGAGTTTTCCCAAATAACCTGCAGTTTTATAGATTTCATATGAATCAAGCTCTCCTTTTCAAATGAATGATATGAATGGACTATAATGTTTATTTGGATGCCCTTGAATCATTATTTGAGTCTTGGAGCCATGTCCTGATTAAAAGTCAACCCTCTAGTGTAATTAGGTCAAAACCCTAATTTGGGGCCTCAGGTGATCTTGAGAGTAGTTGATCTTGAATTGGGCTATCCTTGGACTTAGATATTTATGAGAGAACACTTTGAATCATGGGAGAATGTTGAACTTTCTTGTGGGCCTCAAAACCTTAATTGGCTCAGTCTCTTCTTAATCAGTCTCCTGTCTTAGAAAACAAGTAACAAACAACAATTATTTTGTATTTTTGGGTTAACAAATGATATATGCATGATGATAATGATAATGATGATGATCCTACTATTTGGAATATGGTGGCATCTAAATGGTCAAAAATTGGGGTACAACAATGGGATAATGATTCTACTCTTCTCTCAAAGTAGTTTCTGAACTACACATCATAATCATTATCAAAATGAAGAAGACAGGTTGATCTCCTCCAAGCTTACTACTTCAGAACCAGAAGTACATTATATGAGGATAAGATCAAAGAACTTGGTCAAGAAGGAAATAGTACAGTAGTACATCTCTTAACCATCCGTTCGTAGTATTCCTCATAAGTTGTCTCCCACCAACAGCAACATATAAAACTACAAGACAAAATAAAGTACTATCCAAGTACTATCCACAGTAAAAGCTTGATTCTATCCTTTGAGAACTAGCTGTTGGGATTCAAAAGACCTTCTTAACCTTCAACGTCTCTTTTGAGAACTATATAAGAAGATTGAATCATCCAACACAAGGTAATGACATTGGGAACACCTTTGTTATTCACATCTATGTGTAGCTTCTAATGTCGCTGGCATCACTACAAAAATAGATGTCACATCTATGTTCTTACTGCTATAACGACTGTTGTCGTTGCAGTTGTTAATTGTGATATGGTTTGAGATGGAAATCAACCAACACATATTAACATGAACTAACTGATGAGGGAGATGACTATGCTATCAAACTGATATAAAAAAGCATAAGTTATAATGAGAAGCTGAAGCACATACCAATCAAAATGCTGCTAGGCAATATACCTGCTGCTAGAGCCTAAGTTGTTTATGTCGAAGCTGATCAAAAGAAGATTCTTCAAGATTCCATTCAACTATTATCAGATGCCTCTAAGAATAAATCATAAGAAGCAAGGAGTCGCTGCTCAGATCTTGTTCAACAAGAAGATGAAGAAGAAGACCACTACAAGATGCTACTCAACTTTCAATCATATACATCTTTGTAGAACAATGTAATGACCACTAGAGTTGTTGCTTGTATAAGTGTTTTAGGTCTATGATTCTTCTTGTAAATTGTTTTAACATAGGATTTGTTGCTCAGATCTATGTTAAACAATATGTGCTTAATTTTTTATGTGATATGCTTAGAAGAAGCACTCATGTAAACACAAGTTTATCAATTGAATGTTGATTGTTCCTT
This sequence comes from Vicia villosa, assembly GCF_029867415.1. Taxonomy (NCBI): domain Eukaryota; kingdom Viridiplantae; phylum Streptophyta; class Magnoliopsida; order Fabales; family Fabaceae; genus Vicia; species Vicia villosa. Next base: position 146,111 of record NW_026705951.1, on the reverse strand, counting down.
GAGAGACCGAGTTAAGGTTAGAGGCTTGAGAAGATAGTGACTACGATCATTGTGGGAAATCCTCTTAGAAGACTGAGTGAAGGTCATATGTCTATAGGGGTTAATGAATGTTATATTTGTGGATCAGATCACTGTACAGTTTATTGTTGGTCAGTGACGAGTGGTTCTTGTGCAAAGGGTTGTTAGTCACAAGGGGTACTTGTGCAAAGGGTTGTTAGTCACAAGGGTGTCTGTGCATGGAACAATGAATATTATATTTGTTAACTCAGATCACTGAACATGTCATTGGTTATTAGTCACCGGTTGTTGCCCGTGCAATTGTAATTGGTTTGGTTATATTGGATTAAGACCTTGTGTCATACCCCAAAATTTGCCCATCACATTTTTGGATATCTTGGCTCAGGCAGTCTCCTTAGGCCCATATGATATCCAATTGCAAGCATGTTCACTCTCCTCCTAAACAATGAAGACCAAAACTAGGGTTTCGTTTCTTTCCAAGAAAAATCAACTTCTGATACCTCAAGTGGACTTCATGGTCTCTCATATGCCTCATAGTATCCTCAGGCCAAGTTTCAAGCCCCGATTCAAAATATTACTCAGTCAACTGCTTAAACGATCAATAATCGACTGGTTGACCTAAAAGTCAAACTATGGACAAACTACAGTCAAAACTTCTTATTTTTGGTCAACATCCTCATTATGGAATATCATTCATTATTTGATCAAGGATTGATCATGATTCTGAAGGATAGAAAAACACTTAGAAAGGGGGGGTTTGAATAAGTGTAGCTTTAAAACTTGTAAGATAAAAACTATTTGCACAATGATTTTTATCCTGGTTCGTTGTTAACTAAACTACTCCAGTCCACCCCCCTGGAGTGATTAACCTCACCTGAGGATTTAATCCACTAATCACACTTGATTACAATGGTTTTCCACTTAGCCAACTGCTAAGTCTTCTAGAGTATCCTGATCACAACCTGATCACTCTAGGAACAAACTGCTTAGACAACCTCTAAGACTTTTCTAGAGTATTCTGATCTACCTGATCACTCTAGTTCTTACAACTTAATGTAAACAAATTCTAAGAGTATTACAATGCTTCTGAAAAGCTATAATCACAACTATGATATTTCTCTTAAAGTTTAAGCTTAAGTCTCACTAAGATATTACAACAGCAATGTAGTGAGCTTGATGATGAAGTTTGAGAGCTTTTGAATTTGACAGCGTTTCAGTTTAATGCGCAAGTGTTGTGTTGAGCTTCTCGTCAGAACTTCATATTTATAGGCGTTTGAGAAGATGACCGTTGGGAGCATTTAATGCTTTGCGTATTCCGTACAGCATTGCATTTAATGTTTCACTCTTTTGTCAACTACCTCGAGCCTTGTTTCCGCTGTGTCTACTGACGTTGCCTTTAATAGCTTCTAACGTTCCTTTTGTCAGTCAGCCTAGCCTGCCAGTCTAGTACTTGCTTCTGATCTGATGTTTGTGTAAACAACGTTTGAATGTCATCAGAGTCAAACAGCTTGGTCCAGAGCATCTTCTTGTCTTCTAACCTTGAAGTGCTTCTGAGCGTGATACCATGAGAACTTCAGTGCTTCTGCTTCTGATCTCAAGTTCTTCTGATGCTTCCATAGACCCATGTTCTGATTCTGCTTGACCATCTTCTGATGTCTTGCCAGACCATGTTCTGATGTTGCATGCTGAACCTTCTGAGTTAGTTGCCTCTTGCGCTGATTTTGTGCATACTCTTTGTATAATTCCTGAAATGGAAATTGCATAGTATTAGAGTACCACATTATCTCATACAAAATTCATATCCTTGTTATCATCAAAACTAAGAATATTGATCAGAACAAATCTTGTTCTAACAATCTCCCCCATTTTGATGATGACAAAAACATACATAAATGGTATGAATTTGCGATCAGAATATCAGACGGCTTAAAGACAATTACACAGCTATAGCACAAGCATATAGACAATGTGTGAATATGTCTCCCCCTGAGATTAACAATCTCCCCCTGAGATAAATAATCTCCCCCTGAAATAAATACTAGGAGAATTTTTATAAATAAAAGACTTCCCTGAGTATTTCAGTAGAGACTTTCACATATGCTTAGATCTTCAGAACATTCACAGCTTCTGATTCTTGCTTCCATAGGACAGCTTCAGAACTTGAATTTCCTAGATCTTCAGAATATTCATAGCTTCTGATTCTTGCTTCCATTGGACAGCTTCAGAGCTTGAATATTTTCTTGAGTCATTGCATGCTAGATTGTATCAGAACATTGTTGAATGTACCAGAGCATCATCAGAGCATCTCTACATCCTGAAATGTTACAGAACAAACTAAACGACAAAAGTCAGCATGAATGATTCAGAACATAAAATATGTATCAGAACATATAATTATGTATCAGAGCATACAAACATAAAATGTTTCAGAGCATATTTTGTAACTAAAACATGCATCAGAACATATAAAGAATAAGAATGAAAGTATATTCTATCATCAGAATATCAGAACATTCTTCCTTCTTGCTTCTGATTCTTGAAGCTTTATAGCACTCAGCTTGCTTCAATTTCCAAGAGCTTGATTCTTTATAGAATTGCTTTTCCCCATCTCTTTGCTTCTCATGTTGAGCTTTTAAAGAGGATCTTCAATTCCTGCAAGACAACACTCAAAGACATAGAACTTTGCAAGTTCTGTTAGAAATGTGGAGCCTTTCTCCCAGCAACTGATAAAATAAATCAGATCATTTATCACATTTTTCTCCCCCTTTTTGTCATAACATCGAAAACATAAAAGATTCAGATGAAAAAACACGACAAACACATAGAAGAAAAGGATAAAATTTCATTAAGCGCGGAGAAATAAAAAGTTCAGAAGTACAAGAGGAAGGGCAAGAGAAGATGCAAAGAAAAACAGATGCAGCCAAGCAAAAAGAAACAGTCTAAGACTCAATCTAAGATGACCCTAGCATCGACATGATCTTGGCCAGCATATCATGAATCCCACTGTTGCTTTTATTCTGCCTTTCCATGAAAGCACGAAACTCAGTGTTGATTGATCTCTGCTCATCCTGGTTCTTCTGAATAACTTCCAAAGTCCTTGCAAGACGGGAAGGTTCATCAGAAGAAGCTTCACAACTTCTTTCCAAGGGGATGGCATTCTGAACCGCAGCTTCCATGATCAGATCATTTGCAGGATTTTCCTCAACAGGAATTGTTTCAGCAACATGATCAGCATCTGCTTCTTCCATAGAAGCATCTCCATACTCTGCAGCAGGAACCTCAGAATCTCCATTCTCAAGTGCTTGAAGAATGGCAGCAAGATTCCTAGGAACAGAAGGACCTTCAACTTCTGGTGGGTCAACAACTTCTGGAATGACCAAGCTTGGGTCTTCCTTAGAAGGGTTTTCCCTCAGAAAGTCAAAGAGAGTCCTGAAATCTCTGAGCAGAACAGGATATTGAGGTTTCCAGACCACAATTTCCCTACAAGGATTAGCTTCCATTGCAGCAGCAATTCTTGCTTCTTCCAGTTCATCCACAAACCTCTTCTCCTCAAAGATATATCTCCCTCCGAGACGAGCAAACCAGAAGTCTTCATAACTTCTCAGAATTCTACGAGGCCGTGGAGCAGATTCTACACAAGCTTCTTGAAGTTCTTCAAAACAAGCATCAGCTTTTCTTCGGAAGATTCTCCAGAACTTTCGCATAGCAACATCATTCAGGACAGCACTTTCAGCGATTCTAAGAGTATCAAAGACTCTTCTGAGATTCCTCTTTACTGATTCAAAAGTTACACCAATAGGGTATTCCTGGCGGGATTTTATTTTTGTTATTGGAGAGTCAGGGTTAGGGATAAAAAAGGGTTGAGGTTCTCTATCCAACCTAAAAGATGATTCTGCTTTGTTCTCAGAATCTAACACTACCATTTCAGCTTCAGGACGAGGCTTGGGAGTGTAGTTGCAATCACGGAGCAATTGCTCATGTGATGCAGAGTCTGGAAGATCATAAACACATGGGTTATTTTGAGAGGTGGAAGGAATGGGTTCATAGTTGGCATGGGGAGGAGGTTGAGAAATGGATATATTTGTGTGTGGTGGAAAAAGAGTTTGTAGGGGTGGTATATCCAGAACAGGATTATCAAGGACCTGGTCAAAAGCAAAGTTGGTTGAGGGTGGAGGAGAAGGAATGGGAGAATCTGGAATGGGAGAATCTGGAATGGGAGAATCTGGAATGGGAGAATCTGGAATGGGAGTACGGATTTTGGTTACAGGAGAAGTGGGAGGTGTAAGAAGGTGAATTTTGATGGGTGATTCTGATGGGGCTTTATCTGGTTCAGGGGTTTGGGCAACAGCTGTTGGTGCAACTTCTGAACGTAAAGTAGGAACAGAATCAGGTTCAGAGAGATGTATACCTTTGGATACCTTCTGAACAGCTTCGAACACAGCCTCAAGCTTCTTCTGCTTCTTACTCTTCTGCTCTTCAACAATCTTTGCCTTTCCACGAGAGATTTCTCTCCTTCTGGAAGATTCCAGAGCTTCCTTCTCATTGACAACAGCATACTGACCTTCAACTGCTTGAGTTGTTGGTCTTTGCACGACTTCTTCCTGCTGATTCACAGCTTCTTGAACAGCCTCTTCTTCATCGGAGTCATTTAAAATCAGCTTCCTTTTTCTGATTTTCTTCTTCTCAACAACTCTAACATTTTCAGCATTATTATTCGACTTCTTCTTCATTTTCTCAGCAGCCTCTTTCTTATTCTTTTCAAAATCAATTGAAACAGCCTGGACAACTTTAGCGATAACTTCTTCTGGAACAAACTCATTAACAGTAGCAGCAACTACGTTCTGAACTACCTTCACCTGATTATCAGAAGGATGATCAAATTTTCTTTTGGTCCTTCTTTCCTTCTTTTCAGCGGCTTGAGCAGCAGCTTCTGAAACATCTTCTGAGGCAGCAGCCCTAGAAGTTTTCTTGCGGCCTACTTTAGCAGGAGCACCTTTTTCTTGATCTTTTACTCCTTCATTTTCTTCTAGTGACTTCAAATACCTATTTCTGACTCCTGGTACCTCACTTCTTAAGAAGGTTTCAAAGTCAGCAAGAACATGATCTCTTCTGCTTCTTGTTCCCGGAAGAGGTTGAGGGGTCTTGATGATAGTATCAATAATCTTCATCTTTCTCAAAGTGAGAGCATTCAAGCAACTTCCGGTGGTAACGACAAGATCTTTGATAGTACCTTCAGCTTCCAGGTTCTCAACAATCTTGGAGTGAACCAGAAGGTTTGTAATGATTCTTCCAAAAGGAATGATAGTACAATTTTTCACTCTGAAAGCATTTCTGGAATCCCTCACCGCATTCCACATGTGATTGAAGATTATGTAGATAACATCAACCTTCTTCTTAGTGGGAATGCAATACAGAATGTATTTCTGCTCATTGTTGACGAAATCTGCAGCATGTGTTCCTTTCCTGTGATAGAAGCACCCCAGAAGAATCTTGGTCCAGATTTTGTAGAGGTCCTTCATGTCCTTGACATGCTTTGTCTTCTTGACGTTTGTGTAAAGGGTAGACAACACATCATCCCAATCAGCCCTTTGATCAATTTCAAAAGCACCCTCAGGGTTTTTAAGATCAAACATCATTCTTAGGATGTGCTCAGTAACTACCACAAACTTCCCATGAACGAAAGACAATATGGATTTAGGAGCAACAACTGCATGCACCTAAAACTTCTTAACAAGATCTGGGTAGACCGGTCCATAGAACTCAGCAAACAATGAAGTCCATCCTTGAAAAATGATATCTTCTTTGAGATGATATTCATGTTCTTCGATGCTATCAAAATCTACCATTAGTTCACAGATAACTTCCAGATCCTTCTTAGGAATAGAGCAGGCAACAACCGGAGTGATTTGCTGATTTTCTTCTTCTTGAAGATGAAGAGGGACAGATGAGCCAACATTGTGAGATGATGAAGCGGCCATTGAAGCAGAACAGAAATTAGAAGAACAAGATCTGAGTTTGCGCTTAGGGTTTGAGAAGAGACTGAAAAGGTTGCAAAAATGCATGCAAGAAGAAAGAGAGAATGGGAGCGAAAAAGATAAACGTTATGATTTGAAATGTATTTATAGAGACGGATTTGAAAATGAATGCAATGAAGTAATGAGAATGAACAGTTACAGAATCAAATGAAATCAATTGCATTAAATGATGAGTGACGTTAGATGAGAGATCGTGGTAAATGAAATGATTTAACACAGTTACCTAGGGCGGCGTCCCATCAGATTAACTCACGCTTTTACCAACCGTACATACACGTGTTCACTATCATAATTCTCTTGATGACAGTTGTGTTGCACTGAATAGACTTTACACCTTCTGATTCTGATCACTGCTTCTGATTGTCATTCCTTAGAAATGATCTAGTTCTGATAGGATCATCTTTCTTTCCAAGAATCACATCTTCTGAGTGAGCAGAGGTGAGTCTAGAAGATCTTCTGACTGTTGGCTCTTCAGAAATCCTGAGATTCTCTAAAGATGCAGCAACTTGATCTTCTGATTCATTGCTTCTGAGACTTTCAGCTTCTGGAGTTTTACTTCTTGGTTCTACAGCTTCTGATATGTCAATATCTATATCTGCAAAATTCTCAAACTGCTTTGGTTTTTCAAGACCAAGCTTATCATCAAACCTGATATTGATTGATTCTTCTACAACCAATGTTTCAGTATTTTATACTCTGTAGCCTTTAGAGCGTTCAAAATATCCAAGAAGAAAACATTTTTGTGCCTTAGAATCAAACTTACCAAGATGATCTTTAGTATTCAGAATAAAACACACACATCCGAAAGGATGAAAATATGAAATGTTGGGCTTTCTGTTCTTCCACAATTCATAAGGAGTCTTATTTAGAATAGGTCTTATAGAGATTCTATTCTGAATATGACATGCAGTGTTTATTGCTTCTGCCCAGAAGTGCTTAGCCATATTAGTCTCATTGATCATGGTTCTGGCCATTTCTTGCAGAGTCCTATTCTTTCGCTCTACAGCTCCATTTTGCTGTGGAGTTCTAGGGCAAGAGAAATCATGGGCAATACCATTTTCTTTGAAGAACTCCTCAAAGAATCTGTTCTCAAATTCGCCACCATGATCACTTCTGACCTTTATGATTTTGCACTCCTTCTCAGATTGGATCTGAGTGCAGAATTCAAAGAACACTGAATGAGACTCATCCTTGTGTTTTAAGAACTTTACCCATGTCCAGCGGCTATAATCATCTACGATGACTAATCCATATTTCTTCCCTCTGACAGATGCTGTTTTGACTGGTCCAAACAGATCAATGTGCAGAAGTTCTAATGGCCTTGAGGAAGAGACAACATTCTTAGATTTTGAATGCAGGTTTGGAGAACTTGCCCTTCTGACATGCTTCGCAAAGAGCATCTGATTTATATTTCATATTTAGGAGACCTCTGACCAGATTTAGTTTGTTAATCTGAGAAATCTTTCTCAAACTAGCATGTCCTAATCTTTTGTGCCAGACCCATTGCTCTTCAGAAACAGACATAAGGCAAGTCACCTTCTGCTTCTCAAGATCTGAAAGATCAATCTTATAGATGTTGTTCTTTCTCTTGCCTGTAAATAGGATTGAGCCATCCTTCTGACTTACAGCCTTGCAAGACTTTTGATTGAAGATTATATTATAACCATTGTCACTTAATTGACTTATGGACAATAAGTTATGCGTTAATCCTTCTACAAGAAGTACATTAGTTATGGAAGGAGAGTTACCAATACTTATGGTTCCAGAGCCAATAATTTTGCCCTTCTGATCTCCTCCAAACTTGACTTCTCCACCAGACTTAAGCACCAGGTCTTGGAACATAGACCTTCTTCCCGTCATGTGTCGCGAGCACCCAGAGTCCAGGTACCATGACACTTTGTGCTTTATCCTCTTTGCAGCTAAGGATATCTGCAACAGAAATTATCTTCTCCTTAGGTACCCACAATTTCTTGGCTCCTTTCTTGTTAGTTTTCCTCAAGTTCTGATTGAACTTGGGTTTAGCATGATAATTAACAGGAGTAACAACATGATATTCTTTAGGTTTGACATCATGATATTTCTTAGGTTGTGTCACATGCTTCTTGGTGTGTACAATGTTAAAACTCTGTGCATGTGAAGTGAGCCTAATATCATGAGCATGGCCATATTTGAACTGATCATACAATGGCTTGTATGTGATTTTCAAATCATCAACAGGTTCAAATTTATGTGAGGTATCACCCTCATAGCCAAAACCAAACCTTCTGTTTCCAGAAACACCATATATCATAGAAGCAAGATGACTTCTGCCAATACTTCTAGATAGGAACTTTCTGAAGCTCAAGTCATATTCTTTCAGAATATGATTGAGACTAGGAATGGATTTTTCAGATTTAGAAGGAGATCCACTATCATTGGATAATTTTAAAACTTTTTCCTTCAGTTCAGAATTTTCCACTTCCAGCTTCTTAGTATCAAATTCAAATTGCTTTTTCAGCTTTTTGTATTTGATACTAAGGTGAGCCTTGAGTTCCAGAAGTTCAGTCAAGCTGGAAACTAATTCATCTCTAGATAGTTCAGAAAATACCTCTTCAGAATCTGATTCTGATGTAGATTCTGATCCATCATCCACTGTGGCCATCAGTGCAAAGTTGGCTTGCTCTCCTTCAGAGTCTGATTCTGATTCTGATTCAGAATCATCTCATGTTTCCATAAGCCCTTTCTTCTTATGAAACTTCTTCTTGGGATTCTCCTTCTGAAGTTTTGGACATTCATTCTTGAAGTGTCCAGGCTCATTGCACTCATAGCAGACAACTTTTTTCTTGTCAGATCTTCTGCCACCAGAAGATTCTCCTCGTTCAAATTTCTTTGAACTTCCTTTGTTTGCTCTTCCAGAGTTGGTTTACCCTTCTGGAGATCATGGACAGTTCATCTTCTTCTTCTGATTCTGATTCTTCAGAATCTACTTCTTCAGCCTGAAAAGCGTTAGTGCATTTTTTAATATTAGATTTTAATGCAATAGACTTACCTTTCTTCTGAGGCTCATTTGCATCCAGCTCTATCTCATGGCTTCTCAAGGCACTGATTAGCTCTTCCAAAGAAACCTCATTCAGATTCTTTGCAATCTTGAATGCAGTCACTATTGGACCCCATCTTCTGGGCAAGCTTCTGATGATCTTGTTTACATGATCAGCCTTGGTGTAGCCTTTGTCCAGAACTCTTAATCCAGCAGTTAGCGTTTGAAATCTTGAGAACATCTTCTCAGTATCTTCACCGTCCTCCATCTTGAAGGCTTCATATTTCTGGATTAGAGCAAGAGCTTTAGTCTCCTTGACTTGAGCATTTCCCTCATGGGTCATTTTCAATGACTCATATATATCATGGGCAGTTTCCCTGTTAGATATCTTCTCATACTCAGCATGAGAGATAGCATTCAGCAAAACAGTCCTACATTTATGATGATTTTTAAAAATCTTCTTTTGATCATCATTCATTTCTTGTCTTGTAAGCCTTACGCCAGTAGCATTCACTGGATGTTTGTAACAATCTAGACCAAGGATGTAACTTTCCAGTTTATCTTTCCAGTATTCAAAGTTTTCACCATCAAATACTGGTGGTCTAGTATAACCATTGTTACCATTTCCATTGTATTGCTCAGCAGAGCCAGATGTAGATGTAGGTGTGTTTGTTGGAATTTCACCAGCCATCTTTTACTGAAGCGTTTTTCTCTTCCTGAATCTTTTCTAAACACGGTTAAGTGCTTGCACCTTAGAACCGGCGCTCTGATGCCAATTGAAGGATAGAAAAACACTTAGAAAGGGGGGGTTTGAATAAGTGTAGCTTTAAAACTTGTAAGATAAAAACTATTTGCACAATGATTTTTATCCTGGTTTGTTGTTAACTAAACTACTCCAGTCCACCCCCTTGGAGTGATTTACCTCACCTGAGGATTTAATCCACTAATCACACTTGATTACAATGGTTTTCCACTTAGCCAACTGCTAAGTCTTCTAGAGTATCCTGATCACAACCTGATCACTCTAGGAACAAACTGCTTAGACAACCTCTAAGACTTTTCTAGAGTATTCTGATCTACCTGATCACTCTAGTTCTTACAACTTAATGTAAACAAATTTTAAGAGTATTACAATGCTTCTGAAAAGCTATAATCACAACTGTGATATTTCTCTTAAAGTTTAAGCTTAAGTCTCACTAAGATGTTACAACAACAATGTAGTGAGCTTGATGATGAAGTTTGAGAGCTTTTGAATTTGACAGCGTTTCAGCTTAATGCGCAAGTGTTGTGTTGAGCTTCTCATCAGAACTTCATATTTATAGGCGTTTGAGAAGATGACCGTTGGGAGCATTTAATGCTTTGCGTATTCCGTATAGCATTGCATTTAATGTTTCACTCTTTTGTCAACTACCTCGAGCCTTGTTTCCGCTGTGTCTACTGACGTTGCCTTTAATAGCTTCTAACGTTCCTTTTGTCAGTCAGCGTAGCCTGCCAGTTTAGTACTTGCTTCTGATCTGATATTTGTGTAAACAACGTTTTAATGTCATCAGAGTCAAACAGCTTGGTGCAGAGCATCTTCTTGTCTTCTGACCTTGAAGTGCTTCTGAGCGTGATACCATGAGAACTTCAGTGCTTCTGCTTCTGATCTCAAGTTCTTCTGATGCTTCCATAGACCCATGTTCTGATTCTGCTTGACCATCTTCTGATGTCTTGCCAGACCATGTTCTGATGTTGCATGATGAACCTTCTAAGTCAGTTGCCTCTTGCGCTGATTTTGTGCATACTCTTTGTATAATTCCTGAAATGGAAATTGCATAGTATTAGAGTACCACATTATCTCATACAAAATTCATATCCTTGTTATCATCAAAACTAAGAATATTGATCAGAACAAATCTTGTTCTAACAGATTCATCAAGAAAAGCTCCAGAATCATCAAGAACCTGAGTTTCTAAATTAGGGTTTTTAAGGAAAAAGTCAACTGAACTTTGACCGGCCATAACTCCCACATGGAACATAAAATAAGGGAAAATAAAATAAAATTGAATTAATAGAGGATTTGGTTTCTTTCAATCATAAAGTTATCCTTGGGGCTCAAGCAAATAAAATATATTGATTGGAAAGAGATTGAACCAAATATAGTATGATTTTATGCAAAATTCAATCAAATTTTTTCTCAATATTTTCTCCAATCAAAGATTTGATTTTTCTCCAAACTTTCAACTCTAATCTCTCATGATATATATATCCTACAAGTGCAGCCACAAAGACACGAAAATTAGGAGAGAAAAGACAAGGGTTTTTCAAGTTACAAAGTTCACAAGAACTAGGGCATACGAGAAGTGTTCCTTCCAACGAGTTCCAAGCCAAAAAAACGCTCCATTCATCTCCTGAGGGAAGATAAGGTATGTCCAGGTTGTTTTCAATCTTTGTTCTCGTTGGAATAAGCATATCACCATGAACAACTTCATGCATTTTCTTTTAATTCTCATACTGCGATTTTTATTGCGTTTCAAACAGATATGATTATTTGTATGAGTTGCAGATGTTGTTTAGAACTGATTAAAACCATTGCTTTGGAGCTTTTACGTTCGAATCCAGTTTTACCATGATTAGGGCAACCAATGTGTGTCTCTTCGAAACGCATGATGCAGCGCTTTTTGGCCAAAACTAACCTTTGATTTGGATTCAGGGGGGTCAAATCAGGGGGTAAGCTACCTTTTGTGTGTTCTTTGTCGCCATTGTGCAGGTGCAAGATCGTATCCATAGAAAACCTTCGGATTTGCGTAATCCGCAGGTAAAACGGCAGCTATGGCCGTAGGAATTTCCGCAGGAAATATGGAACAGAGTGAAGACCGTTTGACTGCATAAGGCTGCGCTCCTATTGGTTGGTCCAACAAATTCAACCCCTCTCTCCATGAAAACGCAAGCTGATTGGTTGGTCAATGGAACCATTCCCTCTCTCCATTCGTTATTGGCCAAGCGTGCAATTAGTGGGGCCCATCTGACTTTGCTTTTGACTGTCCCCATTATCTTCATTGTTTTATATATATATTATTATTGAGTTATTATATTAACAAGAAGCATTTGTAGGACAATTGGTGAGGGAGTGTGGAACGCATTCGTTAAGACCTGGATTCGAGTCTGACCCAGGCCATTTATTTTTAATAAAATACTCACGTGCAGATCCACTATACCTACGCGCACGCGCTTACTGTGCGCCCTCATATCGCCACCGTGGGATTCACATCAAAGCCATATCCAACGCTCATAAAGATGAAGGACTACCGTGGACACTCGCAGGCCAAGAACACCAGATCATAAAAGCTAAGTTTTAGTTTTTATTTTATTTTGTTTTAGTTTTTACGTTAGTTTTCTTTGGTTTTGTTTGAAAATGTAAATACTTTTATTCTTATTTTTTTCTTTTTCTTCTTTCCAACTTAAACCTTTTTACATATAAATGTAGGTTAATGTTTTTTAATATTTGATAAAATTGGCTTTGTTAGAAACCTTCTGAATTGCTCTATGGACCTCCAACTGCAACTGCTCCAAAGTGAGAGCAACAATGGTGTTCCTCCACCTACAGAAGTGATCCAGGTGCTTGGATCACCTCAAATGAGCCCCCTTGAGATGTTAGAATGCTTACTTTCCAAAGAGAAGCTCTGGTTTGAAGAAAACGATTCTTCTTGCCAAAGAACTTTGAAAAACCATAAGCATGAGAAGAGAAAGAGAAAGCAAGGAATATGGTTGCTTTGGTGTGTTTTCTGAATGAGAAAGAGCCCTCTATTTATAGGCAAATGGTTCAGTACTGATTGAGAGAGTGAGCTTGCTTAATGGGCGAGTTTTGGTTTCTTGGTCATGAAGAAATTTCAAAGAATATCCAAGTGTGATCATTGCATTTTCGAGCCAGCTCCCCATCCCTTGATTATATCTGATCTTAGGGAACATTTCTGATGCAGAATGAGCTCTAATTGGTTGGTGAGAAGATTCCTTGGGTGATTCATCAATTTGCCATAAATTCCTAAATGTAATCATTACATAATCACATGTTCTTGTTTTGGGAATCTTCCTCAATTCTTATGCTATGGTGAAAATGAATGCATGGCATGTTTTCAGATGTGTTATGGGTCGTGTAGCATCCATAAGTGAGGTCATGTGCACAAAATTGCAAAGTTCCAAAATAAGGGATGACCTATAATTTCACTTCATGAGGCCAACTTTGAACAAGCATAACTCCTAGCTCAAAATGAATTTGGAGAAGGTTGAGCACAATTTGGAAAGCCCTAAACATCTACTTCAAATCATTAGTTTATGGTTTCTTCAGAATCATTTGGGAAAATTGTGAAAAATGAGCCCAAAGTTGGATGAAAACTAGGTTAAAAACACTTGGAAACATTTCTAAGTTTTAATAACCTAAAGCTTGAAAATTCCAAATCTCTTAAATGATTGATTTCTTGAAAAAAGTTGCTTTGTAAGATGTTGTTTTATTTTGCAAGATCTACAACTTTCATGTTGGAAGTTTTTTGAGTTGTGTAGGTGAAATTTTGAGTTCCCACAATGCCCTCAAAAACCCTAATTCCCGACTTTTTGCTCCTTAATGAATCTCTTTGAATTTCTTTGGTCAAATGACTTTAGTAACCATATATTGATGATATTGATCTTTAAAAGTCATGGTTTGACCAAAAATCTTAAAAGTCAAAGGTGATCCTATACAGTTGACTTTTTCCTGATAAAGTGAGATTTTGGACTTTTGTGTGGAATCAAGATCTTTTCCTCAAATGGGTGATGTAAGTGGATTATATTGAGGTAGTAGAAGTGCTTAAACCATGTCTTGAGTTTTGGATCCATGTCCTGATTAAAAGTCAACTTTCTTGGGTGAATTAGGTCAAAAACCCTAATTGTCGACCAGATGAAATTGATGACTGTGGATCTTGGATTGGAGTGTAATGCCCAATGGATATTGTCATATGAGCTATTTGAAGATGATTGATGCCTTTGAGTGATGCTCTGGAGTTTTCTAGGGTTTCTCAAATGTGATCCCTGATTTTAGTCCTTGATGGGGCTCAGAACCCTAGACTAGGTACCAGATGAATAAGTGACTGCTCTGAGTATTTATTTTGTCTTTGATGAAAAGTTTAAAAGATATGACATCTCAGGGGGTCAAAAATTAGGGTATGACAGATGCCCCTATTTAAGTTTCTTTCATCTGGAGGGAGAGAGATTAATATCTCGATTACTTCAGAATGAAAGAGACTTAAATACCAAAGAATGCCCGAATTTTGGGCGTTCCTGATATGTTGTAGTGATAAAATCTTTGCATGACTTGATCCCGTTGTCGCACTCGGCGGGGAATAGGGAGACAAACTCCTGTAGAAACACGTGTCGTGGATTCTGGTGAATGGACGGCAATGTAGGATGCGCAATCCATCTTCTTTAACTAAGTGTTGATACTTAGAAAAAGGTAAACAACCTTCCCTCGTTTCGGATGTCCATATCTCGAAACTAGTCTAAGTTGTGATTTTGGACAATATCTCAGATAAAGAGAAATTCTCCAAAGATTTGTCTCCTCATCAAACTTCTCATCAGCACTCGGAGATGAGATGCCATTTGATGGTAATAAAGAAACTTCATCATCTTTTGGAAGATATCTCTGATGAAGAGAAAATCTCCAAGGGTTGTTTCCTCATCAAACTTCTCATCAGCACTTGGAGATGAGACGCCAATTGATGGTAATAAAGAAACTTCATCATCTTTTGGAAGATATCTCTGATGAAGAGAAAATCTCCAAGGGTTGTTTCCTCATCAAACTTCTCATCAGCACTCGGAGATGAGATGCCATTTGATGGTAATAAAGAAACTTCAAAGGTTTGTTTCCTCATCAAACTTCTCATCAGCACTTGGTGATGAGATGCCATTTGATGGTAATAAAGAAACTTCAAAGGTTTGTTTCCTCATCAAACTTCTCATCAGCACTTGGTGATGAGACGCCATTTGATGGTAATAAAGAAACTTCAAAGGTTTGTTTCCTCATCAAATTTCTCATCAGCACTCGGAGATGAGACGCCATTTGATGGTAATAAAGAAACTTCAAAGGTTTGTTTCCTCATCAAACTTCTCATCAGCACTTGGTGATGAGATGCCATTTGATGGTAATAAAGAAACTTCAAAGGTTTGTTTCTTCATCAAACTTCTCATCAGCACTTGGAGATGAGATGCCATTTGATGGTAATAAAGAAACTTCACCATCTTTTCTTTCGACTTGACGTCTTTGCAAGAATGTCATATGGCCTCATGATCTTTTGAGGGGCTAATGACTTCGCTTGAAAGCGGGCAAACTGTTTTCGGGATGAAAACCACCATTCGTCGACTTATGCCGGGGAATTAACAAACTGTTTTCCCAAGAGGAAAACTGCCATTTGTCGACTACCAGGGGAATCAAACTGTCTTCTACGGGGAGAGACTGCCATTTGTTGACCCTTCCGTGAAAAGAAACGAGTGAACTGTCTTCTGCTGAAAGAGACTGCCATTCACTGACTCCGCTGGGGATCATTTGTCGATCCGCTGGGGTGGAAACAAATCGTTTTCTGAGGTAAAAACTGTAGTTCATCGACTCGTGCTAAGGAATTTGAACTATCTTCTTGAAGAAGATTATCATTTATTGACTCCGCTGGGGATTTGTCGAAGCATCCTCCTGGGAGAAAACTTGTCGCTTGTCAACTTTGCCAGAGAATCAGAGTTATTTTCCTGATGCAAATTGTCATCCATTGACCTTGCGGGAGATATTCAACGACTCTCTGAGAAAGGCAAATGCGAATCAAACTATCTTATCTGAAAAAAGAAAAGAAAAAAAAATGTCGAGTGTCGCTCTGCGGGAGAATCTCAGCTGGGGAACTCCAAAAGTGAACAAACTATCTCTTTAAAGGAGATTGCCATTTGTTGACCTGCTCTGGGAGATCCTTATGTACGAACTGTCGTCTTGAAGAAGAAAGTTCCTCCACAACTTGCAGGGGAAACCTGAGTACATGCCTTAATGACTTGGGCACTAACTAGACTATGCAATTATGATGTAATGTATGCATGAAAATTATAAAATGTAAAGTGAATGTGAATAGAATTGTCGCGGATGTGAAATCCTATAATACGACTTGAATTTTGTGATGATCAGAAGATGTCTTCTTCTTGAGAGATGCACTCCGTTGAGGATATCTGATTATCAGTTGCCCGCTCTTTGAAGTGAGTGAAATGACTTGAATTGAAGATCTGTCATCGGGAGATGTTCGCAAAGCGATCTCATGGGGAAATCTGGGTTCCCGGAGTCTCAACCGTTCTTGGAGCAACTGTTGGCATTCTTCCTATTGTTTGTGATCCATAGAGAGAAATTTCACCTTTATTTTTGCAAATAAATTCATTTTATTTTATGAAGACAATTGTTTCAAGAAAATGACTGTTTAAACTTAAAATGCATTTTAGGAAACTGAATAAGACTCGATTGCAAAGAAAGGCACAAGGCTCAAATTATTATTTATGGAATGGTAATCAGCCAAATGCTTGATTCCATGGAGTATTTACAAAGTTGGAAATTGGTAATTTTTGGGAAAAGGGCTACGATGAAACGTGACGACCGTTATCTTTCCCTTCCACTCTGAATTGCGCTGCATGCGTGCTTCGTAGAAGATGACCTACTGATGATGAATACTCCGCTATGGACTTTGAATGATCAAGTTTGTCCTGAACACAGTTACTTGCCATACATCCCTAACTTTTGCGTAAACTACCCCTTTCGGGTTTTAAGTCTACCGGGATTGATTATTATTTTTTTTTATGTCTCTAACTTTTGCCTGAATCGCCCTTTCGGGTTTTCGATTCACCGAGACGCTCCTTTTTGCCTAAGCCGCTCTTTGCGAGTTTTCAACTTAGCGAGCTGTTTTTTTTATTTAGGCGAAGTATTTCTTGACTGTGTCGACGTTCACAGGACGGGTGAATTCTTCTCCATCCATAGTCGTGAGTATTAAGGCTCCTCCTGAGAAAGCTCTCTTGACCACGTATGGGCCGTCATAATTGGGAGTCTATTTCCCTCTCGAATCTGTGAGAAAAGATTGAATCTTTTTGAGTACAAGGTCGCCTTCTTTGATTGTGCGAGGTCGAACCTTTTTGTCGAAAGCTTTCTTCATTCTATGTTGATATAGTTGTCCGTGGTACAAAGCTGTCATGCGCTTTTCTTCGATTAAGTTCAATTCATCGAATCTGCTTTGACACCACTCGGCTTCTGTTAATTTTGCCTCCATCAATACTCTCATTGATGGAATCTCAACCTCTATAGGTAGGACTGCCTCCATTCCATATACAAGGGAGAAAGGAGTTGCTCCAGTCGAAGTACGTACAGATGTACGGTAACCATGAAGAGCAAATGGGAGCATTTCATGCCAATCTTTGTAAGTGATGACCATCTTCTGAATGATTTTCTTGATATTCTTGTTAGCTGCTTCTACAGCTCCATTCATCTTTGGTCTGTAAGGAGATGAGTTGTGATGCTCAATCTTGAATTCTTCACAAAGCTCCTTCATCATTTTATTATTCAAATTTGACCCATTGTCAGTGATTATCCTATTAGGAATGCCGTAGCGACAGATGATGTGATTTTTGATAAACCTGACGACAACTTGTCTTGTGACGTTTGCATACAAAGCTGCTTCGACCCACTTGGTGAAATAGTCTATGGCTACCAAGATGAAGCGATGTCCGTTGGACGCTTTCGGCTCAATCATTCCAATCATGTCGATTCCCCACATGGAAAAAGGCCAAGGGGAAGAGAGTATGTTGAGAAGAGATGGTGGCACATGAATTCTATCGGCGTAGATCTGACATTTGTGACACCTCTTTGCATACTGGTAGCAATCTGACTCCATCGTCATCCAATAATATCCTGCTCTCAGTATTTTCCTTGTCATGGTATGTCCATTGGTGTGAGTACCAAAGGAACCTTCATGTATCTCTCTCATGAGTATTTCTGCTTCTTTCTTGTCAACGCATTTGAGCAGAACCATGTCGAAATTTCTCTTGTACAGAACATCTTCATTCAGGAAGAAACTACAAGCTAACCTTCTCAAAGTCTTTCTATCTTTCTTTGATGCCCCAAGAGGGTACTCTTGCCTTTGAAGAAAGTTCTTGATGTCGTGATACCACGGTTTGTCGTCGATGGTCGCTTCTACTGTGAAAACATGAGCAGGCCTATCCAGGCGCATAACATCGATCCGAGGAATTTCATTCCAATGATTTATCCTAATCATGGAAGAGAGTGTGGCTAATGCATCAGCCAAGTTATTTTCTTCACGAGGAATGTGATGAAAATCTACCCTGTCGAAGAATGGTAACAATCTTCTTGCGTAGTCTTTGTAAGGGATTAGCCCTGGTTGGCGTGTTTCCCATTCTCCTTTGATTTGATTGATGACCAAAGCAGAATCTCCATATACATCCAAGTGTTTGATTCTTAGATCCATGGCTTCTTCGAGACCCATGATGCAAGCTTCATATTCGGCCTCATTGTTTGTGCATTTGAAAGTTAATCTGGCAGTAAATGGAATATGGGTACCCTGAGGTGTAACAATGATTGCCCCAATTCCTCGTCCATAAGTATTGACAGCTCCGTCAAAGATTAAGCCCCATTGGGATCCTATCTCAGGTCCTTCGTCTGGTAGTGGCTCGTCGTAATCTTTCATCTTGAGGTATATAACGTCCTCGTCCGGAAAGTCAAAACTGGTTGATTCATGACCATTGAGTGGATGGTGAGCCAGGTGCTCAGCTAGAATGCTTCCTTTCACGGCTTTCTGTGCGTGATACTCGATGTCATATTCTGATAATAACATCTGCCAACGGGCAATTCTCCCAGTTAAGGCAGGCTTCTCAAAGATGTACTTGATCGGATCCATATGAGAGATCAAATACGTAGTATGTCGAATCATGTAATGGTGGAGACGCTTGGCAGCCCAGGCCAACGCACAGCACGTCTTTTCGAGCATGGAGTAGCGGGATTCACAGTCAGTGAATTTCTTGCTCAGGTAGTAGATGGCATGCTCTTTTCTTTTTGTCTCGTCTTGCTGTCCAAGGACAAAACCCATGGAATCTTCTAAGACGGTTAAGTACATTATCAAAGGTCTTCCTTCCACTGGAGGAGACAAGATGGGTGGTTCGAGCAGATATTCCTTAATGCTATCGAACGCTTTCTGACAATCGTCTGTCCAGACGCAACTTTGATTTTTCCGTAGAAGTTTGAAAATTGGAGCACAAGTTGTAGTCATGAGATATATAAATCTCGAGATGTAATTCAGACGTCCAAGAAATCCTCTAACTTGTTTCTCGATTCTGGGTGAAGGCATTTCTTGAATTGCCTTGACTTTGTCTGGATCCACTTCAATTCCTTATTTGCTGACGATGAAACCAAGGAGTTTTCCTGAGTAGACACCAAAGGTACACTTATTGGGATTCAGGCGAAGTTGAAACTTCCGTAAGCGTTGAAATAACTTTGTCAGATTCTGTATGTGATCTTCCTCATTCTCTGATTTAGCAATCATGTCATCCACATAGACCTCCACTTCCTTATGCATCATGTCATGGAAAAGTGTAGTCATGGCCCTTTGATAAGTTGCCCCTACGTTCTTTAGTCCAAAAGGGCATAACGCGATAGCAGAACGTGCCCCAGGGGGTGATGAAAGCTGTTTTCTCCATATCTTCAGGTGCCATTTTGATCTGGTTGTATCCTGAAAATCCATCCATGAATGAGAAAACTTTGGATTTTGCTGTACTGTCAACCAACATGTCAATATGTGGTAAAGGAAAGTCATCCTTAGGGCTAGCTTTGTTCAAATCTCTGTAGTCGACGCACATGCGGACGTTTCCGTCTTTCTTAGGAACGGGAACAATGTTAGCTAACCACTGAGGGTATTCTGAAGTGACGAGGAAACCAGCATTGATTTGCTTTTGAACTTCCTCTTTGATTTTCATAGCCATCTCCGGATGAGTTCATCTCAATTTTTGCTTGACCGGAGGGCACTCTGCTTTTAATGGTAAGTGATGCTCCACTATACTGGTATCCAACCCTGGAATATCCTGATAAGACCAAGCGAAGACATCTGAAAATTCTCTGAGCAGCTGTATCAAACTCTCTCTGATCTCTGAACTGAGCGAAGCTCCAATCTTAACCTCTTTTCTGTTTCCATCGGAACCAAGGTTAATGATCTCTAGAGGCTCATTGTAGGGCTGAATGGCCTCTTCCTTTTGTTGAAGTAACCGTGAAATTTCCTTTGATATTTCTTCGTCTTCTTCTTCCTCTGCCTTGAATACAGGAAACCCAAAGCTTGGAGAAGTCATACGGTCGCACGTTTCAACGGGGTATTTTGTGATTAATCTGCATATGTGTGATAAGTTTTATTTAGACAACGAGGATAACAGCAAGGTGAATCAGACTCTGATAGGGCTATGTATCCTGCTCTGTTAAGATAGGATAGCCATTCCTCTTCATCGGTGTTTTCCGTACCGATGGTATTGACTGTTTGTTGAACCGGTTGAAGAAAACCTCCACTACGGAAAGTTTCTTGAATTGGGAGAACTACCTCAATCCCTGGAATAGCCTTTGATGATGTCGGAAAGAATCCAACTCCTGTTCTGTTCTTGTTGTTGGTAGGAATATTAATGTGCCCCCAACCACTGGTAGTGCCATCCTTTACAACTTGGATTGCATCTTTGTATGAAGAAATAGACGCTGCTTTCTCTTTTCCTTTTTCCTTATCCAAGGAAAGTGCTTGGAATTTAGTTCCAACAATCTTCTTTTGGTTCTATGTCGGAGAATGATGCCAGGTTGCTGACGATCAGAGCTCGTTCTCCACATACGGTTACCAATTTGTCATTTCTAATGAACTTCATTTTTTGATGAAGTGTTGAAGTAATTGCCCCAGCCTCATGAATCCATGGGCGGCCTAGCAAACAACTGTATTGTGCCGGGATATCCATAACTTGGAAAGTGATTTTGAACGTCTGAGGTCCAATAGTTATGGGAAGATCTACTTCTCCGAAAACTGACTTCCTTGATCCATCAAATGCTTTGACGATGACGTGACTGTCCCTCAATGGGTAATCTTTGAAGGATAATCTTGATAATGTTGATTTAGGCATGACGTTGAGAGAGGATCCGTTGTCTATTAGGACTCCTGTGAGTACATCACCCATGCAGCTAACTGAGATGTGAAGTGGAAGGTTATGGTCCACTCCTTCTTCAGGAAGATCTTCGTCACAGAAACTCAGGCTAGTTCCCGCAGAAATGTTGGCAATGATACTGTTGAATTGTCCTACAGTAACACTTGGTTCTATAAAAGCTTGTTCCAAAACTTTCTGTAGAGCTTCCCTATGAGCTTCAGAACTCAATAGTAGGGAGAGAACAGATATCCTAGACGGAGTATGTAGCAGCTAGTCTACAATGTTGTATTCACTCCTCTGGATTAACTTCAAGATCTCATCATTTTCTTTCGCTTGAACATCATTGGTCGGATGATTGTCTTGCCTATGTGGGGCTTCTTCCGAAGGCTTTTCCACATTTTCTGTTGCTCTGTTGAAGACTCGTCCACTTCTGGTGACTCGACTAATGTCAGCAATGTTGACAACAGACGGTAATGGTATTTCCTTACCATTTTCAATGAATGTAGCATTGTACTTGTATGGTATAGCCTTGCTGGACTCATACGGTACAGGACCTGGTAAGTAGATGACTAACGGAGCAATTGCTGTCTTCCTGCTGTCATACTTGACTTGCATAGGTTCAACTTGATTAATTTGAGGAGATACAGTAAAGACCTCGACATCTTCTCTGTTGGCAAGGACTGTAATGGTATTATCGTCCATCAGTTTCTGAATGTCGTTGCGAACATGCAAACATCCTTGTGAATTTCTTCGACAGATTCTGCATCTACTGTTCCAAAGTAGGCAAGTCCATTTAAAGTCTTATGGAACCTGACTACCGATCCTTCGAGATCTTCAACTTTGTAGATTTTGTATTCTCCTGGACATCCTTGAACCATGTTGATGTCATGCTCAGTTTTGACCCGAATATGTTGAATCCATCCTAAGTCCATTTGTTCTTGTAATGCAGCTTGAACTACAGCACATCCTTGATTATTCTTTGGACAAATTTCACATGTGAAGTAGTTGTGAGGTGGTATATGACCATATCCAGCTTGTCTAACGTGCATCTTGACAAGATTTTCCCCTATCTGACGAATGTCGTAGATTTGAATGACGTTGGGGTGTTGATCTATCAGATTCACTGGAGCTTCTTTATGCTGCGGCAAAGGATTTGCCTGGACATTAGGATTAGTGTCTTTGAAGGATAGCATTCCACTCTTCACTAATCTTTGGACGTCGGCCTTGAAACTGAAACATCTCTCAATGTTGTGACCTGGTGCCCCCTGATGATAGGGACAAGATTGATCAGCCTTGAACCACTATGATGATTCATTTACAAGATTTGAAGGGCTCTTTGTCTGAATGAGTCCTTTCGCCAGTAGTGTTGGAAACAATTCTGCATATGGCATTGGTATGGGATCAAAGGCAGGATACCTTGGAATCCGATTGTTGTTGAAATTTGGAGGTCGAACCTGCTGCTGAGGTTGCTGCGACCTTTGTTGAAATGGTTGTTGCGAAACCTGAGGTTGATAAGCTGGCGCTGAGTTAACAACTGGAGTTATTGTAGCAACCTGAGGTGAAAACTTCTTCTTTGCTTTGTGTAAGACATTGCTAACATCTTGATCTTTTTTCTTCTGGAAAGAACTTCCATACTTCCTAGGACCAATAGAAGATTCTGGTTCTTTGTTCAAGCGTCCTTCTCGAACTGCTTCTTCTAAGCGTACACCCATGTTTACCATCTCGGTAAAATCACTTGGTGCACTTGCAACCATTGGTCCGTAGTAAAATGGAATCAAAGTCTTGAGATAGATTTTTATCATTTCTTTCTCTTCAAGTGGTGGACAAATTTGAGCAGCAACTTCACGCCATCTCTGGGCGTATTCCTTGAAGCTTTCTCTATCCTTTTGAGTCATGGCCCGGAGTTGATCTCTGTCGGGAGCCATATCCAGATTGTACTTATACTGTTTGACGAAGGCCTCTCGGAGGTCTCGAAAAGTACGAATCTCTGAACTGTCCAAGTTCATGTACCATTTGAGTGCAGCACCAGTCAGGCTGTCTTGGAAATAATGAATGAGCAATTGTTGATTATCAGTCTGAGTTGACATTCTTCGAGCGTACATCACGAGATGACTTTGTGGGCATGAATTCCCTTTGTACTTCTCAAACTCTGGTACTTTGAATTTGTGAGGAATCTTAACATTTGGAACCAGACAGAGGTCTGCAGCATTCTTTCCAAATAGATCTTGTCCTCGGAGAGTCTTGAGTTCCTTCTGCATTTGCAGAAACTGTTCCTGGAACTCGTCCAATCTTTCATACACGCCAGCTTCCTCACTGGGAGGAAAAGTATGCATAATCGGTCGTGGAGAAGCCATGACAACAGATCTTGGTATCTCAGCATTCTGTTGAGTGAAACCCATTGTCGTTGCTCTTGGAACTTCAATTTCCAGAGGTTTGTAACCCTCCGGTGGACGCATATCCATGGTGACTTTTGGAACTTCAGAATTTGGAGGTATGTACCCTTCTGGAGTAAAGTTATATGGCATGCCCCAAGGTCGATCGGGCGGCATGGTATACTGAGGAAAAGGAGTAGAAACAATCTCGGAAACCACAGTCCTTTGTGGTTCTTCCGGCGTTGGTCGATTCTGCGTAACTACCAGGGCTTCTACCATACTATTGAGTCTTTCAACAGTACCCTTAAGAGTATTGATCTCTTCTCTGAGTTCTTCATTCTCTTGTTCAAAGTCTTCCATTCTTTTCTTGCGACTTGAACGAGTGTTGTATGGATGAGACAGCTTGAAAGTCTTGGTTCACCTCCTTCTCCTCCTCTCTTTCTGGAGAAAGGAAAGTGACTATTAGATCCGCGACAATTCTCGTGTCAGTGCGTACGACTAAAGTGATGCATGATATGTAATTAAGTTATTATTTTTCAAGGAAACACCATAATTACGTTATGAAACATCAAACTTTTATTAATTAAGTGAAAATGTTGTTTTTTACATACTTTGAAAAAGGGAAATACAGAGAAACTGAGAGAAAGGACTCTAAAACTTTGATGAGGAGCCGACTTCACGTTCTAACATTTTCTTCTATTTCTTGAGCTGAGCATTCTCTGACGTGAGCTGATCGATGATCCAGAAAGCAGGAGGGATATGATGAGAAAGTGATGATTGTGTCACTTGTCGATCGAGTACTTCTAGTAACTCATCCTTCCTTCTTAGGATGTTTTGAATCTCAACATTTTTCGTGTTGACGGTTCGATACTTGTTCCTCCAAGCATTCCTTTCTTGGCATACTTTGTTTAATGGTGCTTGTAATTTTTCAACATCGGTGGAGAAAAGTTATATTGGTTCCCTTAGGGGAATAGGTTCTTGATGTTGATATGGCATTCTGAGCTTGAATGCTCTGACGCGCACCCATTGAAGGTAAGGATCCAGGGAGATGCAAAGATGTTTTCCTTACAACCTTCTCCCTTTTGTGTGAACAAGACGCCAGGCTTGGACAATTTCCTTCTTCAGCATGTTACCATGATTGTCGATGTTCTTGAAGAACAGACCCTCCAATTGAATACTACTTGGAATATTTTTCATAGGATAGTCGTATTGACGACGGGCTAACGCTGGATTATAACTGATTCCTCCCTTAGTTCCAATAAGGGGTATGTTGGGATAACTTCCGCAACTGAAGATGATCTTGGTTTCGTCGTTGTCAGGACTACACCAATCAATGTCGGTATGAGTGAGAGACATGATCTTCTGTGACCAGTAAAGGCCATCCCGCATGTTCCAGAAAGTGCTAGACTTTGGCAGGTGCAAGACGAACCATTCGTATAACAACGGTACGCAGCATATAATTAATCCTCCTCGCTGCAGGTTTCTTGAATGCACAGAGTGGTATGCATCTACAAGCAAGGTTGGAACTGGATTTCTAATCAAAAAGATCTTAATTGCGTTGATGTCGACGAAATCATTAATGTGAGGAAACAAAAACAATTCGTAGATAAGCAAAGCCAAGATTTCCTCAAAAGCGCTCATATCTTGGATGCTGACGAAGTACCGAGCTTGGTCTAACAAGAATTTGGAGGGTAATCCTTGAATTCCTCCTCTACTCACCATATGTGTTCTGATGTCGACCACGTTCAAAGGAGTAGTCGCAGCAATGATAATGTCGTCAGGATTCTTTTCCAAACCGGAGTACGGATCTTGCGCGTACACGGGTATTCCAATCAGACGAGAGTACTCCTCCAACGTAGGCATGAGTTGATAATCTGGAAAGGTAAAGCAGTGATACGTTGGATCGTAAAACTGCACCAATGTGGGAAGGATCCCATCCACAATGTTAGTGCTGAGAAGAGGCAGAAGTTTTCCATACTTCTCCTTGAAAGCCTGGGGTTTGACCACCAGCTTTCCGAGCTTTTCCAATTCCTCTACCTTAGGAATCTTGAAGGTGTATTTCCTAGCTCTCTTTCTTCCATAATCCATGGTATAGATCCTTAAGTCCTTTCTCCGTTTCTCTCTTTCTATGAAGTTCAAAACGTTCGTTATTTAGTTTCCTTGAAAAACGACTCGAAAAAGACTCTTTTTGGTTTTAATTATTATGAATGATGCATGAATGCATGAATGCACACACAAGAGTTTTTAAACAAACATGGCGTAGAAGGGTATAGTGGTCATGAAGTCACAACGCAAACCTCGCCCCAATGGTAAACTAAGGATAAGGATTTTTGTACCTGTAGAACGGGTTCTAGGGGTCTCAGAGTTTTTGCTCAACCTTAAAGATACGTTGACTGGTATCTATAAGAGAGTTTTTCTGAGTGTAGTATCTGCGTGACAATTACTTTCGTAATCACCGCTCTACGTCCTAAGAAAGGCTTTAAGTTGGGTTAATGTGTTTCTAGGTCCTCCTGGTACAAATCAGTCTCGGAATTCATTGGCGCAGTTAATCACAACCAGTCAGGCAAATCCCAAGAGTAGATTTGGAAACCAAGATTCGAGGGTCTTCACCGAGAAGACATCCTCCATCCTATCTTATGTTGCACTCAAATCCGGGTATAGGATTTCTCACCTCAAGGGGGAATCAAGCCCTTTCCCGATACAGAATAAACAAAATAAACAAATATATATGCAACAATCACATGAAATGACACAGAGGTTAGGCAGGACCTCTCTTGTTTGAGGGGGAATTTGGCATCCCTAATTCCTCAATGGGGTTGGACCAGCAACAGGTCAACCATTGGTTTGGATGAAAAACCAAGGTTTTTAACACTTATATCCCCAGCAGAGTCGCCATTTTTCTGTGGTGTCGTTTTTTTTACCTCCCCGTTTCACTTGGGAGGACGGCACGCTAGACCCTTCACGCGAAATTTGGAAGGAGAATGCGCCCGGGATGGGATGAATTTTGTTTCAGTTCTTCATACGATATCACATGAACTTTCTTATTGTCCTACGAGTAGGAAAGGGAAAAAAGATCTCAACTAAACCCTAGGAGTTTGCTAAGTGTGGGGATTCACCTAGACTAGAAATTCTGGAGTTCGGGGGGTCGGTTATACATAGGGAAGAGTTTAAGCACCCTACATATCCGTAGTACTCTACGGGAACCTTCTCTGTGTCATTGTGATTGTGTTTATTGCTAATGATTGGGAAAGTTTCTCCTTTGTGTTAGGAGAGAGAATTGGATTGATTAAAAAAGACAGACAGACAGACAAACAAACTGACTATTTTTGGTATTTTATCAGCTCGCTGAGATTCCTTGTGAACCTCATGCCTACATATCCCTACTGGAAGTCAGAGCTTAATGTAGTTCGGGGAACTAATTAGGGAAATTAATGATTTTTGGTGCCTTGCTTGAAGCTCAAGGTTGAAGCTTTGAATTAAACCTCTGTTTACAGTAAAGAGACATGAAGTCATCTTTATAGAGAAGTATTTCTACTATTCCACCACAAACATTAAAAGAGTGACAGAATAACTGAATTCATTTCATTCAAGAGAGGGAGCCTACTTGGTTGATCAAGTATGACAGCCAACATGCCTCTTGAATGAAAGAAGGATGCTCATCCAAATTAGGGAAAGTTAATCACATGTCTGGTTTCACTGTCAGCTCATGCCTTTCAAAATCCTAAATGGGAGACTTAATTAAAAATGAAATGTAATGTTTGTTTGTTTGAATGTGGTAGAGTAGTAAAAATAATATCTCTATAGAGATAAACTATGTCTATCTACTGTATAAAAGATTTGACTTTAGCTGGCTTGCATGAGGCCCAAGCTTGAGGCTTTTTGATTGTTTTTATTGACTTTGGGAGATAACTCTACTGGGGAGAATTTTAATTAAGGAGTTTTTGTGTTCTGTACAAAGCCTAGAATTGAGGCTGACTCTAGTTGGAGAGTGTTTATTTGATGGATTTATTTGGTGTTCTGTACAAAGCCCAGAATTGTGGCTGACTCTACTTAGGGAGGCTCTATTTGTGTGCCTTGTACAAAGCCCAAGGTTGTGGCTGACTGCTGAGGATAACTGAGTTTTTTGAAGACTATGAATGACTCTATTTTGTGTGCCTTGTACAAAGCCCAAGGTTGTGGCTGACTCTTAACTATGAAAGTTATTTAATTTGTGCCTTGTATGAAGCCCAAGGTTGTGGCTACTCTAGCTAGGGGAAAGATTATTTTCTGCCTTGTACAAAGCCCTAGGTTGTGGCGGACTCTTAAAGAAACTGATTATGGAAGACTCTATGGGGAAAAGATCCTTGAGATTAGGAATCTTTGACACAGGAAAATATGGTTTATCTGCCTTGTACAAAGCCCAAGGTTGTGGCTACTAAAAATGAAAGACTCAATGGGGGAGTTTTATTCTGCTAGAGGTTCTAACAAACTAATTTATTTTTTATGTTTTTGGAAGCTAACCCTTATCCAGGGATTTTGACTCAGATGGAGAAATTGACTATTAAAAGATTGGACCATTGGAGGCTAACCCTTTCCAGGGGTTTTGACTCTTTTGGGGAATTTATCTTTTAAAAGAGTGAATCTTTGGATTTGAAGGAGTGATTTTGGAGGCTGACCCTTTCTAGGGGTTTTTGTTAAAATGAAAGAATGAATGGAGGCTGTAACACCCCATAATTTCAGTTTATTAATTTAATTTGGATTTAAATTAAATAATTGGAATTTTAGTATTTTTATTTGGAATTATTTGGAAAATGATGAAATATTGACATTGGGCCTAAAGTGGTGGTTAGCAGTAAGGGGGTGTTAACTAAGCAAGCCCATTATAATATTTTATTTTATTTTTCATAAAATAAAGGAATTGGGAAAAGAGGAAGTGGAAGCACTAGTGACAGAGTCTGAGGAAAAGAAGAACACGTGAAAGTGAGAAGAGCCAAAGGGGGAGAAGAACTTCGAAGATTCGACTCTAAGGTAAGGGGGGATTCTTCGGGTTAGTATTCATTATGTGATTGTAGGTAGTATGATTGATTAGGATTGTTGTCTAATTCAATCGTACGTGTCGGGTTTGGGAATTTGTTAGGTTTTGATGAATTTGTATGAATTACATGATTCTGTTAATACTCATGATATATGTTGTTAATACTTGGATAAAACTTGTCTGAAATGTGTGATTATGTGAAAATTGATGGTATTTGTGTGCCATGTTCGTATGTACATGAAATTGGGGAAATGGGATAGGGTAAATGCTGTCAAAATGATGAATTTTGCTGTGCAGGTACGTAGGAACCGGTTCCCATGTGGGACGAACCGGTTCCCCCTTGTAAAAACAGAGAAGTATGGATTCTGGGCAGCTGGGAACCGGTTCCCATGTAGGGACAACCCGGTTCCCCATAGTAAAAACCAGAGACGTGATTTTTGAAGCTGCCAGGAACCGGTTCCCACGTAGGGACAACCCGGGTTCTGCAGCATTTGTCTAAAAATGTTTTATTTTTAAAAACCCATAACTTTTGATCCGAGTATCCGATTTATGTGCCGTTTTGGGTGTTGCGAAGCTAATTAGATGCTTTATTTGATAAAGTGATAAAATGGGCAGTGGCCGACTTTATTTTTAAAACTCGATTTAATTGTTGATGAATTGAAATATGGTATATGTATATGTGCTTATATATATGATTATTGATGCATGTATTTATGTTGGTGATGGGATTATGATATCCAACGAGTGATTTTGTTATATAACATGTCGTAGATGATACATGTTTTGTGATTATGCTGTTGGGTTGTTTGATAATTTATTACATTGTGTGCAATGATGATAAATGTAACGATGTATAATCGTGGTGATGATTGATAATTTATGAATGTTAATATGCTGTTAATATTAACATGTGGATTGTGGTGAATGTATGCGTGTGATATATTTGTATGAATGCTAAACTTATGCATGCTTATCGGTGATGAATTGGTGATGATAATGAGACGATGTGATACATCGGATTGGTGATGTTGTAAGCATGTTATATGTTGCATTCATTGGCATACATTTTTGGTGATGGATCCCGGTGATGAAATGGATCAAAATGGTGGGCATAATTCCCATTGTGTGGAATTTGTGCTGGTTAAAACTGTATCTCGGTGATGAAATAGATCAGTTGGATGGGTGTATCCCATGTATTGGTACCACATGCATAGTGTCAGTTGAATCATATGCATTGGTTATAACATGATTGGATGAAATCCAGTGTTATGCCTTGGTGTGTTTATGTGATTGATGTATTGAGGAGTTGTTGTTAATATAACTTGATCATTGATGAAATTGATGAGTTGTGGGCCGATGGCCAATATTGTTGAATTGATGCTTGCTTGTTGTAATAATTCCGATTATATGTATGATTGAGTGGATGATAATTACTATGAGATTTTATTGCTTATGACTGCATAATGCTTATTAATTCGAATGAAACTCACCCTTACTTTGATGATTTCAGATTAAGGATGTAGCGGCTTCTTGATTGGGTACAGATAGCTCGTAGGCTAGTCCATAGTTCGTGTCGAGTCATGCTCTGATTGTAACACTGGGGAACGCTAGTTTAGAGACGAATTACTCTGTTGGCTTTGTTGTTTTATAATTGTATTGTAGTAACTTGCATGGATGATGAATATGCAATGTTATGAGTTATAATCCGCTGTGTTGAACATGAATTTTGTTTATA
Source organism: Vicia villosa (assembly GCF_029867415.1). Classification (NCBI taxonomy): domain Eukaryota; kingdom Viridiplantae; phylum Streptophyta; class Magnoliopsida; order Fabales; family Fabaceae; genus Vicia; species Vicia villosa. Next base: position 115,735 of record NW_026705951.1, on the reverse strand, counting down.
TTAAATGGTTCCTCATGTGGCATGACAAATGACTATGGTATTTTATGTTAAAGAAATTGTGACATCCTTGTATTTCATGTTTACTCTGATTATTATTATTATTATTATTATTATTATATTTTCCGCGGGGGTTTTAGAAGGGTGTTACAATAGTGGTATCAGAGCATAGTCGGTCGTTGTGACCAGAGTCTTGTTGTTAATTTTTCCTTTTGGTATGCGACATGTGTGTGAAACACTGTCGGTACTCAGTGTGTTCTAACTGTTTGCTTGCAGAAGTGGGATTGAAACTAGTGGGGGAGAAGTCATGCTTCTCGGATATGTCTCAGATGCAAGATGTTAGAGTGATGCGTATGGCAGCAGTACAAGAGTGTGGAGTTATTGTTTTCTGAAGTGAAGGTGACATGGGCTGAAGACTGTGGTTGTTATTCAGTCGGAGTGTCTCGGAGTAGATAATGGTTATTTCTGAGAAATGGAATTTCGAAGTTGTGATGCTTCAAGTGCTACTGATGGACTGTGATGTTGTTGTGTGAGTAGCCCTATGTGAAAGGTCGATGTTGAAGCAGTGATTAAAGGAAGTATTGTCGTAGACCTTGTCGTAGGATTACTAGTAAGTAATGGAGATGATAGTAGAGGTTATCGATGTTGTTGAGAAAGTTTTGAAGTGTGAGTAATGCAAAGACACGAGTATGATCTCAAGGATAAGAAGGTTGATGATGGCATACATGAATTTGGTTTCAGGATGTTGCAGAAATCGAACTTCAACGGTGAAATGTGTTGTTTAAGTTATAAGAAGTTTGGAAGCGAAGAGATGTGATAAGATGATGTTAATAATGAGATTGATTTGAAAAGAATGAGTTTTGGAGCAGAATTTCCGTAAGAAAATCGCAGGAAAATTGGTGAATCGTTATGAAATTTCGAAAATTCATAACTGGAGTTTGGACATCCGATTTGAGTTCCGTTTGAAGCATCAGAAATCTAACGAGATGAAATTTTTTATAAAAATGGTTGTAGCAGATGTAACATATTTAATGGTGTCAGGATGATGTTAGAAAGGGGCGAAGTTACGATTGCACTTGCTCTTAGAACTAGACTGTTCATTGGTGCTACATGGGATGTCAGTGTCAGAGTTGAACGGAATAAAGGAATAATTAAAGACTTGTTGATAAGCAATTCTAGGAATTAAATGTGCCAATTGAAGAGTTTGGAGATATTGTATAGAATGTCGCAGCATGGTGTCGGTGTTGCAAATTTGGATAACGATTGGAAACGTCCGTATCTTGAGCTCTGAATGTCGGATTAATGTGTCGTTTGAACCCACGAAGATGAGAGATTATGTTCTACCTTATGGAAGAGTTATAAATACCATAGAGTGGTCCTATGAGGAGATATTATGATGTCGGTTAAGGAAGCATGAATAAGTGTTGAATAGGGATGCCTATTACCATGATTGTTGAAACGAAGTCGAGTAGAATGTGTCGTTGATGAATAAGATGATAAAGATGATTTAAGTATCGATGGATTTGAGTGATGAGTAAATCAGTAGAAAAAGTGAAATGGACTTTGGAACCATTTGTGGTATATTGTGATGCGTCGTTGATGGGTAGTGTATTGATGTAAAATCAGTAAGTAGTAAATATGCGTCGGGACGATTGAAAGCGCATGAAAGGAATTATCTGACTCATGATTTAGAATTGGCAGCCATGGTTTTGTTTTGATGTTGCAGTGACATTATTTGTATGGTTCGAGGTTGCCTCTAAAAATGTCGATGCTGATGGTGAAAGAGTTGGATTTAATTGAACAATTCAGAGAATTAAGTTTGGTATGTGAAGGTGTTCCTACTAATGTTGGATTGGGTATGCTGAGACTGACTAATGGTATTCTAAACGAGATTGGAGAAAGTCAGAAAGCTGATGTTAAGTTGATCGACAAGTCGACTTTGAATTACTAAGGTAAAGACGGTGAATTCGGAATTGAGGAGGATGGTGTAATGAGGTCTAGAAGTCGCAGTTGTGTTCCAGATGTTACCGAGTTGAGAAGGAATATTCTAGAAGAAGGACACCGTAGAGAATTATTAGACTATGACGACGTTAATGAGTTTGGGTGCAAACTCGGAAAAGACGCTATTATGTAGTAACAACGGTTTATGCTTGTCGCACGCTCGCGAAATATGAACAGAGTCGCCACCAATATATTTATCCCAAAGGGAAAGGAATATCAGAAAACCTAGAATAAAGAAAGGATAAGAAAGAGGTCTTTCGACCAGAGATAAGGTACGGGAGTCGGTTACGCAAGGGGAAGGTGCTAGCACCCCTCACGCCCATCGTACTCGATGGTATCCACCTATGTTTGTTCTATTCTAAGGGTGTATAAATCTAAAGCTTAATTACTAAGGAAATGCATGCAAATGAAAGAAAAGAAACACGGGGAAAATAAGGTTTTTAAATAGTTGTGCTCGCTTAGGCCCCGCGACCCAATGCCTACGTATCCTTTTCAGGAATCAGAGCGCCGTAGTTCGGCTCTTTAGTTTTTGTTTGTTTTTTGTGTTTTTTAGTGGACGAAGTTACATTCGCACTCCGCTGCTCGACCTCTGGAGTCTTAAGCTGGGAATGGAGCGGAAATAACGTGTCCGATTAATGAGAAAGAATGCCCTGAAGGCAAGAGAAAGAATGCCTCGGAGGCAAGAGAGAAAATATTGGTTTGTATCTTTTTAGGGTAATTCCATGATGAACAAAACCCAATACAAGGTTCCGCACCACTTCGTTACTTTGTTTAGGTCTGAGCCTTTATTAAGTGTTTTAAATGTTTTTGGTTAAGTGTCTTTTAAGGGAAATTAATTTGTGACTTAGATCATACCAAAAAGAGTTTTGTTTTGCATATTTAGAGAAAGCACATCGAGGCCTACGCCACAATCGTTTCTCTAAATAACGGTTAAGAAATACATCGAGGTTTCACACCTCAATCATTTCTTCTCCGCTAAGTAAAGGAGATACAAAAAAGAGTTCTTTTGTGAATGTTTAGAGAATGCACATCGAGGCCTACACCACGATCGTTTCTCTAAACAACGGTTAAGAAATACATCGAGGCTTCACACCTCAATCATTTCTTCTCCGCTAAGTAGGAAAGAACATACATCAAGGCCTACGCCTCAATCATTTCTTTCTTACTATGAAATATAGTAACGGTATGATCTTCATCGATATTTATTAAGTATTTTAAAAGTTGAAAAGAAAAGAAGGAAAACTAGCCTAAAATGATCAACTAGTCTAATGTCATGATTATAGGTCCTAAATCTTAAAGGAAACATACAAGTGAAATTACAAGTAAAAATCACAAGTAAGCATGATACAAAATTGGTACAAAAATTGGCTAAAAGAATGACTTGAAAATATAGCACAAAACATGAAAACAAATGATTTAAGATATAGTGCGAAAATGAATTAAAAGATACTATTTTTATGAGAATTTTACATGAGAAAAAGAATTCGAATTAAGCATAAAGAATTAAAAGGAAATTAGCCTAAAACTAATATCTTTATGTGAATATTTTTATGTCAAAATTAGTATTAAAAGGTCTAAAAGTGAGTGTTTTTATTACTTACAAGAAATAGGAAAAGATCTAATTAAAACCTAAATCTATTAATGAAAAATAAAAGGAAACAGGGGGTGAACAATTAGTGATGGGTGCAAAGAGTAAATAGGGCGCAGGGCCCAAATGGTTGGCCCGGAAGAGATTTTTTGTTATGGTTTCCAGTACCAAAAACGTGGTACTCTGGGCCTGAGGGGGTGAGAAGATGAAATCAGGCCCAGGATAGTTCTTATTCAGATTGCAGTTCAAAACGCATGGGCCATGGGTGAGAGGCGAATTCGTTGGGCCCAAGGATTAATTATCTTGATCCAATTATTATTATTATTGTTCAAATCGTTTCAATAAAACCAGGAATTAAATGAAACTAAAATAATAATAATAATAATAATAAAAGAAAAGAAAAGGAATTAGGGTTCAAGGATTGTGTACCGATTGAACTTCTTCGTTCCTCTTCCTCTCTCTCGACGAACAAACGGCGCCGGAAGATTTCTCCGTCGAGCCTCTCTCTCCGATTTTGTTTTCTTTTTCTTCTGCAAACCCAGCGAGGCGCCTCTTGCGACGTTGTTGTTGTTCTTGCGTGATATCTCAGAAAGCACCAAAGATTGAAGGTTCGTTGATAGAAAGATGAACGATGCGTTGCTATGGAGTTCAAGTTGTTGATGATTAGAGATTAGATGAAGGATGTGATGAAGATGATGATTGAATTGTAGGAGCTTGGTGCTGAGAAGAGATTGTTGAGGTTGACGAGGCGTTGAAGAGTTCTTGAAGGTGCAGGTAATTCTTCCCGGAACCGGTGAGTTTCTCTTCTTCCTCTTTCCTCTTAATCTTCTTTTCAGAGTTATGGTGTTGTGCGACTCGTGATGCCGTTGTTGTTTTCTACAGTCTCGATATCGAAATCACCGATTGAAGATGTTGATGATGATGTGATATTTCTTGAAGGTTGAATTGAGAGCGTGAAGAAAGTGAAGGCGATTCTCTGAGATTATGGAGAGAAGAACGAATTGATGATAAACACTGAAATTGTTTCAGATGTGTAAATGCAGGTTGAAGATTGAGAGGCGAAGCGGTGAAGAATGAAGATGAAGGAGGATGGATAGAGATGAAGTTTGCTGCAAATGGTGGGAAGGTAAAGATGTGTGAAGATGCAGAGAGATTGTGTGTGGAGAAGATTGAAAATGGTGGAGGAAGAATGGGAGATGAAGAATGGCTGTGAATCTGAGATATATAGGTGAGGTGTAACTGATTTTTTTGCTGTTAAAAGTTGTTAGAAATCTGTTATAGGATTGGTTATGGCTGTTTGGAAGTTAGTTAGGTATGTTAGTTTTCGGTTACTAGGTAGTTAGAATTAGTTAGGGAATTGTTGGATTCTGTTTGAATATTTCTGAAGCTGACAGTTAGGTTAGTTAGAAGGATAACTAGAAGTTGTATGAAAATTCTGTTATGGCCTATTTGTTTGGTTTATGGTTTGAATTGATATGAATGTGTGTTGGCTTTGTATATGTGCAGGTGGTATTTTTGGTTAGAATTGGTGTTTTGGAGGGAATGCAGCAGGGTTTTGTGAAGAACTAATGATTCAATGTGCTGTTTTATTGAATGTGTAAGTGTTTGGCAGCTAGGAGTTAAAGCTTGGACTTATGATGGAGATGAAGTGGATTTCTTTAGCATGTGAACTTGTGGCAGAATCATGGCTGAAGGAAGTTTGCTTTCTTCGATTTTGAAATGAATACATTAGAGGTGGATCACGTAACCGGTGAAGCGGGATGTAGCTTTAACTCAAATTTGTTTAATTGTAACATGTAACATGAGACCTTCTTGTATTATTCTCGAATAAAATTTATATTCTTCCATGGACATTGTGAATGTATGATCTCCTCTTTTGCCATTACTTTACTTGCCATCCTTGCAACCAACGACCAATAAAGATTCAAGAGGACTCCATATAAATCCCAAATGTTGTATGCACAAGCATAGTGAACGAATGGTATCCCGAGTATATGAGATAAATCACTTCTTGAATGATGACGGGAAGCCCAAATCCACTATCTCATTTCGTATTCAAATTACTTGCAATCCAAGCAGTGCACCAAATGATTGTGTTCACATTTATGGATCCCCTTGTTTAATAAATGAATAAATGAAGTAAGCCTAAACCAGTTGATCTCAATAAAGTCAACCTTGATGAATGCAATCATAAGAAAATAAACCCTGATTCTTGATCCTTTGATTATGTACCCAATGAATGCATGTTGCTTAAAATGACTTAATGGAAAGATGCACATGAATGTGGAACTTAACCAGTTAGGAATAATTAGATGGGCAAATTTTGGGGTGCAACAGCTGCCCCTATTTAATCGTCTTAAACCTGAAGGAGAGATTGGCGCTGGCCTTTCGATCCTTCAAGGTGGAAGAAGATTAAATATCAAAAGAACCTAAAAATTTGCCTGATGAGAGGTAGGATCCACTGGGGAAAAGATGGTGTCAGCTTCCATTGAGGGATAATGTATCGATTCTGGATTGATCAAAATAACTCTGGGTTAGAAATGAAATCGAACTTCAACTCTGGGTTGAAAAAGAAAAGTGGGTCAACTCTGGGTCGAAGAGTAAAGGGAGGTCAACTCGGGGTCGAAATAAGAGGTAAAGATCAATTCTGGATTGAGAAAGGAAAGAGAAACCAGTATTAGTGGGACAAGATATAGGCATCAACTCTGGGTTGAGAAAGAAAGCAAGGAAAGAAAATCTACTCTGGGTTGAAAATGAGAGATAAACATCAACTCTGGGTTGAGAGAAGGAAAGATGAACAATTAGGAATAACCGTCAACTCTGGGTTGAGTGAGAAAGAAGAAAAGATACCCTTCAACTCTGGGTTGAGTGGGAATAAGACAAAAGATAACCGTCAACTCTGGGTTGAGTGGGAAAGAAAGAAGATAACCGTCAACTCTGGGTTGAGTGGGAAAGAGAAATCAATTCTGGATTGAACAAGGGACAACCGTCAACTCTGGGTTGAGTGGGAAAGAAAGAAGATAACCGTCAACTCTGGGTTGAGTGGGAAAAGATAAAAGATAACCGTCGACTCTGGGTCGAGTGGGAAAAGGAATCAATTCTGGATTGAGTAAAAGATAACCGTCAACTCTGGGTTGAGTGGGAAAAAGGAGAAATCAATAAGGAATATCCGTCAACTCTGGGTGAGAGGGAAATGAAAAAAGGATAACCATCAACTCTGGGTGAGTGGGGAAATGAAAGAGAAGTCAATTCTGAATTGAACAAAGGATGACCATCAACTCTGGGTTGAGTGGGAGAAAGAAGAAATCAATTCTGGATTGGATAAAGGATGACCGTCAACTCTGGGTCGAGTGGGAAAAGAGAAAAGATAACCGTCAACTCTGGGTTGAGTGGGAAAGGAGAAAATATGACCGTCAACTCTGGGTTGAATGGGAAAAGACAAAGGATAAATGTCAACTCTGGGTTGAGTGGGAAAAGAAAGTCAAATGGGAATAACCGTCAACTCTGGGTTGAGTGAGAAAGTGAAAGGATCAACTCTGGGTTGAATAAAAGATAACCGTCAACTCTGGGTTGAGTGGGAGAGAAAGACAAGGATCAACTCTGGGTTGAATAAAAGATAACCGTCAACTCTGGGTTGAGAAAGATGTTACCGTCAACTCTGGGTTGAATGGGAAAGAAGAATAATCAATTCTGGATTGAACAAAGGATAACCGTCAACTCTGGGTTGAGTGGGAAAGGAAAGGATTAACTCTGGGTCAAATAAGAGATAACCGTCAACTCTGGGTTGAGTGGGAAAGAGAAAAGATAACTGTCAACTCTGGGTTGAGAGAAAAAGGAGGAAATATGACCGTCAACTCTAGGTTGAGTGGGAAAGACAAAAGATAACCGTCAACTCTGGGTGAGAGGGAAAGAGATCCCTAACTCGGGGTTAAAATATGGAGGGAAAATCAACTCTGGGTTGAACTCAAAAACATCAACTCTGGGTTGAAGAAAGATGAACAAGACTGACTTTAGGAGATGACACCACAATGGTAACTCTGAGTGATCCAGTGGAATATCAATTGATTGCTTGTAGGGACCTCACCTGATGAGTAACTTGGCTTATGCTTCATATGCAAATGTTTGATTTATTTTATGCACTTCTGGAGATGTAATGCAATGAGTTCTATATGCGGTGCACTGATTGATTGATCGGGGTTTCTGCTTTGTGGAATAGATTAGGTGGAGTTCTGAAACTCTGTTTGAGAATCAAGGTAGAGTGGATGCCCCTGATTTATTGATGATTGGATTATTGTGGGAGAAATGTCAATGAGAATGCAATGATATGCATGATGTATGTATGATTATGAATGTAATGATTGTTTCCAAGATATAAGGAGTGGATGGAGAATGCCTTTGTGGAAAGGTCATTGCTTGAAGGATAGAACTTGTGAAGGTGAGGTGTTTGGCTTGACTCCTCGACACCTATCTCGATATCTGACACTTGATTGAAGATGAAGAGATGAACTGTTGCTAGCTTGCCCCAGCTTGCGTGATCTTTTGAGATAGAACTTTGATAATGCTTGAATCATGGAGATTTGCGATGGTCTGCCCCAGTGTAGATCATGGAATGAATGTCCCAGATTGAAAGGAACTCTTCCAACCAATGGATTCTTCAGATATTTGCTAGTTGATGACCAACCTTTGCCTTTGTAAAATTACTCGATGGAATTTCAATGTTGAACTTTCCTTGGTATCAAGTACTTACTTTCAAGTTTAGAGACAATTCTGTTTTGGAAAGATAATGAGAATGCAATGCACATGTTAATCTCAAAGTAAAAGTCTTTATTTGTCAAAATGTTGTACTGATACTAACACAAATGACACAGCAACATTAGGAGTCAGTTTGACATGATTTTACAGTTTGTATGCTTTCGGAACGAACCCTGCTTCAATTAGGACTTTTGAGGGTTGTAACGTGGCCGGGTTCACGGTTTGAGAAACAAAGGATAAAGGCTCAAGTTCTACTTAACCCACCCCTTCTTCGTGATGTTCTCCAATCCTACGTTCAGTTAGTTTGACACGAGTATTCACTTTTCAGGAAGGATTGTGATGGATGAGGATCCTTTATGGCTTTGGCGGAGGTGGCAGCCACCCTTGGATTCTTTTGTTGATGGTCACAACAACTTGTCCCTTGGAGGATTTTTTTCTTGTGCTTTGCCTTTTGCTTTCCCTAACTTTTGCCTGGACAGAAAGTTTCTTTTGATATTGGTGTTCGTTGTCCAGCGGGATATGCCCTAATTTTTGCCTAAGTCATGTGCTTCAAAGCTTTTCTTTTTTCTCTTTTTTTTTTTTGACTTAGCGGGCTATTGTCTCTTTTTTTTTTTTATCATGATTCATAACTTTCTTTTTTCATTCTTTTTGTCTCGTTCGGGAACAAGTTGTATGACTTTGGTGATTGACTTGATGAAAAGGTTGTGACTGCCTTCTTCTCAGTGAATGGGAGACTTCCATTGTGGATAGTACTCTTCTTCTTTCGTTGCGAGAGATGGAATATGATTGATCCTCTGATGGAACACCTGAAAGTTGAGCACCCGGTCGCACTAACTGAAGACTACCCTGCCCCTGGTTAAGATGAAGGGTTTCATTGTATTTTTTTTTTGAAAAGAAACTACTACTCCTTAGGCTCAAAGGGGTTTACGAAGGTTTCACTCCCTTATAACTCCGGTGTTTAGGAATTGAAACAATGCCTGTACATCGTCAGCAGGATCTTTGTTCCAAAAGCATATAGTTAGTAGTTCATGTGTTTTTGATTTTTCATCATTCTCCTTTTTTAATTGCTTAAGACAAGTGAGTTGAATATCAATGAACATAATGACAAAAATGAAATGATTTGAGAAAAACATGTATATTGCATTATTTTTATTTATTCAAACAGGATGAGTTTCTTACAATGAGAAGTACTTGATAACAACAAAAGTAATACAATTGAAAGTACTTTGAAGTAATCTAGACAATGGCAGGCTTGGTCTTATTTTGATGCAAATGAAATGTTCTCTGACCAACACAAAGTCTTTAGGCTCCAATGGTGGAAGGTACCCTCATGAGGAGGCATGATTCTCTGATAGTAGCTTGATCTTGTTTATAATCCCCCATGATTCTTTGTTCTGTGAGCTTTTGTCAGATATCGGTGTGGAGGAATCGTTTTGACTGATCTGATGGAGAGGAAGAGTGTAAGAGTCCTTGGTAACCATGGATGCAAATGCATGAATGCACAAATGTTAATGGAGATGCAAATGTATCTTAAATCAGGATCAAGGATCAAGGCCTCTTGGATAACAGCTTCTCATGGTCAATAAGATATGGTCGAATCCTCCAGATTCAGAGGTTCGACGTTGCTCTCTTGATAAATAGCTTGTGCATAAGTCAAAGATGGTCGAACCCTCCAGATTCAGAGGTTCGACGTTGATTCTGATAGATAACCTTTGCATAAGTCACATAAGGTCAAACCTCCAGATTCAGAGGTTCGACGTTGATTATGATAGATAGTCTGAATGGCTTAGGGTAGGATGGAGGCATGTTTTCCTGCAAAACAAAATTTCCCAACCCCTTTCACAGGTGTGATCTAGTATAAGGTAGGTCAAAAAGCCAACAGAGGATTGAAAGTAGGCGCTATCATACGATATTGCCTCGTTCAACCAAGCTCTGTCCGTGGATACATGATCGGATCAATCAGACATACGTCTTCTGTCCGTCATGGCCACTCTATTCCTAGTTCCTAAGGTATCACTCTGGCCTGGGTATTGGGCCTTTTACCTCATAGAAATCCCACCCAACCTGCAAACAGAGAAAATATGCGGCCCCCACGGGGACCCATAATATAGTCCAGGATGCGAGAAAATAAACATGATATGCAAGCAATAAATAGTCATGATATGTGAGGCATAAAGAAGTAAAGCAATAAAGCAATAAATCAATAAATGAACACCCAAAGAAAGCAAACACAAGCTAGGATCGACTAAGCTAGGTCCCCAGCAGAGTCGCCAGCTGTCGCACGCTCGCGAAATATGAACAGAGTCGCCACCAATATATTTATCCCAAAGGGAAAGGAATATCAGAAAACCTAGAATAAAGAAAGGATAAGAAAGAGGTCTTTCGACCAGAGATAAGGTACGGGAGTCGGTTACGCAAGGGGAAGGTGCTAGCACCCCTCACGCCCATCGTACTCGATGGTATCCACCTATGTTTGTTCTATTCTAAGGGTGTATAAATCTAAAGCTTAATTACTAAGGAAATGCATGCAAATGAAAGAAAAGAAACACGGGGAAAATAAGGTTTTTAAATAGTTGTGCTCGCTTAGGCCCCGCGACCCAATGCCTACGTATCCTTTTCAGGAATCAGAGCGCCGTAGTTCGGCTCTTTAGTTTTTGTTTGTTTTTTGTGTTTTTTAGTGGACGAAGTTACATTCGCACTCCGCTGCTCGACCTCTGGAGTCTTAAGCTGGGAATGGAGCGGAAATAACGTGTCCGATTAATGAGAAAGAATGCCCTGAAGGCAAGAGAAAGAATGCCTCGGAGGCAAGAGAGAAAATATTGGTTTGTATCTTTTTAGGGTAATTCCATGATGAACAAAACCCAATACAAGGTTCCGCACCACTTCGTTACTTTGTTTAGGTCTGAGCCTTTATTAAGTGTTTTAAATGTTTTTGGTTAAGTGTCTTTTAAGGGAAATTAATTTGTGACTTAGATCATACCAAAAAGAGTTTTGTTTTGCATATTTAGAGAAAGCACATCGAGGCCTACGCCACAATCGTTTCTCTAAATAACGGTTAAGAAATACATCGAGGTTTCACACCTCAATCATTTCTTCTCCGCTAAGTAAAGGAGATACAAAAAAGAGTTCTTTTGTGAATGTTTAGAGAATGCACATCGAGGCCTACACCACGATCGTTTCTCTAAACAACGGTTAAGAAATACATCGAGGCTTCACACCTCAATCATTTCTTCTCCGCTAAGTAGGAAAGAACATACATCAAGGCCTACGCCTCAATCATTTCTTTCTTACTATGAAATATAGTAACGGTATGATCTTCATCGATATTTATTAAGTATTTTAAAAGTTGAAAAGAAAAGAAGGAAAACTAGCCTAAAATGATCAACTAGTCTAATGTCATGATTATAGGTCCTAAATCTTAAAGGAAACATACAAGTGAAATTACAAGTAAAAATCACAAGTAAGCATGATACAAAATTGGTACAAAAATTGGCTAAAAGAATGACTTGAAAATATAGCACAAAACATGAAAACAAATGATTTAAGATATAGTGCGAAAATGAATTAAAAGATACTATTTTTATGAGAATTTTACATGAGAAAAAGAATTCGAATTAAGCATAAAGAATTAAAAGGAAATTAGCCTAAAACTAATATCTTTATGTGAATATTTTTATGTCAAAATTAGTATTAAAAGGTCTAAAAGTGAGTGTTTTTATTACTTACAAGAAATAGGAAAAGATCTAATTAAAACCTAAATCTATTAATGAAAAATAAAAGGAAACAGGGGGTGAACAATTAGTGATGGGTGCAAAGAGTAAATAGGGCGCAGGGCCCAAATGGTTGGCCCGGAAGAGATTTTTTGTTATGGTTTCCAGTACCAAAAACGTGGTACTCTGGGCCTGAGGGGGTGAGAAGATGAAATCAGGCCCAGGATAGTTCTTATTCAGATTGCAGTTCAAAACGCATGGGCCATGGGTGAGAGGCGAATTCGTTGGGCCCAAGGATTAATTATCTTGATCCAATTATTATTATTATTGTTCAAATCGTTTCAATAAAACCAGGAATTAAATGAAACTAAAATAATAATAATAATAATAAAAGAAAAGAAAAGGAATTAGGGTTCAAGGATTGTGTACCGATTGAACTTCTTCGTTCCTCTTCCTCTCTCTCGACGAACAAACGGCGCCGGAAGATTTCTCCGTCGAGCCTCTCTCTCCGATTTTGTTTTCTTTTTCTTCTGCAAACCCAGCGAGGCGCCTCTTGCGACGTTGTTGTTGTTCTTGCGTGATATCTCAGAAAGCACCAAAGATTGAAGGTTCGTTGATAGAAAGATGAACGATGCGTTGCTATGGAGTTCAAGTTGTTGATGATTAGAGATTAGATGAAGGATGTGATGAAGATGATGATTGAATTGTAGGAGCTTGGTGCTGAGAAGAGATTGTTGAGGTTGACGAGGCGTTGAAGAGTTCTTGAAGGTGCAGGTAATTCTTCCCGGAACCGGTGAGTTTCTCTTCTTCCTCTTTCCTCTTAATCTTCTTTTCAGAGTTATGGTGTTGTGCGACTCGTGATGCCGTTGTTGTTTTCTACAGTCTCGATATCGAAATCACCGATTGAAGATGTTGATGATGATGTGATATTTCTTGAAGGTTGAATTGAGAGCGTGAAGAAAGTGAAGGCGATTCTCTGAGATTATGGAGAGAAGAACGAATTGATGATAAACACTGAAATTGTTTCAGATGTGTAAATGCAGGTTGAAGATTGAGAGGCGAAGCGGTGAAGAATGAAGATGAAGGAGGATGGATAGAGATGAAGTTTGCTGCAAATGGTGGGAAGGTAAAGATGTGTGAAGATGCAGAGAGATTGTGTGTGGAGAAGATTGAAAATGGTGGAGGAAGAATGGGAGATGAAGAATGGCTGTGAATCTGAGATATATAGGTGAGGTGTAACTGATTTTTTTGCTGTTAAAAGTTGTTAGAAATCTGTTATAGGATTGGTTATGGCTGTTTGGAAGTTAGTTAGGTATGTTAGTTTTCGGTTACTAGGTAGTTAGAATTAGTTAGGGAATTGTTGGATTCTGTTTGAATATTTCTGAAGCTGACAGTTAGGTTAGTTAGAAGGATAACTAGAAGTTGTATGAAAATTCTGTTATGGCCTATTTGTTTGGTTTATGGTTTGAATTGATATGAATGTGTGTTGGCTTTGTATATGTGCAGGTGGTATTTTTGGTTAGAATTGGTGTTTTGGAGGGAATGCAGCAGGGTTTTGTGAAGAACTAATGATTCAATGTGCTGTTTTATTGAATGTGTAAGTGTTTGGCAGCTAGGAGTTAAAGCTTGGACTTATGATGGAGATGAAGTGGATTTCTTTAGCATGTGAACTTGTGGCAGAATCATGGCTGAAGGAAGTTTGCTTTCTTCGATTTTGAAATGAATACATTAGAGGTGGATCACGTAACCGGTGAAGCGGGATGTAGCTTTAACTCAAATTTGTTTAATTGTAACATGTAACATGAGACCTTCTTGTATTATTCTCGAATAAAATTTATATTCTTCCATGGACATTGTGAATGTATGATCTCCTCTTTTGCCATTACTTTACTTGCCATCCTTGCAACCAACGACCAATAAAGATTCAAGAGGACTCCATATAAATCCCAAATGTTGTATGCACAAGCATAGTGAACGAATGGTATCCCGAGTATATGAGATAAATCACTTCTTGAATGATGACGGGAAGCCCAAATCCACTATCTCATTTCGTATTCAAATTACTTGCAATCCAAGCAGTGCACCAAATGATTGTGTTCACATTTATGGATCCCCTTGTTTAATAAATGAATAAATGAAGTAAGCCTAAACCAGTTGATCTCAATAAAGTCAACCTTGATGAATGCAATCATAAGAAAATAAACCCTGATTCTTGATCCTTTGATTATGTACCCAATGAATGCATGTTGCTTAAAATGACTTAATGGAAAGATGCACATGAATGTGGAACTTAACCAGTTAGGAATAATTAGATGGGCAAATTTTGGGGTGCAACAATGCTTAAATATGATTGTCGGCTACCTATTGACAAATTGAGGACTTGATCACCCTTAATCTCTTGTTGATAATAGGCGGAATCATATAGATGGTATAAGGTTGCTTGTTACCGTAATGGTATAAGATGTGATGAATGCTGAGATGTGAGAATAACCACTCACCATATTGTGGGAACTTATGAGGAAGTGAATATGGAGGAGTGTAAAGTATTGGACGGTGACTTAAGACGAGTAGTCGTAGTCGTACAGCGAAAGTATGATGTAGAGTGGTGTTATGAGTGCTACTCGTGAGCAGTGAGGAATTATTATGTTGGAATCCTACATAGAGAATATATGTTGATCTATAGGTTGGATTTGGAATCTCGTAGACATAATGATGTCGTGCCAAAGGATTAGAACCCTTTTGAATAATTGCCGAGATGATGGATATCCTATTATGGTTGAATGTAGTTAATGAGTATGTGTTCGGAGAAGTTAAGACAACGAGTTGATACTATGTAATGCCATAATAATTTTGTACTGTTGTAAGGTGTTATGTAAATTTATGAATGTAATGAGGGATTATACTCTACGAAGGACGAAGTTGATTTGATTCTTAGTGGAGAGTGGGACTCAGTTGAGCTATCTTGTAAGCAATGGTATATTGAGGATGATGAGCTATGTAATTATAACTACTGATGTGTGCTTGTTCTGATAGTGGGAATGTTTTTAATAGATGAAGTAACTCGGGAATTTGCTCAGAGTAAGTGTAAGTATTACTTTATCGCTCAATTGGAAGAGTGTAACTAAGGTTGGTACGTGGGTAAATGGAATTTATTACTACAGTGTTGATCAGTTGCGATCATACCATGGATTGTGTAATTGTATTATTCAGTTGTTGAGCGTATTGTATGGATCGCACCTCGAAGTTTCATTGTTGTTAACCGTTGGAGTTATAGCAAGTGGTACACCTGGGAATGGTCAAATGCAACGTAAGAACTGAATTGAATGCATGAGATATGCTTGTGTTGGTTATGTCAGATGAATTTTGAGACTCAACCAAGAAGGTGTTAACGAAGAATGGGAGAGTCAAATGAAGTACTCTTATCTGGGACTTTTACTTGAAGTATGTTTTCGAGGACGAAAACTCTTTTAGTGGGGGAGAGTTGTAACACCCCATAATTTCAGTTTATTAATTTAATTTGGATTTAAATTAAATAATTGGAATTTTAGTATTTTTATTTGGAATTATTTGGAAAATGATGAAATATTGACATTGGGCCTAAAGTGGTGGTTAGCAGTAAGGGGGTGTTAACTAAGCAAGCCCATTATAATATTTTTATTTTATTTTTCATAAAATAAAGGAATTGGGAAAAGAGGAAGTGGAAGCACTAGTGACAGAGTCTGAGGAAAAGAAGAACACGTGAAAGTGAGAAGAGCCAAAGGGGGAGAAGAACTTCGAAGATTCGACTCTAAGGTAAGGGGGGATTCTTCGGGTTAGTATTCATTATGTGATTGTAGGTAGTATGATTGATTAGGATTGTTGTCTAATTCAATCGTACGTGTCGGGTTTGGGAATTTGTTAGGTTTTGATGAATTTGTTAGGTTTTGATGAATTTGTATGAATTACATGATTCTGTTAATACTCATGATATATGTTGTTAATACTTGGATAAAACTTGTCTGAAATGTGTGATTATGTGAAAATTGATGGTATTTGTGTGCCATGTTCGTATGTACATGAAATTGGGGAAATGGGATAGGGTAAATGCTCTCAAAATGATGAATTTTGCTGTGCAGGTACGTAGGAACCGGTTCCCATGTGGGACGAACCGGTTCCCCCTTGTAAAAACAGAGAAGTATGGATTCTGGGCAGCTGGGAACCGGTTCCCATGTAGGGACAACCCGGTTCCCCATAGTAAAAACCAGAGACGTGATTTTTGAAGCTGCCAGGAACCGGTTCCCACGTAGGGACAACCCGGGTTCTGCAGCATTTGTCTAAAAATGTTTTATTTTTAAAAACCCATAACTTTTGATCCGAGTATCCGATTTATGTGCCGTTTTGGGCGTTGCGAAGCTAATTAGATGCTTTATTTGATAAAGTGATAAAATGGGCAGTGGCCGACTTTATTTTTAAAACTCGATTTAATTGTTGATGAATTGAAATATGGTATATGTATATGTGCTTATATATATGATTATTGATGCATGTATTTATGTTGGTGATGGGATTATGATATCCAACGAGTGATTTTGTTATATAACATGTCGTAGATGATACATGTTTTGTGATTATGCTGTTGGGTTGTTTGATAATTTATTACATTGTGTGCAATGATGATAAATGTAACGATGTATAATCGTGGTGATGATTGATAATTTATGAATGTTAATATGCTGTTAATATTAACATGTGGATTGTGGTGAATGTATGCGTGTGATATATTTGTATGAATGCTAAACTTATGCATGCTTATCGGTGATGAATTGGTGATGATAATGAGACGATGTGATACATCGGATTGGTGATGTTGTAAGCATGTTATATGTTGCATTCATTGGCATACATTTTTGGTGATGGATCCCGGTGATGAAATGGATCAAAATGGTGGGCATAATTCCCATTGTGTGGAATTTGTGCTGGTTAAAACTGTATCTCGGTGATGAAATAGATCAGTTGGATGGGTGTATCCCATGTATTGGTACCACATGCATAGTGTCAGTTGAATCATATGCATTGGTTATAACATGATTGGATGAAATCCAGTGTTATGCCTTGGTGTGTTTATGTGATTGATGTATTGAGGAGTTTTTGTTAATATAACTTGATCATTGATGAAATTGATGAGTTGTGGGCCGATGGCCAATATTGTTGAATTGATGCTTGCTTGTTGTAATAATTCCGATTATATGTATGATTGAGTGGATGATAATTACTATGAGATTTTATTGCTTATGACTGCATAATGCTTATTAATTCGAATGAAACTCACCCTTACTTTGATGATTTCAGATTAAGGATGTAGCGGCTTCTTGATTGGGTACAGATAGCTCGTAGGCTAGTCCATAGTTCGTGTCGAGTCATGCTCTGATTGTAACACTGGGGAACGCTAGTTTAGAGACGAATTACTCTGTTGGCTTTGTTGTTTTATAATTGTATTGTAGTAACTTGCATGGATGATGAATATGCAATGTTATGAGTTATAATCCGCTGTGTTGAACATGAATTTTGTTTATATTAAATGGTTCCTCATGTGGCATGACAAATGACTATGGTATTTTATGTTAAAGAAATTGTGACATCCTTGTATTTCATGTTTACTCTGATTATTATTATTATTATTATTATTATTATTATTATATTTTCCGCGGGGGTTTTAGAAGGGTGTTACAGAGGCTAACCCTTTCCAGGGGTTTTTGTTAAAATGAAGGAATGTGTGGAGGCTAACCCTTTCCAGGGGTTTTTGTTATGGCAGAAAGATTAACTAATGGAGACTTCTTGTTTTAAAGCCCAAGATTAAGGCTGACACTGACTGAGGATAAGCAAATATGGATCCTAGACTCTGCTAAGAAAGATTGGTGAAGAAAAAGGTGACAGAGACTGTCCATGTCTCCCATTCCAAAAAGTACTCAATATGGGATTGAGACAAACTTAGCTTGTTTAAAGTCTGGTTTAGAGAATGGAAGAAACTCACCAGGATAGGCTAAAAGGTAACTAAAGACCTGTTCCTATGTTTATAAGAAACTTGATGGGTCCTTGTATACAAGCTCAAGAGGAAGCTGTAAATGCTTTTAAGAAGCCTGTGGGTCCTTGTACAAAGCCCAAGAGGAGGCTAATCGAGGGTCATCGAGGGTCCTTGTTATAGCACAAGAGAAAGCTATGTGGTTTTGAACTTATTTTGGTTTTAAGCAAATGGGTATGAGGTTTCACCGAGAATAATTCCTCTTTGGGTGGATGTGTCCTATTTTTTGTTCTAAGGCTTTTGCCAAGATGTTTCACCCGGAATAATTCATCTTGGGGGTTAGAACTACAGATTTCTAATTAGGAAAGAGCCTTCACCGGGAAGACATTCTCAATCCTAGGCCATATTCCTATAATATATATATATTTTAACTGTCCTAGGGTTTACACTCAAACGTAATTCTAAACAATATATAAACAGTTCTATATTTGACAGTAATTTAAATAAAGACTGTAAATTGAAAGCTTGTAAAGCCTGACCTGGATGGAGTGGAGGCCTTTGAAGAAGTATGTACAAAGCCTCAACAGCAATTTTTGTTGTTTTGTTGATAACAGTTGAATATTTATTATAAACAGTTAAGGGTTTTTGAAAACAGAAGAAGTGAAGATGGACAAAGGTCACATAGGTATCTGAAGAGTTTCACCGAGAATAATGCCCTTCAAATACCAGAAGAATGTTTTGAAAACAGAAAGGAGATTTTGTAAATACAGTTTTTGAAAACAAACTAAGAAAAGAAAAAGTTGCTGGGACTTACACTCTATTAGAGACCCAATGAAAATATTTACTGTTTATGAGAACAGTTGAAAAGATACGAGGTTTTGTTGTTTTGAAAACCTCGACCGTCTGTCTTATTTTGAAATTTTGAAAATAGTTTGAGTTTTGACAAAAGTCAACTTAATTAAAGTAAAAGACAAAATCTATACCTAATTAAGACCTAAATGTTTAGGATTTTATTTTCTTCCACAAAATATTCATGAGGTATTAGGTTTTTCAATGAAAACATATATTAAAACATATTTAAAACTACTTAAAACAACACCATTTGGAACCTAATAAAAATATACAAAATAAATAATATTTTTGTGATTTTTTTAGTTATTCATAAAATATGTATATTAATCAACAAATGTGTAAAAAATGAAGTCAAAATGAATTAATTTGATAGGTTAAATAATTGGTAAAAGTTGTGAGGAAATTAAGTGGAAAAAGTGATAAAAAATAGGGTTTTGTCACCACCCAGGTTTGAACCCACGCCCTTTATGTTACCAGCCCAAAACAACACCACTGAGCCAACACGTGCTTGGTGACAAGGTAATGGTTCCATTGCAATACATACATTATTCAAGTGCATTGAAGCAAAAAAGAAATAAAATCAAAAGGTCTAGGGCGAGGGGGATTCGAACCCCAGACCTTGGGCACGCGCAACACACAAACACTCTTTACCACTGGGCTATAACGATTTAGTCGTTTATGAAACAACCACCATTCAAAATATAAACTTTAGCCCTGGATTTGAATTTTGCGCGCCACCACCATTGTCATCTTCAACCTCAAGCTTTCTCCTTTTTGAATTTCTGAACTCTCTCAATTCTCAACCGTTTGCAAAGATGTAAAGAGCAAACTTGCTCTAAATTCTCTCACGATTTCAAATATGTAACTAACATTTATTTATATTGACTATAACTATCTAATTTTCCAGAAAACACGAAGAACACATAAACCCTAAATTTAAAATTAAATGACAAACAAGATGAATAAATGAATGATGATAGAGGGTTTTCAATCCTCTGATGATGCTAAACAAGTTAGTGTCGAGCTATATGAGAAAGAATACTCAAATAAGTGGGTTGGAGTTTGAAAAAATACCTCTGAAAATGGAGGTCGTGAGGATGATGAGGAACACCTGGGCTTGTGTGAGTGATCCTAAAAGCTTCCTTGGGACTCAGTGATGCTAACTGAATGCTTATTGTGACTTCAATCCTTCTGAATTGCTCTACTCGACACCTTCGATTTGAGCTTCAAGTGGACATGGAGGGTGATGAATCTTGAGTTACAGATGAGCTGCAGCCATCTGAATAGCTTCACTATGCCCTAAGGAACGTGTCTGGATGCTTGGCTTTGTTAGAAACCTTCTGAATTGCTCTATGGACCTCCAACTGCAACTGCTCCAAAGTGAGAGCAACAATGGTGTTCCTCCACCTACAGAAGTGATCCAGTTGCTTGGATCACCTCAAATGAGCCCCCTTGAGATGTTAGAATGCTTACTTTCCAAAGAGAAGCTCTGGTTTGAAGAAAACGATTCTTCTTGCCAAAGAACTTTGAAAAACCATAAGCATGAGAAGAGAAAGAGAAAGCAAGGAATATGGTTGCTTTGGTGTGTTTTCTGAATGAGAAAGAGCCCTCTATTTATAGGCAAATGGTTCAGTACTGATTGAGAGAGTGAGCTTGCTTAATGGGAGAGTTTTGGTTTCTTGGTCATGAAGAAATTTCAAAGAATATCCAAGTGTGATCATTGCATTTTCGAGCCAGCTCCCCATCCCTTGATTCTATCTGATCTTAGGGAACATTTCTGATGCAGAATGAGCTTTAATTGGTTGGTGAGAAGATTCCTTGGGTGATTAATCAATTTGCCATAAATTCCCAAATGTAATCATTACATAATCACATGTTCTTGTTTTGGGAATCTTCCTCAATTCTTATGCTATGGTGAAAATGAATGCATGGCATGTTTTCATATGTGTTATGGGTCATGTAGCATCCATAAGTGAGGTCATGTGCACAAAATTGCAAAGTTCCAAAATGAGGGATGACCTATAATTTCACTTCATGAGGCCAACTTTGAACAAGCATAACTCCTAGCTCAAAATGAATTTGGAGAAGGTTGAGCACAATTTGGAAAGCCCTAAACATCTACTTCAAATCATTAGTTTATGGTTTCTTCAGAATCATTTGGGAAAATTGTGAAAAATGAGCCCAAAGTTGGATGAAAACTAGGTTAAAAACACTTAGAAAAATTTCTAAGTTTTTATAACCTAAAGCTTGAAAATTCCAAATCTCTTAAATGATTGATTTCTTGAAAAAAGTTGCTTTGTAAGATGTTGTTTTATTTTGCAAGATCTACAACTTTCATGTTGGAAGTTTTTTGAGTTGTGTTGGTGAAATTTTGAGTTCCCACAATGCCCTCAAAAATCCTAATTCCCGACTTTTTGCTCCTTGATGAATCTCTTTGAATTTCTTTGGTCAAATGACTTTAGTAACGATATATTGATGATATTGATCTTTAAAAGTCATGGTTTGACCAAAAATCTTAAAAGTCAAAGGTGATCCTATACAGTTGACTTTTTCCTGATAAAGTGAGATTTTGGACTTTTGTGTGGAATCAAGATCTTTTCCTCAAATGGGTGATGTAAATGGATTATATTGAGGTAGTAGAAGTCCTTGAACCATGTCGTGAGTTTTGGATCCATGTCCTGATTAAAAGTCAACTTTCTTGGGTGAATTAGGTCAAAAACCCTAATTGTCGACCAGATGAAATTGATGACTGTGGATCTTGGATTGGAGTGTAATGCCCAATGGATATTGTCATATGAGCTATTTGAAGATGATTGATGCCTTTGAGTGATGCTCTGGAGTTTTCTAGGGTTTCTCAAATGTGATCCCTGATTTTAGTCCTTGATGGGGCTCAGAACCCTAGACTAGGTACCAGATGAATAAGTGACTGCTCTGAGTATTTATTTTGTCTTTGATGAAAAGTTTAAAAGATATGACATCTCAGGGGGTCAAAAATTAGGGTATGACAGTGCCGTCCGTCAAGGACTAAGCACGCCGAACGTCGTGCATCTCTTGCCGATCATTATGGCTCTCTTATTTATTTCAATACTCACATATATTAAATTCCAGACTCACGTTTAATAACACAAACGTAGCAGTTTCAGAATCATACAAACAAAGCAGTTTCAGAATGAATCATACGTTTTAGTAACACAAATAGCAACGACAAAATTACAGAGGCATGATTTCATAGGTTTTCAATTTCTAGAAACAAGTTAAAACAACAATTACAATAACCTAAATCCCTAATCCCAACCATACAATTGCTCATAAGCCCCATTAAAGAAAGAGAACTCTGAAGGATAGAAAAACACTTAGAAAGGGGGGTTTGAATAATTTTGACTTAAAAAACTCTTAAGATAAAAACAAATAACACAATTATTTTTATCCTGATTCGTTGTTAACGAAACTACTCCAGTCCACCCCCTTAGAGTGATTTACCTCAACTGAGGATTTAATCCACTAATCAGTCTTGATTACAATGGTTTTCCACTTAGATACCCTCTAAGTCTTCTAGAGTATTCTGATCACAACGTGATCACTCTAGGAATACACCACTTAGAAACTTCTAAGTCTTCTAGAGTCTACTGATCACAACTTGATCACTCTAGGAACCTTTTACAAAACAATGTAAAATAAAGTTTACAAGAGTATTCAAATGCTTCTTAAAAAGCTATAATCACAACAGTGATATTTCTCTTAAGTTTTAATCTTAAATCTCACTAAGATATTACAAGTGAAGTGAGGTTGAAGATGAAGTTTGAGAGCTTTTGAATTTGACAGCGTTTCTGTATTTTGCGCAAGAGTTGTGTATTCAGCTTCTCATCAGAACTTCTATTTATAGGCGTTTGGGAAGATGACCGTTGGGAGCATTTAATGCGTTGCGTGTTCCGTACAGCTTTTCATTTAATGTTTCACTCTTTTGTCAACAACCTCGAGCCTTGCTGACTTTGCCTTTTGCGTGTTCCTTTTGTCAATCAGAGTAGCTTGTCATGTTGTACTTGCTTCTGATCTGATCTTTGTAGATACAACGTTTGAATAATCAGAGTCAAACAGCTTGGTGCAGAGCATCTTCTTGTCTTCTGACTTTGAAGTGCTTTAGCGTGATACCATAAGAACTTTAGTGCTTCAGCTTCTGATCTCATGTTCTTATGATGCTTCATAGACCATGTTCTGATTCTGCTTGACCATCTTCTGATGTCTTGCGAGAGCATGTTCTGATGTTGCATACTTGAACCTTCTGAGTCAGTGCTTCTAGCGCTGATTTGTGCGTACTCCTTATATAATTCCTGAAATGGAAAATGTAAAGCATTAGAGTACCACATTATCTTATACAAAATTCATATACATTGTTATCATCAAAACTAAGAATATTGATCAGAACAATTCTTGTTCTAACAATATCCCCCTTTTTGATGATGACAAAAACATATATAATTGATATGAATTTGCAATCAGAATATCAGATGACCAAAGACAATTACACAGTTATAGCATAAGCATATAATCAGAGTGTGTGAATATGTCTCCCCCTGAGATTAAAAATCTCCCCCTGAAATAAATACTAGAAGAATTTATAAATAAAAGACTTCCCTGAGTATTTTCCATTTCGGTAGAGACGTTCACTTTTCTTAGAACTTCAGAACATTCAGAGCTTCTGCTTCTAGCTTCTATAGGACAGCTTCAGAGCTTTCAATTTCTTCTTGATTCATAGCATGCTTGATTGTATCAGAACATTCTTGATTGTATCAGAACATTCTTGAATGTATCAGAGCATCTTTACATCCTGAAATGTTTCAGAACAAACTAGATAAAACTAATTAGAGCATGAATGATTCAGAGCATTCTTTAAAGAAGGAACATGTATCAAAGCAAACTTTGATACAGAAAAATATAAGAGCAAACTTTGATAGATTCTTAAAAAGAATATGTATCAGAGCATATGAGAGAAGAGAATGTATCAGAACATATTCTGCCACGAGAATATCAGAACATTCTTCTTGCTTCTAATCTTGAAGCTTCACAACACTAAGCTTGCTTCAATCTTCCAAGACATGCTTCTTTATAGAATTGCATTTCCCCATGTATTTGCTTCTCATGTTGAGCTTTTTTTTAATGTCTTCAATCTTGCAAAAAATCTCAAAGACATAGAAACTTGCAAATAATGTTAGGAATGTTGAGGCTTAAACCCAGCAACTGATATAATAAAACAAATCAATTATCATGTTTCTCCCCCTTTTTATCATAACATCAAAAAGCATTTAAAAATATTCAGATGTAAAACAACATAAAGTGAAGAAGATAATGATTTCATTCATGTAGAATTAATCAGAAGTACAAAGGGATAGAAGGCAGATGCAAGAAACAAGAAAACAACTAAGACCGAACAGACTACGACTAGCCTAGCTTAGAAACTATCTTGGCCAGAAGGTTGTGAATCTCAGCAGTGCTTTTTGTATGCGTCTTCATAAACGATATGAACTCATTGTAAGTATCCTCATGCTTATCTAGACGAGAAGCAAGATCAGCTTGATTCTGTTGAAGAACCTTCATGGTGTTCATCAGAACAGAAGGACCAGCAGAAGAGGCGTCATCGCTATTGTCCAGAAGAGGAGTAGGATTCTTAACAGCAGCATCAATCATGATAACATCATCTTGATTCTCAGCAAAATGAGTCTCAGCAACTTAATTCTCAGCATCAGCATAATCAGGAGCAGGAAGTTCAGCTTCTGAAGTCTCAAGAGCCTTAAGAATTTCAGTCAAGTTCCTTGGAGGTGTAGGAGCAGAAGGTTCTGAAGGGTATTCAACTTTTGGATATACCATATCTGGTGCCTTAGCAGAGGGATTCTCCCTTAATCAGTTAAATATTGACTGAAAGTCTCCAGTCAGAACACTATAATGGGGCTTCCACACAACCATAGCAAGGCATGGTTCATCTTCAAGCTCATCAACAAACTTCTTCTCCTCAAGAGATATCCAGCTTCTGATGGGATGATAGTACTTACCATCATCTAGATCCAAAAAGTAACTAGAAGATTCAGGTGCAGCAGCCAAGCATCTCTTCTGGATGTTCAGAATATCATTCAGAATGTCCTTCTCAAAGATTCTCCACAAAGCTCTAGAAGCAGCATGATCCAAATTGGAGTCATAAGCAGCTTTCAGAGTATCCAACCCTATTCTTACTTTATCCATTAGCATGTAGTAGCTAACACCAATCGATGGTTCAGGAGGATTGAAAGTGAAACGATAATCAGGGTACAGAAGACAGTACGGTTTAGATTCTCTGGATGGTAAAGCAGGGGTGATGGAAGAGGTTAGGTGTGGAGGTGGATGAGAGAAAAAATTTAGAAGGAGTTTGGGGAATAGCATTTAGTGGTTGAGGGTTCAGAATTTGTGTAGAAGGGAGTGGTTGATTTCTGTTTAGGGTTATGGAAGAAGATGGAATGACAGAAGGAGAAGGCTTTTTCTAAGGGGGGCAGACAGAAGAATCTGCAAGAAAAGCTTTATGAATGCGTTTTTTGTAACAACCCGTTTTTTTATGGTATTTATTTTATTATAATATTTT
Organism: Vicia villosa; assembly: GCF_029867415.1. Taxonomy (NCBI): domain Eukaryota; kingdom Viridiplantae; phylum Streptophyta; class Magnoliopsida; order Fabales; family Fabaceae; genus Vicia; species Vicia villosa. The sequence goes on along the minus strand of NW_026705951.1, from coordinate 90,233 downwards.
ATACTCTTGGTGTGTTAATTAATTATTTAATCGTTATTAAATATAATTATTAATTTAATTAATTAAACTTAAGTGCATTTGTGTTTAATAGAATTAATTAAGTTATTAGAGAGTTAGATTAATTGGGCCTATCTATTGGAGTGATAAGCAATTAGGGGGTGTATTAATTTTTAAAGCCCAATATAATAAATAAAGATAGTAAGAGAGGAAGTAAGGGGTAGAAGCATCATTTTCATTTTCTGGTTCAAGAATAGAAGTGGAGGAGAGGAACAAGAAGAGGAAAGCTAGGGTTTTGGAGGAGAAATCAAGAGGTAAGGGGGAGAATCCCTAATCATTGTGGGCTAGTATAATGGGGTGATTGGTAGATTAATATAGTTATATTTGTTCATAGTGAATCTTATAAAATATGTGTTTAATCTCTATTAGCATACTGAAATCGGTAGAGAAATTGGGAATTTTAAAACAAAATTAATACTGGAAATGAACATCCCTGTGTTCACATACTTATGAACACGAAATGGAAATGAAGTGGTGGTGAGTGACACCGAAATGATGTCACTATACAGCCTTGGGCGGACGGCATGGTCGCTTGCGAGGCAAAGTTGTAGCCGTGTTATACTGGAAACGTGTTGTCTTATAATTCTTTCATTTACCGGCTACTGTTACTAGTCTTAGTCAAATAGCAATATGAACAACCAACACACTTTAGTGATAAGAAGTGCCACTAGTACTAGCTATGTGTTCAAGTAATACTGTGAGTCATAGTATATATTAATTAATGGAAAAGTTGCTATCGGTTTTGCCTCTGACCAATTGAAAGAAATGGACACCACTTGTAATATCTCCTTTACTGTAGCGTATTTTGCTTGAGAAATGAACTAGTACCTTCCTTTCTCTATCCCTTTAATTCACTCGCTGCTTTGGTTACTCATGGGCCAAAGGAGAACATTAAATTAAACACCATATTACACTTGTTTAATAAAAAAAATGCTACTATTACTAGTTGTTAGACCAAATAAAAATGTGAACAACCATCACACTTCTTTAATGGGCATATATGATAAATATATATTTAGATTAATTGGTAAATAGGCATGTTTGAATGGAATTGACTTCTATGTAAGATAATATATTCCTGGTAAAGATAGTAATTGGATTGTATTTCTATTATGGTCCTAAAATTGAAATTTAGAAATGGCTAGATGATAAAAATACTAATGTCTTGTTGGTTTATAATGAAAGTGAGTAAACCATATAAAATTGACAAGTTGTGAGTTAACATGTGATAGTGTTAATTACTAGTGTTAATTAGAATGGTGGATTAGAATTGTGTGTTGACTATTATATGTGAATAATGTTTATGTGATGAGAATGTGGTGTACAATATTGTGGATAATTCATAGAGTGGATTATTGTGATATGCTAAATATTAAGATGGTAGAGATGATCTTAATTGCATATGTTTGTTAACATTGTACATACATTCATATCATGGTGTGCCTTGAAACAAAGGTGGTTTGCTTTGAAACGCGAGGCTTAGATTCTATAGTGTATCGGAAGCGGTAGACTATATGTTTACATTTTGGTGGGTGATAACACGATTTTATATCGTATATTTAGCTTGAAATCCATAGATATTTATAGCATTTTCCTTTTATTATATTGATTTATTATGATATTACGCGAGTTTTTGCTTTGTTTCAGGTTTTACACTCTTATTATGACTAATTGTGAAAAAGAGAAGAAATGGAGCTAAAACAACCACTATTTGTGCCTAAAAGATGAAAAATGGGTGCTGAAGTAAAAAGGGAGTGCAAATAAGGCCCAAGTCTGCTGAAAGAGACCCAAAGACCCAATGAGGCAATCCAGCCCACGAAGGAAGGCAGCCCAAACCATACAAGCAAGTGGAGACGCACGTCTCCACGTCTCAATGGACACGTCAGCAGAAGGGAGACGCACGTCTCCAGTCCCCTACATTCTCTCCACTTGAGACGCACGTCTCAAGTCTTCAACGAAGTCCCAAAAAAAAAGCGGAGACGCACGTCTCCGAGTCCAAGTCTGTTGGAAGCTCCTCTTTTCGCGCAAAGCAACTTCAAAGCCTCGCCTATAAATAGAGCCAGCCACTTCACTTCAATCGGTCCGATTTCCTGCCAACGAAGTGCTGCCGAAATTGTATCGCGAACCGCTTTTCTTTATTCTGCTTTCATTCAACCGTTTATTTTCTCACAACGATTTCTACACTGGAAATTGTTGTGAACTTTTTATAGATCTAGCCTTACGTTAGATTTATCGTTTTATTTCCTTGTTTTTATTTTCTGCCATTTAAATTCTGAAGAACGATCCAGCCAACCTGTGGTGGAAGTTCAGTACTTGAAGATCCAGTTACCATTTATTTAATTCAGGTTTTTATTTACCGCCTTATTTATATTTGTTTGCATGATATATTATATGCCATTTAATATGCTTATTATTATGAACCGAACCGATTTATGCATGTTTAATCGTATTAATATGTCTGGCTAAATTACTAAAGGTGTCGGTATGTAAAGTAAGTTAACCGTAGGGATCCAAATAAATTGGCTTAATTATGTTTTATTAATTATCACTTATTTTTGGTTTATATGTCTAATTTAATTAGTAAGTCTTAAAACCAATAGAGCGAAAGTTTGAGGGGTTAGGACGGTCAAAGGTTAAAATCAATAGAGCGAAAGTTTGAGATCTTTAACCAGATAGTAGACATAGGACATTAGTTTTAAGGATGGCGAAAGCGTATTAAAACTAATTGGAACTTATTTATTTTCAAAAATTGTTTTTACACTCGAGCGGGATGGCGAAAGCGTACGTTAGGGTTATTAGCTTGCTCCGAGTCAATAGAGCGAAAGTTTGAGATTAGGAGATTTAAATAGATAACAACCTCGTAAAATAGGCATTTTATTAATTACATTGTTTCCAAAAAGCTCTTCTAAAATCTAATGGGATGGCGAAAGCGTACATTAGGATTAGGATAGTAGTCTGAATCAACAGAGCGAAAGTTTGAGACGAGGATTTTTAATCAATGGAATTAGTAAAGATTTTTAATTTAATTATGCAAAAGCCAATGGACCTTCGGATTACCTTTAGTTAAACGAAATACATACTGATACCTGTCTTTTATTATTATTCTTTATTTTCTCACAATCACTTTCCCTTAGGAACAATCGAAATTTTAGTACTCCTAGCTTTACATAGTAACCTTAGATAACGGTAGATCGATTCATAGTCCCTGTGGATTCGATATCTTTTAAAACTACACGACACGACTGTGCACTTGCAGTTATCAGATTTATAGACACGTAAAGTCGCGATCAAGTTTTTGGCGCCGTTGTCGGGGACTATTTAAGTCGATATCGTAACTCACTGTTACACCGTAGAGACTAGGACAATTCTTCCCTTTCTTTCTGAACGATTGTATGCCAAATACTCGTTCACAAGGAGGAGATTTAATACAACGAATTAACGAGATCGAACGTTTCATTAACGTCAAACGTCGAGCTCGCAATCTTCCCGAAGTAGCAGAAATTCCGATTAATCAGGAATTGATTTTTACTGATCAAATTAATCAAATCACCCCGAAGTTAGAGATGGCTGCTATTCGTCCTCTTAGAGACTATGCCGCTCCTTCGCGCGCTGAACCGCATTCGAGTATCGCACCACCTGCGATTGAGGCAAACAATTTCGAACTCAAACCTTCGTTGGTCCAAGCTGTTCAACAGAATCAATTCTCTGGAAGCCCTGTAGACGACCCCAATCTCCATTTATCCGTGTTCGTGCAATACGCCGACACTATCAAAGCTAACAACGTTAGTTCCGAAGCTATTCGATTACGCCTTTTCCCTTTCTCCTTGAGAGATAGAGCGAGAGCGTGGCTTCAATCCCTGCCTTCGAACTCCATAACCACATGGGACGAATTGAAAAGAGTATTCTTAGCGAGATACTTTCCGCCTAGCAAAACTGCTATGCTTATAGGTCAAATCAACGGATTTACCCAGAAAGATAACGAATCACTCTTCGAAGCTTGGGAACGTTACAAGGACATGCTTAGAATATGCCCTCATCATGGACTCGAACCATGGCTGATCATCCATACTTTCTATGGTGGTCTCTTATATAACACTAAAATGACTATAGATGCCGCTGCTGGCGGAGCATTAATGGACAAACCCCATGATGAAGCATACAAACGCATAGAGAACATGGCACAAAACCATTACCAATGGGGTGGAGAACGAGCCGCTCTAGAGAAAGCCCAAACCAAAGGAGGAATGTACGAAATAAGTGGTATAGACCGCGTTAACGCTAAAGTAGACGCTTTAACTCAAAAGATCGAGAACTTAACCATCACTCCTTCAGCCACCGCTGCCGCTGTAACACCTAACTGCGAGATTTGTGGATTGACTGGACATGTAGTTGCTGAATGCCAACTCTTGACTGGAGTCCCATCTGATCAAGTAAACTATGCTCAAGGAAACCCTTATTCTAACACGTACAACCCTGGATGGAAGAACCATCCGAACTTTTCTTATAAGAACAACAATGCGTTGTACGCGCCTGGACAAGCACCTGCTGTACCGCCTGGCTACCAAAAAGCGCCTGTAGCTGCTCAAAACACCCCTAGGAAGTCAAATCTAGAAATCATGATGGAGAACTTCATAGCTTCCCAACAACAAACCAATAAGGACTTCCTGAATCAAAACATCCACAATAGCGAGCAACTAAAACAACTATCGAACAAAGTAGATGCTTTAGCTACGCATAACAAAATGTTAGAAACTCAAATCTCACAAGTAGCTCAACAACAAGCACCTACTGCTGCCCCTGCTGGCACGTTTCCTGCTCAACCTCAACCCAATCCTAAAGGACATGCGAACGCGATAACACTACGAAGTGGAACGAATTACGATGGACCCATAGATCCTACAACTCAAAACGTACCCATGTCACAACAAGAGCCAAAGGAAACCCAAAAGAAAACAACTGACGAACAAACTGCTAAGACTGATGAGAACAATAACGAAGTGGAACCCGAAAAAGAGAAACCTTATGTTCCACCACCACCTTATAAGCCACCAATTCCTTACCCTCAGAGATTAGCTAAATCAAAAACCGAAGCGCAATTTAAAAGATTTGTAGAACTTCTGAAGCAATTAAACATAACCATACCGTTCACAGAAGCCATAACTGAGATGCCTTCGTACGCTAAGTTCTTAAAAGAAATCTTATCAAACAAAAAGAAACTCGAGGATAACGAAACTATAACGCTTACCGCTGAATGTAGCGCTATCATCCAAAATAACATGCCTCCAAAACTGAAAGACCCTGGTAGTTTCTCTATACCCTGCGTAATAGGAAAAACCATCATAGAGAAAGCCTTGTGCGACTTAGGAGCTAGTGTTAGTTTGATGCCTCTTTCGACCTGTAAGAAACTCAATCTAGGTGAGCTTAAAGCAACGAGAATGTCTCTTCAACTAGCTGACCGTTCAGTCAAATACCCTGTAGGAATGTTAGAGAATATCCCTGTTCATGTAGGTCAATTCTACATCCCAACTGACTTCATCATTATGGATATCCAAGAAGATTCCAACATCCCGATCATATTAGGAAGACCATTCTTAGCAACTGCTGGAGCAATTATAGATGTAAAGCGAGGAAAGCTTACTTTCGAAGTAGGAGAAGAGAAAATAGAATTTATACTTTCCCAATTCCTAAAAGCACCTTCTATAATTGACACATGCTGTTCTGCTGACATAATCGACGAGTGTGTCAAGGAAATAAAATCCGAACCAAATAAGGAAACCGAAATCCTAAGAATTCCTATGCCGCCAATTCTTGAAGATGACAACTGGCGTGAGGAATATCAAGATGACCACCTGAGTGAATGCTTAGCCTTAACTCCCGATCCTATACCTGGACCTAAGAAACCTGCTATAGAGCTGAAGACACTTCCTACCGATCTTAGATACGAATTTCTAGACGAAGAACTAAACCGACCAGTTATAGTGAACGCCAACTTAGGACGAACCGAGACTGAAAAATTACTTAATGTCCTAAGAAAATACCCTACCGCTTTAGGATATAACATATCAGATCTGAAAGGTATAAGCCCTTCTCTGTGTATGCACCGCATTATGCTCGAAGACGATAGTAAAACCTCTAGGGAACATCAAAGGCGAATAAATCCTATTATGAGCGATGTGGTTAAAAAGGAAATCCAAAAACTGCTAGAAGCTGGAATAATATATCCTATATCCGATAGTAAATGGGTTAGCCCTGTTCACGTCGTACCAAAGAAAGGAGGAGTCACTGTAATCACTAATGCAAAAGGAGAATCTGTAGCACAACGTACCCAAACTGGATGGAGAATGTGCATTGACTATAGGAAGCTAAACAAAGCTACCCGAAAAGACCATTTCCCTTTACCTTTCATAGATCAAATGCTCGAACGCCTAGCTAAACACTCGCATTTTTGTTATCTGGATGGATACTCCGGATTTTTCCAAATTCCTATCCACCCTGACGACCAAGAGAAGACCACGTTTACCTGTCCTTATGGTACATTCGCTTATAGACGAATGCCTTTTGGACTCTGCAATGCACCCGCGACCTTCCAAAGATGCATGATGGCAATATTTGCCGACTTCCTAGATGGAATAATGGAGGTCTTTATGGACGACTTCTCTGTCTGTGGAGGAAGTTTTGAAACATGTTTAGAAAACCTTGAAATGGTGCTTAAACGATGCGTAAGCGTAAACCTAGTCCTTAATTGGGAAAAATGTCATTTCATGGTTCGACAAGGAATTGTACTTGGACACATCGTATCCGATAGAGGAATCGAAGTTGATAAAGCAAAAATCGAAATTATCGAAAACCTTCAACCTCCCAAAACCGTTAGAGAAATAAGAAGTTTTCTGGGACACGCTGGTTTTTACCGACGCTTCATTAAGGATTTCTCTAAAATAACCAAACCCTTAACTGAACTACTTATGAAAGACGCCGAATTTATTTTCACCGATAAATGCACTGAAGCATTTCAAACGCTTAAACGAGCATTACTCTCTGCGCCAATTATGCAACCTCCCGACTGGAATGAGCCTTTCGAAATAATGTGTGACGCAAGTGATTATGCTGTAGGAGCCGTTCTAGGACAAAGAAAGGATAAGAAACTACATGTCATATATTATGCGAGTAGAACCCTAGACGAAGCTCAGATGAATTATGCCACGACAGAAAAAGAATTATTAGCTATCGTATTTGCATTAGACAAATTCCGTTCTTACCTGGTAGGAGCCAAAATAATCATATACACTGACCACGCCGCCATTAGGTACCTCCTAACCAAAAAGGACGCTAAGCCAAGACATTTGAGATGGATCTTGTTACTGCAAGAGTTCGACCTGGAAATTAAAGATAAGAAGGGCACTGAAAATGTCGTAGCAGATCACCTCTCTCGATTGGAAAATCTGAAACCCGAACAAGTACCAATTGACGATGATTTCCCTTACGAAAGACTCATCGCTCAATTAGAAGCAAATGAATTCGAACCATACCATCCAAACTCTGAAACCAACAAATTAGCAGAAATAGCTTTAGCCCAATCTAACACACCTTGGTATGCAGATTTCGTAAACTACCTAGCTGCTGGTGTGCTTCCTCCTGATCTAAGTTACCAACAGAAGAAGAAATTCTTCCATGACCTAAAACATTACTATTGGGACGACCCACTCTTGTTCAAAAGAGGCCCCGATGGAATCTTTAGACGTTGTGTACCCGAAGAAGAAATAAGAAGCATAATTACACACTGCCATTCTGCACCGTGTGGAGGACACCATAGCACATCTAGAACCTGCGCCAAAATCCTTCAATCTGGACTCTTCTGGCCCAACCTGTGGAAAGACGTTTATTTTGCTGTACTAAGCTGTGATAGATGCCAACGAACTGGAAACATTTCAAGACGCGATGAAATGCCTCAAAAAGGCATTCTAGAAGTAGAAATATTTGACGTCTGGGGGATAGACTTTATGGGTCCGTTTCCGTCGTCGTTTGGAAATCAATATATACTCGTAGCCGTCGATTACGTTTCAAAATTGATAGAAGCTATTGCTTCTCCTACAAACGATACACGAGTAGTTATCAAACTTTTCAAAAACGTCATCTTTCCTAGGTTCGGTGTGCCAAGATTGGTAATTAGCGATGGTGGTTCCCATTTCATTTCAAGAATACTTGAGAAACTCCTTCGAAAATATGGAGTGAATCATCGAATAGCCACACCATACCATCCACAAACAAGCGGTCAAGTAGAAGTATCTAACCGCGAAATAAAACAAATATTGGAGAAAACTGTTGCTATATCTAGGAAAGATTGGTCAACCAAGCTAAATGAAGCTTTATGGGCTTATAGAACAGCTTTCAAAACTCCAATAGGAACTACCCCATTCAAACTCGTTTATGGAAAATCATGCCACCTACCGGTAGAGTTAGAACATAAAGCCTATTGGGCCATTAAGAACTTAAACCTAAACTACACTGCCGCTGGTGAGAAACAACTTCTAGACATAAACGAATTAGAAGAACTTAGACAAGACGCTTACGAAAACGCCAAAATCTATAAAGAGCGAACGAAAAAATGGCACGACAAGCGTATATCTAGGAAAAATTTTAGCATAGGCGATAAAGTACTTTTATTTAATTCTAGACTAAAATTATTTCCTGGTAAGTTACGATCTAGATGGTCTGGCCCTTTCGAAATAACTAACATATTTCCAAGTGGAGCGATAGAAATCAAAGGAGAAACCGTCAAACCTTTTGTCGTAAATGGGCAATGTCTTAAGTACTACCATCATCTCGAATACGATGAAAACATCGAAGTTTTTAAACTTGACGAACTGCCCGCTCTTTCGAAAAAATAGCTTTCTATTTTAAAATCGTCGAGCTTACGACATTAAACAAAGCGCTTGGTGGGAGACAACCCACATTTATTTATTCTTTTTATTTTTATTTTATTTTATTTTTAATTTTTAACCTTTAATTTTCATTTAATTATTCTATTTTTAATTATTCTAAATTTTAATTTTCTTATTTTTTTCATACATCTTATAATAATTATTATAATTATAGCTGCTATCTTAATTCGAGAAAATACTTCCTTTTTATAATTATAATTATTATTATAACTTGTTTTATTTAATTTTATTTTTTAAAAATGAACACTAGCCTAGTTCTAACTTAATCTTAATATTTTCAACTTCTAGGTTTTTCATTTAACTACTAACTACGATGCAAGAAGTTGATAATATGGAAGTTGTGTTCCGTGGTAGAGGACAAGAAGCAAGATTTAACAAGCTGGCTGAAAGACACATGGAGTTGACTTGCTATCCTCACCAACCAACTATGGTGAAACTTGGTATCGAAGAAAGCATCCTACACCTGCTTAACCAAATTGGTTGGACTGGTTCTCACTTGTTCCGCAAGTTTAGCACCTACCGGAAGCTCACTCTGGAATTCTTGAGCTCCCTGACCTATCTTCCAAACTGTGGACAAGGGCTGAGAAAAGGAGTTATTCTCTTTAGACTCTTTGGTATGGAGTTTAATTTCTGCATCCGAGATTTTGCTGAAATGTTAGAACTACCTCATGGACCTGATGCATACGCCAAAGTAGCTGAAGAAAATCTTCCATACTGGGAGTTGGAAAAATACTGGGGCAAGATCACTGGAAACGACAACCCTGAAGAGAATGAATTTCAATCTGAGAACATCCACAATCCTGCTTTCCGCTACTTTCACAAGATCCTTGCTCACTATATTTTTGGAAAGCCTGATAATGTCACTGAAGTTACTAGAGAAGAGTTATTCATCATGTTCTGCTCCTCTCAGAATCGCCCGGTCAATGCCATCGCATTCATGCTAACAAACTTCGAGCGCATCACGCAAGACGAAGTTTCACCCATTAGGATCGGCGGATTTGTCACTATGATTGCTAATGCCATAGGAATGAGAGTGCCTTTGCTTAGATTGACACCTTATGGTACCCATACCTCTATGGACATCAATTTCTGCTTTAATCGAGGTATCATCGGTAACCTTGGACCTAATCGGTTTGAATTGCTCATTGATAACAAAGTTTGGTATCAGTTCACCTTACCGAATCCTAAAACGAGTGTGCACAACCCTGCCAACTGGCTTTACTATGGTCAGATTCCTGAGAGAGAGCCATCACCTGAAACTCCTCAAGCTTATGAACATTTTGATGAGGAAATGCCTGCATCTGAATCTGAACCTGAAACACCTCCTGGTTACTATGAACCTAATCCTGAAGATGAACCCATTCCTGATTATGAACCTCTTCCTGTTGATGAACCTATATCTGAGTATGAGCCTGAAACTCGTTCTGAAGATTCCGTTGATGATTACACTGTTGATATGACTGATGTCGAGCTCGAGCAACAACAACCCGCTACATCTACCGCATCGGTGAATCAAAGAATGCCTAATCTGAATACGCATGAGCAAGCCATCACTGCGCTACAACAAGATGTACAACATGTGCGCAACGAGCTACACACTTTGCAAATGCAGTTCTTCGATTTTATCGACACCATAAATGCTCAGTTCGACGAAGTTTTCAAACACATTCAGTCTAATGAGCACAACAATAGACGTGGCTAGATGTTACTGTATTAGACTATTAGATTTTATTTCTAGTTTTAGTAATTTCTATTCCTAGTTTAGATTTTCATTTTTCTGCACTTTTACTTCCTGCTTCTGTTAACACTCAGTACTGGTTTAATATTAAATGCAAAATTCTTTTGATTACTGCTACTGTGTTATATTACACTGCTATTGACTGCTATATATACTTGTCTGGTTATCATTTTTGCTGTTAATAGTATTAAAATTCGACTCTGTTCTGAACTGATGGACAATTTATGGTATCTGTCAGCACTGTCTGGTCACTTGCATGCGTGACCCACATGCCTGCAACAGGAGACGCCCGTCTCCATCTGTGTGGGACCAGCTGACAAGAATTAGGGGACAGGAGACGCACGTCTCCATGCTCTGCCTGAGACGCACGTCTCCCAAGGCCAGCAGTCTGCATTTGACCACGCAGACCATTTTTCTTTCCCTCTTGAATTTTGAATTTGAATTTCAAAATTCACTCTTCCTCATTCTTCCCCTATTTATTCCATTTAAACTCCATAAACCTCATTCATCCTCCATCATTCACCTCTTAAACTCCATTCATTTCCCACTTCTCTATTCTATTCAAACATCAAACACCACCATTAATCCATTTTAATTCTCCATTAACCACACCATTTTCAAACCTCACTATAAAACCACACCACCACCACTCTTCTTCTTCACAACCTTCATACCATTCTCTATTTTTCTACACTACATTTCTATTTTTCATTTCCATACTCACCATGCCTCCACGTTCATTCATCCGTAGTGAGCGTCCCGAGCGACCACCTCCCGACCTTTCAAACATTATCTTCCGAGACGATGACAATGATGCTCAACGAACAAAATATGTCGCCTTCTACGAACGTTCGGTTGTTCCCACAAAATTTGTGAACACCGAGTGTCTAGAAACTTTGGGTCTCATTGATGGTGTTACCCGTTTGCTCACTAAATCTAGCCTCCACCATCTTTGTACCGAACCCGTACCTACTTATGAGCCGCTCGTCTTAGAATTTTTGAGTTCTTTCAACTACGACACTCCCTCTAATCAACCACTCTCAACCGGTAGCATCCAATTTCGGATGTTCAACCGTGAATATGCTCTAGATCAAGATGTCGTAGCTTCATATTTGCATTTTAATCATGCACCAATTGCTCACCGCTCAATCTTTCAAGAACTCAATGGTCGATCTTGGGAGGATCTCGCTTTTGAATTTTGGTTCAATCTCACTGGAGAAAATCCTACCGGTTGGAGAGCTCTCCATGCTTCTCACATTCAAAACCCCGCTATACGTTATTTTCAACGTGTTTTGGGGCATACTATTTTTGCGAGATCTAACAACCACAAGGTAAACCAAAATGAATTATTTTTCCTTTACTGTGCGCTTAACAATATCCGTTTCAATGCCGCACCGTTTATGTTCCAACACATCCAAGGTTTAGTCAACGCCCCCGCTACAAACCCATTCTTGCTTGGCGGAATTATTACTTCCTTGGCCTGTGCTTTAGGTCTTGGTGACGAGCTCCTCTCACTCTCACATCTCATGAAGCCCGCTCAGTCACTCGATCTCACCTACTGCTGTGACTCCCACTTGGTTTCACCCCGCCATGATGGCCAATACACTTTGGTCGTCAACAAAGTTCCTATTCCTTATGTCATCCTTCCGTGCCCTGAAAGAATCAACATCCGTTATGTTCAGCGTTGGAGGCTTATTGAAGACAACCCTCAAGATAACCAACAAGAACATCCTAATGAACCTATGGATGCAAATGAAGAAGAACTCAACCAAGGGCAAGCTGATGTCAACCAACCTCCTCCAAACAACCCTCCGCCTATCACTCTTGAAGCCATGTATGCTGCTATTCAACGCCAAGATCAACTCGTTCAAGCTATGCAGACAAACCAAACTGAAACAATTAGGCTCATCCGAGAGATGCAACAGGAGCACCGTGACTATGCTATTAGGAACGAAAGTCAATACACTGAAATTGCTACATATTTGCATGATCTTGACATTCGTGTGAATGACTCTCCTCCTTATAGACGTCGCCGTGTTCGTACAAGAGGCGCGAGCAGTTCTCGAAACCGCAACAATGAGGAGTAGTTCTTATGCACTGAGGACATTGCATCATCTAAGTCTGGGGGAGTCGTATTATTTCTATTTCCTTTAGTTTTATTTTTCCCTTCAGTTATTTCCCTTCCTTGTAATGTTTTTCTAATTCAATAAAGAATATTTATGGAATTTAAGTCTTATATGTATAATTCCGTAGTTATTTCAATTTCTTCCATTTTCTTGAGCCATAACAAAAATTTTTGCTCCTAAACGATAAACGCAAACCCCACACGTTTGAGAAATACAAAGCTACTCAAACACTCAACGCATTGAAACTGAATATAGTCAATATCCTTATTGTCCCAACACTCTAAAACCCCCAAGTATGCGTAACCGATTTGAATACCCGTTATACCAAAACCATCGACTTTAAGTTTTGAAATAACCCTTAGTAGTTTATTCTAGCAGTCGGCACCGTCTTAGATACAAACTACGCAGAGAGTCGATGAATATAAGTGTATGATCCTCATAATAATAATTATGTGCTTAACCATAAGAAGAAATGTGCCTACTAAGTAAGGTGATCCTCACAAGATCATTTAACCTAACGGTCGCAAATCTCAAATACAAAGAATTTAAAAACTCATTGTCGATTGGTTCAGAAGTCGTCTGGTACTGAACTTGGTAGGAAGGACTATTTTCTGATTCCCCACAATCTACAAATGAGTGCTAAGGAGTATACCACATATTGTGCCAGAACTCCATGAGAAGGATCATAGTCACTAACCGACTACTCTGCTATGTGCGTGTCAAGATAATGGGCTTAATGTGATTGCGCACGAATGAAAAGGGTAAAACATGATGACGAGTCAAAAAGGTCGAGCTATAATGGCATGATTCGGATTGGTATGCATACTGGGAGTTGTTTAGTGTTGTTACTATAAGTTTATTGCTAGGATCATTATCATTATTTTCAAATAAGAACACTATGTAGCTGAGTATGACCGAACGACGTGGTGGAAGTGTGTTTCATTTATCTTTATCTTATTATTTTGCTTGAGGACAAGAAAAGGTTCAAGTCTGGGGGAATTTGATAACACGATTTTATATCGTATATTTAGCTTGAAATCCATAGATATTTATAGCATTTTCCTTTTATTATATTGATTTATTATGATATTACGCGAGTTTTTGCTTTGTTTCAGGTTTTACACTCTTATTATGACTAATTGTGAAAAAGAGAAGAAATGGAGCTAAAACGACCACTATTTGTGCCTAAAAGATGAAAAATGGGTGCTGAAGTAAAAAGGGAGTGCAAATAAGGCCCAAGTCTGCTGAAAGAGACCCAAAGACCCAATGAAGCAATCCAGCCCACGAAGGAAGGCAGCCCAAACCATACAAGCAAGTGGAGACGCACGTCTCCACGTCTCAATGGACACGTCAGCAGAAGGGAGACGCACGTCTCCAGTCCCCTACATTCTCTCCACTTGAGACGCACGTCTCAAGTCTTCAACGAAGTCCCCAAAAAAAAGCGGAGACGCACGTCTCCGAGTCCAAGTCTGTTGGAAGCTCCTCTTTTCGCGCAAAGCAACTTCAAAGCCTCGCCTATAAATAGAGCCAGCCACTTCACTTCAATCGGTACGATTTCCTGCCAACGAAGTGCTGCCGAAATTGTACCGCGAACCGCTTTTCTTTATTCTGCTTTCATTCAACCGTTTATTTTCTCACAACGATTTCTACACTGGAAATTGTTGTGAACTTTTTATAGATCTAGCCTTACGTTAGATTTATCGTTTTATTTCCTTGTTTTTATTTTCTGCCATTTAAATTCCGAAGAACGATCCAGCCAACCTGTGGTGGAAGTTCAGTACTTGAAGATCCAGTTACCATTTATTTAATTCAGGTTTTTATTTACCGCCTTATTTATATTTGTTTGCATGATATATTATATGCCATTTAATATGCTTATTATTATGAACCGAACCGATTTATGCATGTTTAATCGTATTAATATGTCTGGCTAAATTACTAAAGGTGTCGGTATGTAAAGTAAGTTAACCGTAGGGATCCAAATAAATTGGCTTAATTATGTTTTATTAATTATCACTTATTTTTGGTTTATATGTCTAATTTAATTAGTAAGTCTTAAAACCAATAGAGCGAAAGTTTGAGGGGTTAGGACGGTCAAAGGTTAAAATCAATAGAGCGAAAGTTTGAGATCTTTAACCAGATAGTAGACATAGGACATTAGTTTTAAGGATGGCGAAAGCGTATTAAAACTAATTGGAACTTATTTATTTTCAAAAATTGTTTTTACACTCGAGCGGGATGGCGAAAGCGTACGTTAGGGTTATTAGCTTGCTCCGAGTCAATAGAGCGAAAGTTTGAGATTAGGAGATTTAAATAGATAACAACCTCGTAAAATAGGCATTTTATTAATTACATTGTTTTCAAAAAGCTCTTCTAAAATCTAATGGGATGGCGAAAGCGTACATTAGGATTAGGATAGTAATCTGAATCAACAGAGCGAAATTTTGAGACGAGGATTTTTTATCAATGGAATTAGTAAAGATTTTTAATTTAATTATGCAAAAGCCAATGGACCTTCGGATTACCTTTAGTTAAACGAAATACATACTGATACCTGTCTTTTATTATTATTCTTTATTTTCTCACAATCACTTTCCCTTAGGAACAATCGAAATTTTAGTACTCCTAGCTTTACATAGTAACCTTAGATAACGGTAGATCGATTCATAGTCCCTGTGGATTCGATATCTTTTAAAACTACACGACACGACTGTGCACTTGCAGTTATCAGATTTATAGACACGTAAAGTCGCGATCAGTGGGCTTTGGTCTTGTCCGGGTCGGAAGCGTGGCTTGGATTCTAGATATTGAATCGGAAAGCGGTGAAACCTTGGGTTCACAATTCGGTACCACGTGCATAGCGTCACATATCTTGCATTGAGTCACATTAAAATTATGCGATAATTGAGTATGTGAAGTTGATGTAGTTGTGATATGTGTATGAGTTTGATAATTGAAACGAGTGAAGTTTGAATACATATTTGATTAAATGTATGAATATGTGATAATTATGATTGTGTACTTAATTGAGAATATAGTGGTAGAATTGAAATATTATACTATTTAAGTTTGTTGTATACTCGATAACATGTGAAGTATGGATTGATTACTATTATCTACATGGTTATACATAGTATGATTAACTACTTGAAGTGTTGACTTAACCATTGTATTCTGTTATACTTTCTTCATAATGGTTCGTATTCTCACCCTTCTGTTTTAATGTTGCCCTCGTTTGGCGACATGCAGGTTCTGGAGTTTAGTAGCTCGCGCGTGACTTAGCCGGAGGTTCTTCCTTGGTTATTGGAGACTAGGTAGTGAGTCGATGCTCTGGTCATGTAACACTGGGTAGACTAGGTGTATTGAACTCATGTTATATTGCTCATGTATTATGCTATGACTCATGAACTTATTTATTGGTTACTCGTCATTTTGAGAGGCTTATAAGCCAAACCTTTGATTATGTCTTATGTTGAATTGAGACCATTAATCGATGTATGATCATGGTATGGGACATGAATCATTATGAATCACATGAGTATCATATTTTCCGCTGTGAATGCATATCCAAGTTAAATTGTGATTTTATATTGAGTGTTATTAAAATGACCAGGTGTAGTATGTTGTGTAAATAAATGCTGTCAGTTTTTTTTAGGCTTTTAGTTCTTCTAAAAGCATCGATGTGACGCCCTTTTGAATTATATGCATGCTATTCTCTGATTATATGTTAAATATTTTGGGGTATAAAAAGGGGTGTTACATTTTTCAAGGTATTCATCAGATTGTACCTAGAGAGAATCAAAAGGGTTCTTCTGCTTCTTTGCTGGCTTAGCATCAGGTCCTGCTTCTGTGGACTTTCTCTTCAGTTTCTTTTCTGTCTTCTTCTTTTCTTTCTTTTGTAACTCATCCAGAGATGGAAGAGTTCTTCCTCGAATCCACGCAGGATCAACAGAAGTTTGAGCTTTAACGCATGACTTCAGATAGCGTTTGACAGATTTTTCTAGCTCCTCTTTGAACATGTGAGAGAAGCTCACAACAGGAGTCCTTCTCGTCATAATATCTGGAAACATTGTTGGAAGAGTAGTCACTTCTTCAATCAGGTGCATCCTTTTTAGAGAATGAGCATTCAGAATGACTCCTTGGATAACAGTTAAGAACTTAGGTGAGCCAGCTGCTCTCAGAAGTTCTATCAATCCACTTTCAATCTGAATATCTCAAACCATCCTCCCAAGAGGGATAGTATTCCTTTTGAGGTTGGGATTCTTCTGACGTTCTTCATCTCTTGATTCTTCAATGTTAGTCTTCATATGTTGAAAAAGAATGTGTGCTAAATTGACTCTCATTCCTTTTTCAATAAAGAATATGATGTACTTCTGATCCTGATTGACATAAGTAGCAGCGCTTGATTGCTTCCTATGATAGAGAGATCCCAGAATGATCTCAGCCCATATTCTGTAGGAAGGCTTCAAGGCAGTGTTGAATGGAGATGCAATACCAGAAGTAAACAGTTCTTTATCAACTTTAGCCCAATCAATTCTTCCTGGAAGAGCACAAGTAATGCCATCTATTCCCTCAAGACCATACAACTTCCTTATCAATTTCTCAGTTATAACCACTTCATGCCCTAGCACGAAAGAGATGATAGCAGTTGGAGTAACTATAGCATGCGTCCAGAAATCCTTAACCAACAAAGGATAAACTGGTCCAATCAACCTCTCAAAGTAGTTCGACCATTTTTGTACCAACATTGCAGTTTTGGTTTTGAAATCATGTGCCATAAGACTTTCAAAATCCACCATGGTTTCGCAGAGAACCTCCAGTTCAGTTATAGGAATAGAACAAGTCTTCAAAAGAGTAAATGAAGATCTCTTTTGTTGAACTTGTTGTTGCGATGATACCTTACGTTGAACATTCGAGGATGAAGCCATGGATTCACACTGAGATTCGGTTCAAGAAACTAGGGTTTATGCAAAGAGAAGAGAGATGAACACAAAAATAACAACGAACAAAGAGAGAGAATGTAAAGAGATGAAATGTTATGGGGATGAGTTTATATAGGCACGGATTTGAAATGAAATGCAATATGTTTCTGAATGAACAGGATTCCAGAAAAACAAACAATCAAATGCATTTAATGAAAAGTGACGTTAGGAGAGATAACATAATATTTGAAATGATTTGCACAGTTACCTAGGGCGGCGTCTCCTCAACTGCACGCGTGCTTGTCCAAATAGAGTGAACACATGTTCAACTTCTGGAAAAACTGGTGACAGCTGTTTTGCTTTAAAAGAGATTCTGAATCAACTTAGACATATGGAACGTTAGTAACAACAGAATCGGGATATCTAACTGATCAACATCAGAACTTCTTATAAGAAAAACAAAATAGATCATTTCAAATCTAATCCATATACCAGAACTTCTCATCCTTTCATTCTGGGCATAAATCCATACTGATATTCTTCAGAATGAACTTAAACCTATCTTCAGCAAGGGGTTTTGTAAAGATATCAGCCCATTGATGGTCTGTATCAACGAAGTTTAAAGATAGAACACCCTTTTGAACATAGTCCCTAATGAAATGATGTTTAATCTCAATATGTTTAGCTTTGGAATGTAAGATTGGATTCTTAGATAAACAGATAGCAGAAGTATTATCACAGAATATAGGAATGCTACTCTCTTATATCTGATAATCTTCTAGCTAACTCTTCATCCAGAGCATCTATGTACTACACCCAGCAGCAGCAACATATTCTGCTTCTGTTGTAGAAAGGGCAATTGTAGCTTGCTTCTTGTTGTACCAAGAGATCAGGTGACTTCCAAGAAATTGATAACTTCCAGAAGTACTTTTCCTTTCAACTCTATCTCCAGCGTAATCAGCATCACAATATCCTACTAAGTTGTATTCTTCAGATCTTCTGTAGACTAAACCAACATTAGTAGTACCTTTCAGATACCTCAAAATTCTCTTAACAACTGTTAAGTGAGATTCTCTAGGATCAGATTGGAATCTTGCACACAGACAAACACTGAATAGAATATCAGGTCTAGAAGCAGTAAGATATAAAAGAGATCCAATCATACCTCTGTAGAGCTTCTGATCTACCTTATTACTTACCTCATCCTTACCTAGGACACACGTTGGATGCATAGGAGTTTTTGCTTTTTTGCTTTCAGAAAGATTAAACTTCTTCAGAAGTTCTTTCACATACTTGGTCTGATGAACGTAAGTTCCTTCTGATTTTTTATTGATCTGGATCCCAAGGAAATACTTGAGTTATCCCATCATGCTCATTTCAAACTCAGCCTGCATAGACTTAGCAAACTCCAATCCAAGTGTAGCATTAGATGTTCGTAAGATAATATCATCAACATATATTTGGCAAATTAAAATATCCTTTTTAAAGGTTTTACAAAAGAGAGTAGTATATGTGATAACCGGATCGAACATCAACTGATGATTAAAGATCAATGAAGTCTCCATCGATTGTTTATTTATCCCAAGAGACGGGAAAGGAAAAACATCGAATAAAACCTAAGGGAAAAAAACAAAGGTCTTACGACCAAGAAAAAGGGTAAGGGTGTCGGTTACGCAAGGAGAAGGGATTAGCACTCCTCACGTCCGTCGTATTCGACGGGATCCGCTCTTGTTAGTCTAAATCTATGGGTGTTATCTAAAAGTCTAATACTAAAAGCTAAAGGAAAACGCGCAAAGAAAAGAAAATAAACACGGGGAAAAGAAAGAAATATTTACAAAGATGTGCTCGTTCAGGCCCCGCGACCCAATGTCTACGTATCCCTTTAAAGAATCAGAGCAGCCGTAGTTCGGCTTACAAATTTTTGTATGTTTTTGTGTTTTTTAAATGAACGATGTTAAACGTCGCATTCCACTGCTGCTCGACCTTTGAAGACTTACACAATTGTCGTGGAAAGGAATTAACATGTTCTTAAAAAGGAAAAGAAATTTGAATTGATTGGTATTTTTTGATGTAGATAATGGTGAATTAAATCCCAATGCAAGGATACTCACCCTTTTCTACTTTTTTTAAAGTCTGAAAATTATTAAGTAAATTAAGTGTTTTTTGTTAGGTATATTTTAGAGGGAAATGTGGATAGTGGTGAATTAAATCCCAATGCAAGGATACTCACCCTTCTCCCATTTTGATAATTATGAAGTGTTTTAAAAGTTAAAAAAAAAAAGAAACTAAAACTAAACGAAAGGGGAACTTCTAAATCCTAAAAATTATGTTAATTCTATCTAATATTGAAAAATTAAGAGCTAATCTAATATTTTTTGGGTTTTTAACAATATAAACTATAATGTAATGAAAATAAAATATTTTGGTATTTTTATAAATATTTTTGAACAATTAAAAATAAAAAAAATAATAAAACAAGAAATTTAAACAATTTAAACAAACATAGACTCAAGAATCATGTAAAGAGAGATTTAAATAAAAAGCCATTGGGCTCAAAGAAGAAAGCCCATATTAATTGAATCAAGTCAGTCCCCATGAAGGGTGTATTCCTAAGCATCAGGTGATGAACATGAAATTCATTTGGGCTTGGCACTTAAGTTCGAAACAACATACCAACTAAAGAAACCCTAAAATGTGAAGGTGATGTCCGCCTCCCACCTCATCTCTTTTCACGTTTTTACAACAACGACCAAAATCCTCTCTCATCTCTCTCTGCTTTGAACAACAACCAACAACAAAATCCCCTCTCTAACTTTTCTTCAATCAGTCCATACAAATCCAACAAAAGTTCAAAATCAAGCATGAAATTAAAAGTCCAACAAATGTATTACAATGGCAATAATTTGAGCAAATTGTGATGATTACCAGTAAAACGAATTTCTCTATGGAGCTTCTCAGGTATCACTTTTGATTCTCCCTTGTCCGATTCAGCTTCTATTCCGCCTCCGTTCTTCTATTTCACTGTGGTTGAAAGTTGCTGCGAATGTTGACGTAGAATCACGAAGTTTGTCTCATGCTGCTTCGATGCATTGTGATCTGGCCACGATAATGTTGTTGTTCTGTTGGTGATGATTATGCGTATGTGATGTTGCTGCAAGTTTGGATCGTTTTCAAACAGGTGAGTATGAAGTTAAAGCGTATCGGTTTCAAATAGGTGACTATGAAGTTAAAGCGGATGAATGGTTTTGCAGGTTTTATGGTATGAAGGATGGATGTAAATCGGTTTTTGAAAGAGTGATATGAAGGTTATTGGTGGTAGCTTGGAGGAAGAGTAGTATCGGTTTCAATAGAGCTTTTTTTTTATCAATTTACTTCCTCCCCTTGCTTGTATGCTAAGTAGTGTTATATAGAGTGAGGAGAGTGAGGGCATATGAGGAATTTGGATAAGATCAAGGGGAACATTTTCTGATCTTTGTACAAATTGTGAGTGGTGGAATGAAATTTGCAGAGGGAGTGGAGCAGAATTTTGGACCTGTTGCAGAGTAACGGAGGCGGTAATGGTTGTGCAATGGTACTAACTTTGTCTTTTTTTTGTTTTTTTTTCAGGTACAAGGAGGTGAGAATGGACAGGGTGGAGCTTTAAAGGGGGGGGGGGGTTTGAATAAGTGTAGCTTTAAAAAACTTGACAGATAAAAATAAATTGCACAGTTATTTTTATCCTGGTTCGTTGTTAACTAAACTACTCCAGTCCACCCCCGCAGAGATGATTTACCTCAACTGAGGATTTAATCCACTAATCGCACGGATTACAATGGTTTTCCACTTAGTCAGCAACTAAGTCTTCCAGAGTCTTCTGATCACACACTGATCACTCCAGGAACAACTGCTTAGATACCTTCTAAGACTTTTCTAGAGTCTACTGATCCACACGATCACTCTAGTTACAACTGCTTAGATAACCTCTAAGACTTCCTAGAGTATTCTGATCCACACGATCACTCTAGTTCCTTACAACTTAATGTAATCAATTCTAAGAGTATTACAAATGCTTCTTAAAAGCGATAATCACAAACTGTGATATTTCTCTTAACGTTTAAGCTTAATCTCACTAATATATTACAACAGCAATGTAGTGAGCTTTGATGAAGATGAAGATTCTGAGCTTTGATTTGAACAGCGTTTAAGCAAGTTAATTTGAGTTGTTTTGGTGCGGAATCGTTAACCTTGCTTCTCATCAGAACTTCATATTTATAGGCGTTGGAGAAGATGACCGTTGAATGCATTTAATGCTTTGCGTGTTCCGTACAGCATCGCATTTAATGTTATACGCTTTTGTCAACTACCTCGAGCCTTGTTCACGCTGTGTCTACTGACGTAGCCTAGAATAGCTTTTAACGTTCCTTTTGTCAGTCAGCGTAGCTTGCCACTTGTACTTTCTTCTGATCTGATGTTTGTGAATACAACGTTTGAATATCATCAGAGTCAAACAGCTTGGTGCAAAGCATCTTCTGATCTTCTGACCTTGAAGTGCTTCTGAGCGTGATACCATCAGAACTTCAGTGCTTCTGTTCTCTTGTTCTTCTGATGCTTCCATAGACCCATGTTCTGATTCTGCTTCGACCATCTTCTGATGTCTTGCCAGACCATGTTCTGATGTTGCATGCTGAACCCTTTGAGACAAAGCTTCTGAGCGCTGAATTATGCGTACTCTTTATATATTTCCTGAAAAGGAAATTGCATTGGATTAGAGTACCATATTATCTTAAGCAAAATTCATATTATTGTTATCATCAAAACTAAGATAATTGATCAGAACAAATCTTGTTCTAACAATCTCCCCCTTTTTGATGATGACAAAAACATATATAAATGATATGAATTTGCGATCAGAAAGAATAGATGGCAAAAGACAAATTACACAGCTATAGCATAAGCATATGAATATGTCTCCCCCTGAGATTAACAATCTCCCCCTGAGATAAATAATCTCCCCCTGAAATAAATACTCGAAGAACTTTAATAAAAGACTTCCCTGATTATTTCGGTAGAGACGATCATATACGCTTTTGTCTTCAGAGAATTCATAGCTTCTGACTTCTGCTTCCATAGGACAACTTCAGAACTAGAATTTCTTTAGATCCCTAGAACACTCACAGCTTCTGATTTCTGCTTCCATCTAGGACAGCTTCAGAACTTGAATTTCTTTGATCTTCTGAACATTCACAGCTTCTGACTTCTGCTTCCATCTAGGACAGCTTCAGAACTTGAATTTCTTTGATCTTCTGAACATTCACAGCTTCTGATTTCTGCTTCCATTTAGGACAGCTTCAGAACTTGAATTTCTTTGATCTTTAGAACATTCGCAGCTTCTGATTTCTGCTTCCCTCGGATAGCTTCAGAGCTTTGAATTTCTACCAACATCACTTCATGCTAGATTTGTATCAGAACATTGTTGAATGTACCAGAGCATCATCTGAGCATCTCTACATCCTGAAATGTTACAGAACAAAAACTAAACGACAACAGTCAGCATGAACGAGTCAGAACATAAAATGTATATTAGAACACATTATATGTATCAGAGCCATATAGGCTAAAATAATGTATCAGAGCAAATAGAATTTTGTCATAGCAAATAGACAAATATGGATCAAATTCTATTATCAGTGCTTCTGATCTCTGAAGCTTGATAGCACTCAGCTTGCTTCAGTTTCCATGGTTTTGCTTCTTGTGTTTGCTTTGCTTTGAAGATTTTCTTCGCTTCTTTATACCTGCAAAACACTTAAACCATATAGAACTTGCAGTTCTTGTTAGTGAATGTGTGGGCGCTTTACCCAGCAACTGATAGATTTAATCAAATCATTTATCATTTATCTTCTCCCCCTTTTTGTCATAACATCAAAAAGAATATTTCAAAAGATTCAGATGAATAAAGCGACAAATAAAATTACTGGAATGTAAAAAACAGAGAAATTTTTCATTGATAATCAAAAGATATTACATGAAGAGTTCATGAGAAATTTTTCATTGATCTTTTCCATGGTTTCCTGGGCTTGATGAAGAGTTCATGATGGATTTGCAGATAATGAACAGCTAAGGTTTGATATGAATGCAAAAGGATAGAGTGAATAGAGAAAATATGAGAGGGAAGGAGAAGTGTTTGAAGAATATAAAGAAAAACTGAAAGAGAGTAAATGATGAAAAGCATTTAATGTTACGTGACATGAGGAGAGATAATAAAGACAAATGAGGTGACTAGCACAGTTACCTATGGTCGGCGTCCCTTCAACTGCACGCGCGCTTATCCATGAACAGTAACGACAGGTTTACCATCCCGAGATAAAACGTTACAGCTGTTTTGCTTTAAAAGAGGTTCTGAATCAACTTAGACAATGAAACGTTAGTAATAACCGAATCATAATTTCTAAAAGATTTCAATCAGAACTTCTGATTAAAAAATAATTCCACATTCATTTCAGAAGATACTCATACATGAGAACTTCTCATCTTCTCATTCTGGGCATAAATCCATACTGATGTTTTTCAGAATGAACTTAAACCTATCTTCAGCCAAGGGTTTTGTAAAGATATCAGCCCATTGATGGTCTGTATCAACAAAGTTTAAAGATATAACACCCTTCTGAACATAGTCCCTTATGAAATGATGTTTAATCTCAATATGTTTAGCTTTTGAATGAAGAATAGGATTCTTAGATAAACATATAGCAGAAGTATTATCACAGAATATAGGAATGTTACTCTCAAATATCTGATAATCTTCTAACTGACTCTTCATCCAGAGCATCTGTGTACTACAACCAGCAGCAGCGACATATTCTGCTTCTGTTGTTGATAGAGCAATAGTTGCTTGCTTCTTGCTGTACCAGGAGATCAAATGACTTCCAAGAAATTGGCAACTTCCTGAAGTACTCTTTCTTTCAATTCTGTCTCCAGCATAGTCAGCATCGCAGAATCCTACTAAGTTGTATTCTTTAGATTTTCTGTAAACTAAGCCAACATTAGTAGTACCTTTCAGATACCTTAGAATTCTCTTAACAGCAGTTAAATGAGATTCTCTAGGATCTGATTGGAATCTAGCACACAAACAAATACTGAACAGAATGTCAGGTCTAGAAGCAGTCAAATATAGAAGAGATCCAATCATACCTCTGTATAACTTCTGATCTACCTTCTTACTTACCTCATCCTTACCTAGGATGCATGTTGGATGCATAGGAGTTTTGGCTTCTTTGCAGTCCAGAAGATTAAACTTCTTCAGAAGTTCCTTCACATACTTGGTTTGGTGAACATATGTTCCTTCTGATGTTTGATTTATTTGTATTCCAAGGAAATACTTGAGTTCTCCCATCATGCTCATTTCAAACTCAGCCTGCATAGACTCAGCAAACTCCTTTCCAAGTGTAGCATTAGATGTTCCAAAAATAATATCATCTACATATATTTGACAAATTAAAATATCCCTTTTAAAGGTTTTACAAAAGAGAGTAGTGTCCACTTTTCCTCTAGTGAAACCATTATCCAGAAGGAAAGAACTTAAGCGTTCATACCAAGCTCTGGGAGCCTGTTTCAATCCATACAATGATTTCTTAAGTTTAAAAACATGATTAGGAGACATAGAGTCTTCAAAACCAGGGGGTTGATGGACATAAACTTCTTCATCTATATAACCATTTAAGAAGGCACTCTTAACATCCATTTGATAGAGAGTGATGTTATGTTGAGTGGCAAATGAAATTAATAGACGAATAGATTCTAACCTGGCCACTGGTGCAAAGGTTTCTGTATAGTCAATCCCTTCTTGCTGACTGTAACCCTGAGCCACCAGTCTGGCTTTGTTCCTTACCACTTCGCCTTTCTCACTGAGCTTGTTTCTGAAGACCCATTTTGTGCCGATTATATTGAATCCATCTGGTCTAGGAACAAGATCCCAAACATCATTCCTTGTAAACTGATTCAATTCTTCTTGCATAGCAATTATCCAGTCTGGATCTTCTAGAGCATGATCAACAGAAGTTGGCTCGATCAAAGATACAAGGCCTAATTGACAATCTGCATTGTTCTTAAGGAATGCTCTTGTTCTGATTGGATCATCCTTCTTTCCAAGAATGACATCTTCTGAATGACCAGAGATGAGTCTGGATGATCTTCTGACAGATGGTTCTTCAGATATGCTTAGATTCTCCAGAGAAGCTGATACTTGATCTTCCAATTCTTTGCTTCTGAGAAGCTCTGCTTCTGATGCGTTGCTTCTTGGCTCAACAACTTCTGATATATCAATATCATAATCTGCAAAATTATCAAACTGCTTTGGTTTTTCAGAACCAAGCTTATCATCAAACCTGATATTGATTGATTCTTCTACAATCAATGTTTCAGTATTGTATACTCTGTAGCCTTTTGAGCGTTCAGAATATCCAAGAAGGAAACATTTTTGTGCTTTGGAATCAAACTTACCAAGATGATCTTTAGTGTTCAGAATAAAGCATACACATCCAAAAGGATGGAAATATGAAATGTTGGGCTTTCTATTCTTCCACAATTCATAGGGAGTCTTATTTAGAATAGGTCTGATAGAGATTCTATTCTGAATATAGCATGCAGTGTTTATTGCTTCTGCCCAGAAATGCTTAGCCATATTGGTTTCATTGATCATGGTTCTGGCCATTTCTTGTAGAGTCCTATTCTTTCGTTATACAACTCCATTTTGCTGTGGAGTTCTAGGACAAGAGAAATCATGGGCAATACCATTTTCTTTGAAGAATTCTTCAAAGGATCTGTTCTCAAATTCACCACCATGATCACTTCTGACCTTTATGATTTTACACTCTTTTTCAGATTGAATCTGAATGCAGAAATCAAAGAACACTGAATGAGTCTCATCCTTGTGTTTCAAGAATTTTACCCATGTCCAGCGGCTATAATCATCTACGATGACTAATCCATATTTCTTCCCTCTGACAGATGTTGTTTTGACTGGGCCAAACAGATCAATGTGCAAGAGTTCTAATGGCCTTGAGGTAGAAACAACATTCTTGGACTTGAATGCAGGTTTGGAGAACTTGCCCTTCTGACATGCTTCACAAAGAGCATCTGATTTGAATTTCAGATTAGGGAGTCCTCTGACCAGATTCAGTTTGTTAATCTGAGAAATCTTTCTCAAACTAGCATGACCTAGTCTTCTGTGCCAGACCCACTGCTCTTCAGAAACAGACATAAGACAAGTCACCTTCTGACTCATAAGATCTTGCAGATCTGTCTTATAAATGTTGTTCTTCCTCTTGCCTGTAAATAGGATTGAGCCATCCTTCTGATTTACAGCCTTGCAAGACTCTTGATTAAAGATTATATCATAACCATTGTCACTCAATTGACTGATAGATAAGAGGTTATGTGTTAATCCTTCTACAAGAAGTACATTAGAAATGGAAGGAGAGTTACCAGACTTTATAGTTCCAGAGCCAATTATCTTGCCCTTCTGATCTCCTCCGAACTTGACTTCTCCTCCAGACTTAAGCACCAGGTCTTGGAACATAGACCTTCTTCCTGTCATGTGTCGTGAGCATCCAGAGTCCAGGTACCATGACATGTTGTGCTTTGTCCTTTTTGCAGTCAAGGATATCTGCAATAGGAATAATCTTATCCTTAGGTACCCACATCTTTTTGGGTCCTTTCTTGTTAGATTTTCTCAAGTTCTGATTGAACTTGGGTTTAACATTGTAAGCAATAGGAGGAACAGCATGATAATTTTTAATGTGAGTTTCATGATATTTCCTAGGTTGTGTCACATGCTTTTTGGTGTGTGTTATGTGAAAACTTTGAGCATGTGAAGTGTGCCTAATATCATGGGAGTGGCCATACTTGAACTGATCATACAATGGTTTGTATGTGATTTTCATTTCATCAACAGGTTCAAGTTTGTATGGGGTTTCACCCTCAAAACCAATGCCAACTCTTTTGTTTCCAGACACAGCATATATCATAGAAGCTAGCTGACTTCTGCCAATACTTCTTGATAAGAACTTCCTGAAACTTAAATCATATTCTTTCAGAATATGGTTTAGACTAGGAGTGGATTTTTCTGAATCAGAAGGAGATCCAACATTATTGGATAATTTTAAAAGTTTTTCTTTTAATTCAGAATTCTCCAACTCAAGCTTCTTTGTTTCAAATTCAAATAGCTTTTTCAGCTTTTTGTATTTGAGACTAATCTGAGACTTGAGTTCCAGAAGTTCAGTTAGACCGGAAACTAACTCATCTCTAGTAAGTTCAGAAAATACCTCTTCAGAATCTGATTCTGATGTAGATTCTGATCCGTCATCTTCTGTCGCCATCAGCGCACAGTTGGCCTGCTCATCTTCAGAGTCTGAATCATCTTCTGACTCATCCCAGGTTGCCATAAGACCTTTCTTCTTATGAAACTTCTTCTTGGGATTTTCCTTCTGAAGATTTGGACATTCATTCTTGAAGTGTCCAGGCTCATTGCATTCATAGCACATGACCTTCTTCTTGTCAAATCTTCTGTCATCAGACGATTCTCCACGTTCAAATTTCTTTGAACTTCTGAAGCCTCTGAACTTCCTTTGCTTGGTCTTCCAGAGTTGATTTATCCTTCTGGAGATCAAGGACAGTTCATCTTCTTCTTCAGATTCTGATTCTTCAGGATCTTCTTCTCTAGCCTGAAAAGCGTTAGTGCATTTCTTGATATTTGATTTTAATGCAATAGACTTACCTTTCTTTTGAGGCTCATTTGCGTCCAGCTCTATTTCATGACTTCTCAAGGCACTGATAAGCTCTTCCAGAGAAACTTCATTCAGATTCTTTGCAATCTTGAATGCAGTCACCATAGGACCCCATCTTCTGGGTAAGCTTCTGATGATCTTCTTTACGTGATCAGCCTTGGTGTATCCCTTGTCAAGAACTCTCAATCCAGCAGTAAGAGTTTGAAATCTTGAAAACATCTTTTCAATGTCTTCATCATCCTCCATCTTGAAGGCTTCATACTTCTGGATTAAAGCTAGAGCTTTAGTCTCCTTGACTTGAGCATTTCCTTCATGAGTCATTTTCAAGGACTCATATATGTCATAGGCCGTTTCCCTGTTAGATATCTTCTCATACTCAGCATGAGAGATAGCATTCAGCAAAACAGTTCTGCATTTATGATGATTCCTGAAAAGCTTTTTCTGATCATCATTCATTTCTTGCCTTGTCAGCTTTACGCCTCTGGCATTTACTGGATGTTTGTAACCATCCATCAGAAGATCCCATAGATCACCATCTAGACCCAGAAAGTAACTTTCCAGTTTATCTTTCCAGTATTCAAAGTTTTCACCATCGAATACCGGCGGTCTAGTATAACCATTGTTACCGTTGTATTGCTCAGCAGAGCCAGATGTAGATGCAGGTGTAGACTTTTCACTTTCATCAACCATCTTTTACTGAAGCGTTTTTCTCTTCCTGAATCTTTTCTAAACACGGTTAAGTGCTTGCACCTTAGAACCGGCGCTCTGTAACTCATCCAGAGATGGAAGAGTTCTTCCTCGAATCCACGCAGGATCAACAGAAGTTTGAGCTTTAACGCATGACTTCAGATAGCGTTTGACAGATTTTTCTAGCTCCTCTTTGAACATGTGAGAGAAGCTCACAACAGGAGTCCTTCTCGTCATAATATCTGGAAACATTGTTGGAAGAGTAGTCACTTCTTCAATCAGGTGCATCCTTTTTAGAGAATGAGCATTCAGAATGACTCCTTGGATAACAGTTAAGAACTTAGGTGAGCCAGCTGCTCTCAGAAGTTCTATCAATCCACTTTCAATCTGAATATCTCAAACCATCCTCCCAAGAGGGATAGTATTCCTTTTGAGGTTGGGATTCTTCTGACGTTCTTCATCTCTTGATTCTTCAATGTTAGTCTTCATATGTTGAAAAAGAATGTGTGCTAAATTGACTCTCATTCCTTTTTCAATAAAGAATATGATGTACTTCTGATCCTGATTGACATAAGTAGCAGCGCTTGATTGCTTCCTATGATAGAGAGATCCCAGAATGATCTCAGCCCATATTCTGTAGGAAGGCTTCAAGGCAGTGTTGAATGGAGATGCAATACCAGAAGTAAACAGTTCTTTATCAACTTTAGCCCAATCAATTCTTCCTGGAAGAGCACAAGTAATGCCATCTATTCCCTCAAGACCATACAACTTCCTTATCAATTTCTCAGTTATAACCACTTCATGCCCTAGCACGAAAGAGATGATAGCAGTTGGAGTAACTATAGCATGCGTCCAGAAATCCTTAACCAACAAAGGATAAACTGGTCCAATCAACCTCTCAAAGTAGTTCGACCATTTTTGTACCAACATTGCAGTTTTGGTTTTGAAATCATGTGCCATAAGACTTTCAAAATCCACCATGGTTTCGCAGAGAACCTCCAGTTCAGTTATAGGAATAGAACAAGTCTTCAAAAGAGTAAATGAAGATCTCTTTTGTTGAACTTGTTGTTGCGATGATACCTTACGTTGAACATTCGAGGATGAAGCCATGGATTCACACTGAGATTCGGTTCAAGAAACTAGGGTTTATGCAAAGAGAAGAGAGATGAACACAAAAATAACAACGAACAAAGAGAGAGAATGTAAAGAGATGAAATGTTATGGGGATGAGTTTATATAGGCACGGATTTGAAATGAAATGCAATATGTTTCTGAATGAACAGGATTCCAGAAAAACAAACAATCAAATGCATTTAATGAAAAGTGACGTTAGGAGAGATAACATAATATTTGAAATGATTTGCACAGTTACCTAGGGCGGCGTCTCCTCAACTGCACGCGTGCTTGTCCAAATAGAGTGAACACATGTTCAACTTCTGGAAAAACTGGTGACAGCTGTTTTGCTTTAAAAGAGATTCTGAATCAACTTAGACATATGGAACGTTAGTAACAACAGAATCGGGATATCTAACTGATCAACATCAGAACTTCTTATAAGAAAAACAAAATAGATCATTTCAAATCTAATCCATATACCAGAACTTCTCATCCTTTCATTCTGGGCATAAATCCATACTGATATTCTTCAGAATGAACTTAAACCTATCTTCAGCAAGGGGTTTTGTAAAGATATCAGCCCATTGATGGTCTGTATCAACGAAGTTTAAAGATAGAACACCCTTTTGAACATAGTCCCTAATGAAATGATGTTTAATCTCAATATGTTTAGCTTTGGAATGTAAGATTGGATTCTTAGATAAACAGATAGCAGAAGTATTATCACAGAATATAGGAATGCTACTCTCTTATATCTGATAATCTTCTAGCTAACTCTTCATCCAGAGCATCTATGTACTACACCCAGCAGCAGCAACATATTCTGCTTCTGTTGTAGAAAGGGCAATTGTAGCTTGCTTCTTGTTGTACCAAGAGATCAGGTGACTTCCAAGAAATTGATAACTTCCAGAAGTACTTTTCCTTTCAACTCTATCTCCAGCGTAATCAGCATCACAATATCCTACTAAGTTGTATTCTTCAGATCTTCTGTAGACTAAACCAACATTAGTAGTACCTTTCAGATACCTCAAAATTCTCTTAACAACTGTTAAGTGAGATTCTCTAGGATCAGATTGGAATCTTGCACACAGACAAACACTGAATAGAATATCAGGTCTAGAAGCAGTAAGATATAAAAGAGATCCAATCATACCTCTGTAGAGCTTCTGATCTACCTTATTACTTACCTCATCCTTACCTAGGACACACGTTGGATGCATAGGAGTTTTTGCTTTTTTGCTTTCAGAAAGATTAAACTTCTTCAGAAGTTCTTTCACATACTTGGTCTGATGAACGTAAGTTCCTTCTGATTTTTTATTGATCTGGATCCCAAGGAAATACTTGAGTTATCCCATCATGCTCATTTCAAACTCAGCCTGCATAGACTTAGCAAACTCCAATCCAAGTGTAGCATTAGATGTTCGTAAGATAATATCATCAACATATATTTGGCAAATTAAAATATCCTTTTTAAAGGTTTTACAAAAGAGAGTAGTATATGTGATAACCGGATCGAACATCAACTGATGATTAAAGATCAATGAAGTCTCCATCGATTGTTTATTTATCCCAAGAGACGGGAAAGGAAAAACATCGAATAAAACCTAAGGGAAAAAAACAAAGGTCTTACGACCAAGAAAAAGGGTAAGGGTGTCGGTTACGCAAGGAGAAGGGATTAGCACTCCTCACGTCCGTCGTATTCGACGGGATCCGCTCTTGTTAGTCTAAATCTATGGGTGTTATCTAAAAGTCTAATACTAAAAGCTAAAGGAAAACGCGCAAAGAAAAGAAAATAAACACGGGGAAAAGAAAGAAATATTTACAAAGATGTGCTCGTTCAGGCCCCGCGACCCAATGTCTACGTATCCCTTTAAAGAATCAGAGCAGCCGTAGTTCGGCTTACAAATTTTTGTATGTTTTTGTGTTTTTTAAATGAACGATGTTAAACGTCGCATTCCACTGCTGCTCGACCTTTGAAGACTTACACAATTGTCGTGGAAAGGAATTAACATGTTCTTAAAAAGGAAAAGAAATTTGAATTGATTGGTATTTTTTGATGTAGATAATGGTGAATTAAATCCCAATGCAAGGATACTCACCCTTTTCTACTTTTTTTAAAGTCTGAAAATTATTAAGTAAATTAAGTGTTTTTTGTTAGGTATATTTTAGAGGGAAATGTGGATAGTGGTGAATTAAATCCCAATGCAAGGATACTCACCCTTCTCCCATTTTGATAATTATGAAGTGTTTTAAAAGTTAAAAAAAAAAAGAAACTAAAACTAAACGAAAGGGGAACTTCTAAATCCTAAAAATTATGTTAATTCTATCTAATATTGAAAAATTAAGAGCTAATCTAATATTTTTTGGGTTTTTAACAATATAAACTATAATGTAATGAAAATAAAATATTTTGGTATTTTTATAAATATTTTTGAACAATTAAAAATAAAAAAAATAATAAAACAAGAAATTTAAACAATTTAAACAAACATAGACTCAAGAATCATGTAAAGAGAGATTTAAATAAAAAGCCATTGGGCTCAAAGAAGAAAGCCCATATTAATTGAATCAAGTCAGTCCCCATGAAGGGTGTATTCCTAAGCATCAGGTGATGAACATGAAATTCATTTGGGCTTGGCACTTAAGTTCGAAACAACATACCAACTAAAGAAACCCTAAAATGTGAAGGTGATGTCCGCCTCCCACCTCATCTCTTTTCACGTTTTTACAACAACGACCAAAATCCTCTCTCATCTCTCTCTGCTTTGAACAACAACCAACAACAAAATCCCCTCTCTAACTTTTCTTCAATCAGTCCATACAAATCCAACAAAAGTTCAAAATCAAGCATGAAATTAAAAGTCCAACAAATGTATTACAATGGCAATAATTTGAGCAAATTGTGATGATTACCAGTAAAACGAATTTCTCTATGGAGCTTCTCAGGTATCACTTTTGATTCTCCCTTGTCCGATTCAGCTTCTATTCCGCCTCCGTTCTTCTATTTCACTGTGGTTGAAAGTTGCTGCGAATGTTGACGTAGAATCACGAAGTTTGTCTCATGCTGCTTCGATGCATTGTGATCTGGCCACGATAATGTTGTTGTTCTGTTGGTGATGATTATGCGTATGTGATGTTGCTGCAAGTTTGGATCGTTTTCAAACAGGTGAGTATGAAGTTAAAGCGTATCGGTTTCAAATAGGTGACTATGAAGTTAAAGCGGATGAATGGTTTTGCAGGTTTTATGGTATGAAGGATGGATGTAAATCGGTTTTTGAAAGAGTGATATGAAGGTTATTGGTGGTAGCTTGGAGGAAGAGTAGTATCGGTTTCAATAGAGCTTTTTTTTTATCAATTTACTTCCTCCCCTTGCTTGTATGCTAAGTAGTGTTATATAGAGTGAGGAGAGTGAGGGCATATGAGGAATTTGGATAAGATCAAGGGGAACATTTTCTGATCTTTGTACAAATTGTGAGTGGTGGAATGAAATTTGCAGAGGGAGTGGAGCAGAATTTTGGACCTGTTGCAGAGTAACGGAGGCGGTAATGGTTGTGCAATGGTACTAACTTTGTCTTTTTTTTGTTTTTTTTTCAGGTACAAGGAGGTGAGAATGGACAGGGTGGAGCTTTAAAGGGGGGGGGGGGTTTGAATAAGTGTAGCTTTAAAAAACTTGACAGATAAAAATAAATTGCACAGTTATTTTTATCCTGGTTCGTTGTTAACTAAACTACTCCAGTCCACCCCCGCAGAGATGATTTACCTCAACTGAGGATTTAATCCACTAATCGCACGGATTACAATGGTTTTCCACTTAGTCAGCAACTAAGTCTTCCAGAGTCTTCTGATCACACACTGATCACTCCAGGAACAACTGCTTAGATACCTTCTAAGACTTTTCTAGAGTCTACTGATCCACACGATCACTCTAGTTACAACTGCTTAGATAACCTCTAAGACTTCCTAGAGTATTCTGATCCACACGATCACTCTAGTTCCTTACAACTTAATGTAATCAATTCTAAGAGTATTACAAATGCTTCTTAAAAGCGATAATCACAAACTGTGATATTTCTCTTAACGTTTAAGCTTAATCTCACTAATATATTACAACAGCAATGTAGTGAGCTTTGATGAAGATGAAGATTCTGAGCTTTGATTTGAACAGCGTTTAAGCAAGTTAATTTGAGTTGTTTTGGTGCGGAATCGTTAACCTTGCTTCTCATCAGAACTTCATATTTATAGGCGTTGGAGAAGATGACCGTTGAATGCATTTAATGCTTTGCGTGTTCCGTACAGCATCGCATTTAATGTTATACGCTTTTGTCAACTACCTCGAGCCTTGTTCACGCTGTGTCTACTGACGTAGCCTAGAATAGCTTTTAACGTTCCTTTTGTCAGTCAGCGTAGCTTGCCACTTGTACTTTCTTCTGATCTGATGTTTGTGAATACAACGTTTGAATATCATCAGAGTCAAACAGCTTGGTGCAAAGCATCTTCTGATCTTCTGACCTTGAAGTGCTTCTGAGCGTGATACCATCAGAACTTCAGTGCTTCTGTTCTCTTGTTCTTCTGATGCTTCCATAGACCCATGTTCTGATTCTGCTTCGACCATCTTCTGATGTCTTGCCAGACCATGTTCTGATGTTGCATGCTGAACCCTTTGAGACAAAGCTTCTGAGCGCTGAATTATGCGTACTCTTTATATATTTCCTGAAAAGGAAATTGCATTGGATTAGAGTACCATATTATCTTAAGCAAAATTCATATTATTGTTATCATCAAAACTAAGATAATTGATCAGAACAAATCTTGTTCTAACAGAAGCAAGGGTTCACGAATTCTTGCAGCCAAGACACCTATTCAAGCACACAAAATTTCAAGAACAAGTGGAATTCGATTCTGGAATTGGAGAAGGTTTCAAGGGTATTTAAAGATTCTAATACATTCCTTGAGGAATTCTGAAGCTAATTCAATCATCTCCATCGACCCAGGCTGCCCAGAAACGTAAATATATGCTCACAAAGGAGCATATTTTCTTGAACTCGATTCCATGCATATACACATGCTGCATATAATTTGGTTATATATTTGTGTTTGTACTGATGTCGCGATGCTACTCATATAGTTTGATTTGATTTTTAGCGCAGGTATTGAAATCCACCATTGTAGGGTTCGGATTCTCGTTTTGGGGGTTTCAGTTTTAGGCCGAATTGGATGAAACCAGTGGTACTATCGTGTTCAGGGGAAAATTCTGAGTTGAATCATGTTCTCACTTTTTATTTACAGTTGTTATGCTTTGATTTTGAGGATTGCAGGTCTTATAGCCTTGGCAAATAAACTGTTGCTGTAGCCTGGCTGTGACAATGGATATAGGTGGAAGATGATCACGTGGCAAGCAACGACTGGCCCAGTTTGAATCCGCGACGTTCGCGCGCGTCTCTATAGCCTAGGTTTATATTTTTTAATATAACGATGCTAGGGTACATGACTAACAACAACCACGCTGCAGCACAAGTGGTCACATGCGCCTTCGTCAATCCCAACCCAGGGGGTTCAGTTCGATCCTTTGGTATGTTTTTTCTTCTATTTTTTTTTCAGGTTTCGTGTATGCTGCTCACGAGAGTTACCATGCGCCCTCAACATTTGGCCACCAGATCACCAGTATTCTGGATCTAACGAACCAGAATTGAAGGATCATACCCTGGACCTTTGGCCATGTCACACTGGATCAGGAGTTAAGTTTTCTTGAACTTTTCTTTAATTTTAGTTACATAACCTAGTTTTTTTTTATTTTTATATATTATTTTTTCTAAAATTCTTTTTTTACAAATAATATAATAAAACTTTATTTTTTCTAAAAACCTTTTTATACAAAAAATATAATAAAACTTTATTTTTCTTAAAATTCCTTTTTATAAATAATATAATAAAATCTTTATTTTAATCATTTTAATTATATTATTAAATTGATTTTATTTATTCAAATAATTTTATAAATCCTAATTAATTGCTTTTAATTAATAAAAATTATGAGAGTGTCACATATTTAATCTAATTTAAATTTTCCATCGATTTAATTAATTAGGTTGATAAACCAATAATTAATTAAATCGATTATATTTTCTGTTAATTGTTAATTAATTCGGACCCTAATCAGTGTTTGCGAAGATCGTGCCTACACTGAAAAAATATTTCTTTGTGCATTTTTTCAGGGTTAGCAACAAGGTTTCCTCCGACTGTACGCCACGTCTTTTACGAAGCTAAGTCCCGACTCTATTTTCTTTTATTTTATTATTTATTCCTTATTTGCATTATAAAATTGTTATTAGGGCTAAAACCTCAAAAGTCAATGGACTCTTTTGCACTCACGTATTTTGCCTATTTTTGCCCATTTTCCAGGGTTAACCTCGAGGCTACCTCCGACTACCAACCATATCAGATCAAAAGCTAAGTCTTTTCCATATTTATTTTAATTTCCTTTTGCTTTTTTTTATCAAATTAGGGTTAACGTCACCTGTCAATGATCTGGCCATGCACTCACCCCTTTATTTTTGCTTTCTCTTTTTCCTAATTTTTCAGGGTTAGCCAACCGCCAAAGCTCAATAATCGGTAACCCTAAATCTTAACCTTGTTTATTTATTCTGCTTTAATTATTACTTGAGTCAGATCCACTGGTTTCTTCTTCCCTTCCCCATATTATTTGTAACTGTTCCGAGGTTGTATTGCTTGGCCTTAAAGGCACTTAATCTGCATATTATATTATTGTGTGGTTAGTAATCTTAGGGAGTGCAAGCCTTGAACTGAATTAGCATCACTAATTATAAGATTAAATTTCTGAATTAATCACATGATTGTTGCACCCATGCACACTTTTTTGGTAACCTCTCTTGTTGTCTGTTGCCTTGTTGCCTTGTGTTTTTTGCAGAATAGCCATGTCCCTCGAATACGAGGATACCTCAGCCATGTTGCCTCGACTAATGAAAAGATCATAAGTCTCTAATGACGGTGCCTTCGATACACTAAATATGATCTCGTCCCTCGGAAGTTGCCTACGAAGTGCTGAGGTATCCTCTGGTTGCCTAATGAAGAAGGCTATTCTGATCCTTCCCTTAGACTACCTGCCCCTCTATGGCATGGGACAGTCTTATGGCGAATGATAACTCGATGACCCGTTAACATCCAAACGAAAGACTTCCTGCCCTCTTATGGCGTGGATAGACTCTTTCACCCTGAAAGGCTAAAGAACATTTTTCATCTAACCAGGTAATTTTCCCCGAATTGCTTTGCTCTGGTTCAAAAATCTTTTTCTTACACTTTTTCATAAACCTTCAATAAGGCTACGCTCATTTACGAGCTAAAGTCCGTATTCTCTTCTTCTACATTTTTTTTCAGACGAGCAAAGCAATTAAAAGCACATGGATAACCATGGATGCAAAGGGTGCCTTACACCTTCCCTTTGCATAAATTACCCCCCGAACCCTGTTTTCTTTAAAAAGGTTTTTTCCTGTTCTTTTATCCTTTCTGATATTTGGATAAAATAAAAGTTGGTGGCGACTCTTGCTTAACCGCGGCATTTCGATTAAAAGTCAGTTCACCGTATTACAGAACTGGCGACTCTGCTGGGGAGAATTTTCTTATAAAAGAGGGGTTACCTTAAAAGTTTAGGAACACTTTAAATGTTTTCTATTGTTTGCTTTGCTTGTTTTATTTTTTCAGGGCTGTTTCGGGAATTTAATGAAGGACGAATCCTATACCCGGATTCAAGTACACTTAAGATAGGAGTGGCATAGTCATGGCGACCTCTTTCACATATGTGGGAGATGAGTCAATATGAAGTTCACACTTGTGTTAGGACTCCATAGCTATATGCACACCTTTCTCAAATGAGGGAGGTCTATGTATGTGTCTGTGGGTGCGCCAGAGCTCAAGGACCTCTAGTTACCTTTAACCCATCTTGGCCTTTAGGAACGTAGTGGGGGGACTACTCTTGGCAAATGTTGAGAACTAGTCGCTACCCGATACTACAATTCAGATATGTTCTTTCTCAAAGTATCATTGCATGATGCGAATGTATCATGTCCGAGGGTGCTTTAGAAGAGCTGACAATTCTGAATAACTC
The DNA here is from genome assembly GCF_029867415.1 of Vicia villosa. Taxonomy (NCBI): domain Eukaryota; kingdom Viridiplantae; phylum Streptophyta; class Magnoliopsida; order Fabales; family Fabaceae; genus Vicia; species Vicia villosa. The sequence goes on along the minus strand of NW_026705951.1, from coordinate 51,769 downwards.
ATAGAACCCGTTGCTGATATCATCCTTATCCTTAGAAATACCTTTGGGGAAGGGTATCTCACATGATCTAAACTCCATGCAAGACAAGCCTAAGGAAATTGTGTGACTTGTGTGACTTGCTTGTGTTTGCTACTAACCTTCGTTCCTCGCAGGTTTTGTTAAAAAGACTTGTTTGTCCTTACTATTTCACACTATGCCTAATGAACTGCATTCGCATAACATCATGACATCATGACATCATGACATCATAAGCATAACATGATTTAACTAACCCTTCAAAGATCTAGGGATTTAGGGCGCAGAATTTCAGGGACTATTGTCAAGGACTGATTTCCTAATCAAGGGGCAAGAGGATTTATTTTCCTCTAGCCACATACCTTTCGATTCAAAGGTTTAGTACCTAACAAGGGGCAAGAGGATTTACTTTCCTCTGGCCACGTATCTTCAAATTCAGAAGTATCCTGAATCAGAGGCGATGACCCACTCGATACGGTGAGCTTGATTCCCATGGAAGAACATCCCAGAATCAGAGTTTTTCAAACAAAGATGCGACCAAATCATTTTCCAATGTTGCTAACTAAATTTCCTATAGATCCTTGAAAGCATTGCATTTGCATTTATAACATCGCATAACAGGTCTCTCATCTTCTCTCGCTGTTTATTTCAGCCACAAATGGATCACGAGCAATCAGTCAAAGACCTTCAAGCTCAGAATGCCCAGTTCCAAGCTTTGATTCTGAACTTGTCCAAGAGGCAAGAAGAGCTGAAGACCATCCTTACCAAGAAAAATAAGAAAAAGGGTGAGAAGACTCTGGGAAAAAAGCTTAGACCGATCTTGCAACTCAGGGAAGCCGAAGTCTCTGAAGACAGTGACGACGAGGAGCAAGATGATGATGCTAGTATCAAAACTGATGCAAAAAGTAACCATGATTATGCCAAACCCTCTGAAGAAGAAGAGGACTATCACCATGAGGATGAACATCCTGATGACAAATACAAGTCGTTGGAGGAACGTATGAAAGCCATGGAAATTCAGAAGGTACCTGGACTGGATTTTGAAGATCTAGGACTCATCTCTGGAGTTGTTATCCCTCCGAAATTCAAGACTCCTACCTTTGCTAAGTATGATGGAGTCTCCTGTCCTAAACTACACTTGAGGTCTTATGTAAGGAAGATTCAGCCTCATACTGCTGATAAGAAGCTCTGGATCCACCTCTTTCAAGAAAGCTTATCCGGAACACAACTCGAATGGTACTATCAACTGGAGGGCACCAACATCCGTACATGGGAAGATTTGGCAACTGCTTTCTATAATCAATACCAATACAATGTTGACCCCGCGCCAACTCGCATGCAACTACAAAGCATGTCCATGGGACCTAATGAAAGCTTTAAGGAGTATGCTCAAAAATGGAGAGACCTGGCTGGCAGAGTTCAACCCCCTTTGGTTGACCGAGAGTTAGCTGACATGTTTATGAATACACTGACTGGTCCTTTCTACAGCCATTTACTTGGAAGCTCCTCGTCTGGTTTCACCGATCTCATACTGACTGGAGAACATGTTGAAAGTGGTATCCGAAGCGGAAAAATTCAGGTGGCTACTTCTTTCGGTACTGTAAAAAAGCCATACAATGGGAGGAATGAATCCGACACTGTTGGGGCAATCTTGGTCTCTAATCAAGCATCGACACAACAACAAAACAACCAACGTAAACAAAGCGCATCCAAAAGACAATTCACAAAGATCAACATGTCTTTGACTCAAGCGCTGCAACATTTGTTGAAAGCAGAGCTACTTACACAGATAGCTCCTCATCCAAATCCCAACACTTCCTCCCCTCTCTATAATCCCAACGCGAGGTGTGCATATCACTCCAGTAGTCCTGGACATGACACTGACAACTGCTGGACATTGAAGAATAAGATTCAAGACATGATCGATGCCAGGGAAATCAAGTTCGACCCTCCTGCAACTCCTAATGTGATCACTGCTCCCATGCCTAATCACGACAAGATTGCTAATGCTGTGGATGGCTAGAAAGATGGACTTTTAGATCATTAGATTTACTTTCATTTGCAATTTCTTTCCTGTTTGTTTAAACATTCGACTTATGATAGACACTATATGTTTTAATAATCATTATCAGTGCATTGCATATGTTTGTCTTGATTAATTTATTTCGCTATCACTCATTTTAAATTGTGTCTTTAGTTTGCATATGTTTTGTGATATTCGACTCCTGCTAAAGTTCTATACCTTTTGAGGGAGAATGACGAAAACTATACCGCAACCTCATACAGTATGCTTTTAAGCGGACTATGCTGATGATGTACAGGCATTGTTTCAATTCCTAAACAGTGGAGATATAAGGATGTTAATCCCTCGTCAACCCCTTTGAGCCTAAGGAGTCGAAGTTTTCTTTCTTGTGCAACTTAAAACCCTTAATCATAACCTGGGGCGGGGTAGTTACTCAGTTAACTCAATTATCTTAGCTGTTGTCTACACGAATAATGATGGGTTCCCGCGATCATTAAGTCAGGCAGTCAATATCCACCAAAAGAAAAGATGTTAAGTCAAAACCGATGAAGGAGACTTATCAAAAATCAAAACATCCCGCTGACTGTAATCTCAAAATAAACAGTTCAGGCAAAAGTTAGGGATAACAAAATCAAAGAGGAGGTTGCTAAAAATTTCCTCGACAAAAGAAAACATTTCAAAAGAGGTCACTACAAATACTAGACAAAAAGAAAAATTACAAGAAAGGATGACTGTCTATCCAAATAAAAGTTTCGGTGCTTTAACCATCATCAAATGGCAATGTTACGACGTCAAGCTTTGATAAGGCTTAAACACATGGTTAACTGAGCATAGGTTCGAAGGACATCACGAAGATTAGGATGGATACAAATAAACTTTGAGCCTTTTATCCTTTGTTTCTTAAATCGTGAACCAAGCCACGTTACAACCCTTGAAAGTCCTAACTGAAGCATGGTTAGTTTGAAAGGTATCCTGACTCCTTAAGGTTTACCAAAAATGCTGAGTTGATATTTCGTTTTTACAAACATCAATTTTTTACAAATATCACGTTTTTACATCTCATGTTTTAATGTTTTTCAAAAACTCAAGACAGACGTATGCATTGCATCTCAGGAATTCATTATTAAACATATTCTGCTACATAATTTCAAATGTTAGCATCAGAAAGAATTTGCACAGGGTATGACTAATGCCTCAAAGTTATCCTGCCCCCACAAGGATTACTCCAAGAAGCAATGTCTCCTACGTATGCAAGGGGCATGACATGCTTTGCCCAATCAATCCTGGGCAATCAAGTCAATATTCCGAGAATCTCTCAAGGATGACAAAACAAGCAAAGGCATACAACCCAAGTAGATTTGAAGCTACTTCCTGATCAGTCATGGGCATCACCCTAAGCTTATGAGTACTAGGGGCATGTCACCCAGAGTACACATCTCATAAGGTCCTCGCGAGGCGAATCTTTCCAAAGTCCCTACTAGTAGGGGCAAATCTATGCAAGTCCAGCTTGACATCTTGATCAATACTCAGTGGTGTGTCCTAATCAATACAAATCCATGAATGGCAGTTACAATAATACTGGGGGCAACGTTCAAGATATCCATGCTTTCCCACAAAGCCGGTTTCACAGGATCATATCCCCACAGAGTAGTCCTCAAGAAGTTATCTTTGAATAATCTCCATAAAGGTTGGCACTCACAATTGAGTTGAGTCAGATGCAACATCAGAGATTATATTCATCTCTCTCATCCCCAATCAGGGTACATCGAGATCAATCACTCAAATGGCTCTCATCCCCAAGCAGAAATCATAAAATCCCCAGCTGAGTATCCTCGAGCACGAAGCGCGAGTTCTTACTAAAACAAAAGACTTGTACTCTATATTCTCCATAATATTCAGGGATTTATTTTTCCCTGCCAGACTATTCTACGATCTACTTTCATCATCGACAATATGTTGCATACATACATCATTCATAATCAATCATCACACAAATACATACCATGCATCATGACATTGCATGCTGCTAACTTTGTCTTTCAGGTAAGTTCCCAAGCAGACGAATATCATCAACGAATCAACCTCTGTCAGATATACATTCTGGAAAGCATATCCCTCCAGACATTCTGAAGACTCCTACATCAGATATACATTCCGGAAGCTCGAACCCCGGATATTCTGAAAGTTCCAATCAGATGAACATTCTGGAAGCGTGACCCCCAGACTTCTGAAACATTCCAATCAGATATACATTCTGGAAGCTCGAACCCCGGACATTCTGAAAGTTCCAATCAGATGAAAATTCTAGAAGCATGACCCCCAGGCTTCTGAAACATTCCAATCAGATATACATTCCGGAAGCTCGAACCCATATTCTGAAAGATCCAATCAGATGAACATTCTGGAAGCGTGACCCCCAGACTTCTGAAACATTCTATCAGATGGCATCTTTAAGCCCATCTCATAAATCCTTCTCATCATATCAATCTCCTGGCAGTAATCGAAAACATTCCAATACCTAATTCAGCTACTACAAACGGTGCTGACACGATCAATCTCCAACAATTACTTCTCAATACAGTGGATTCAGTCTAACGTATGACTCATCCTAATTATATCCTTCAGATGCAGTCTAACGTACGACGTATTCTGACTCTCAAGTCTATCAACCCGAATGGCATCTTTAAGCCCATCTCCAAAAAACTTTCTCTCAAAGCCTGGACAACATCTTTAAGCCCATCTCCGACAACACTCTGCCTAGATGGCATCTTCAAGCCCATCTCCGACAAAATTCCCTACATCAGCTAGGGCAAATTCCTGGGTATTCTAGTGTTCAATCCTCTTCTACCTTCAGATTCCGACAGGCGCACATGATAGTCTACATCTTCAGATATAAGAAAATTGAACAAGGGCAGCTATCATACCCAAAAATTTTCCCATCTCATTCCTCTTGTTCAAACTCAGACCAAGGTACAATAACTCAGAGACATCCCTCATAAACAAAGGTTCAAGAAACTAGGGTTTTTGTTGTTCTAGAGAAAGTCAATGGATCAAAAGCTCCAAGGCATATCATATGGTTTATGATATTCCAAACTACCTCCATGACAAAATTCAGGTCTCAATTCAAGGATTTGATCACTCAATTGCTCAGAAAGTCAACAGTCGACTGATTTGACCTAAAAGTCAATTGTGGTCAAAGTACAGTCAAAACTCCTGATTTTTGTCAACATCCTCAGTTTTAAGTATCATTCACCATTTGATCAATAATTGATCATGGTTCATCAAGGAAATATCAGAAATCAACAATTTCAAAAGTTTCTAAATTAGGGTTTTCATAGGGAAAGTCAACTGAACTTTGACCAGCCATAACTCCTACATGGAACATCAGAAATTTTCCATCCAAAGCTCATTTGAAGGAAATTGAATTCTCTACAAATTTGTCTCTCACATGCCAAGTCTAAAAATACTTCATTTAAGAGATATGGATCAAAATATTATAGGTCCTTTTCAAAGGTCAACCAAAGGTCATCTTTTTCAAAAGAGCACACAAGGAGCATGGAAATTTATTTTGATATGGGACCAAAAACATTGGTTAGAGGACTCTTTAAGGTTTCTAAAAAGTCGAAGAACATGGAAAAATGTTGAACTATGAGGAAATGGCAAGGTGTACAAGTTCACCTATTTCCAAGGGCATGTGTGAAGAGAAAAGGTCCAAAACATCAAATATTTCCAAATGGGCCTATATTCTTTTCATCCAATCTTCATCTTAAGCCCATGCACGTCCCAAAAATATATCTCCCTATTTTTTATTATTTTTATTGTATGGTTTTTTCTCATTTAAATCATAATTTAATTATTTAAAATAATAAGTTAATAAAAGATATGATTTTGCTTTGATTTTAAGTCAAGAAATCAAACAATATATTCCTCTAAATCATATAAAATTTGTGCATAGAGGATTTGGATCAAAAAGATTGGAATTGATCAATTTTAGGAAAAATCCATAATCAATTTCAATCAAATTTCAATCTTTGATTCTAGGAAGATTTGACACAAGTTTGTTACCCTAATACAACCTCTATAAGTACGTCAACCATGTAGAAGCAAGGGTTCACGAATTCTTGCAGCCAAGACACCTATTCAAGCACACAAAATTTCAAGAACAAGTGGAATTCGATTCTGGAATTGGAGAAGGTTTCAAGGGTATTTAAAGATTCTAATACATTCCTTGAGGAATTCTAAAGCTAATTCAATCATCTCCATCGACCCAGGCTGCCCAGAAACGTAAATATATGCTCACAAAGGAGCATATTTTCTTGAACTCGATTCCATGCATATACACATGCTGCATATAATTTGGTTATATATTTGTGTTTGTACTGATGTCGCGATGCTACTCATATAGTTTGATTTGATTTTTAGCGCAGGTATTGAAATCCACCATTGTAGGGTTCGGAGTTTTCGTTTTGGGGGTTTCAGTTTTAGGCTGAATTGGATGAAACAAGTGGTACTATCGTGTTCAGGGGAAAATTCTGAGTTGAATCATGTTCTCACTTTTTATTTACAGTTGTTATGCTTTGATTTTGAGGATTGCAGGTCTTATAGCCATGGCAAATAAACCGTTGCTGTAGCCTGGCTGTGACAATGGATATAGGAGGAAGATGATCACGTGGCAAGCAACGACTGGCCCAGTTTGAATCCGCGATGTTCGCGCGCGTCTGTATAGCCCAGGTTTATATTTTTTAATATAACGATGCTAGGGTACATGACTAACAACAACCACGCTGCAGCACAAGTGGTCACATGCGCCTTCGTCAAACCCAGGGGGTTCAGTTTGATCCTTGGGTATGTTTTTTCTTCTATTTTTTTTTCAGGTTTTGTGTATGCTGCTCACGAGAGTTACCATGCGCCCTCAACATTTGGCCACCAGATCACCAGTATTCTGGATCTAACGAACCAGAATTGAAGTATCATACACTAGATCAGGAGTTAAGTTTTCTTGAATTTTTCTTGAATTGTAGTTACATAACCTAGTTTTTTTATTTTTATATATTATTTTTTCTAAAATTCTTTTTTTACAAATAATATAATAAAACTTTATTTTTTCTAAAAACCTTTTTATACAACAAATATAATAAAACTTTATTTTTCTAAAGATTCCTTTTTATAAATAATATAATAAAATCTTTATTTTAATCATTTTAATTATATTATTAAATTGATTTTATTTATTCAAATAATTTTATAAATCCTAATTAATTGCTTTTAATTAACAAAAATTATGAGAATGTCACATATTTAATCTAATTTAATTATGCCATCGATTTAATTAATTAGGTTGATAAACCAATAATTAATTAAATCGATTATATTTTCTATTAATTGTTAATTAATTCGGACCCTAATCAGGGTTTGCGAAGATCGTGCCTACACTGAAAAAATATTTCTTTGTGCATTTTTTCATGGTTAGGAACAAGGTTTCCTCCGACTGTACGCCACGTCTTTTACGAAGCTAAGTCCCGACTCTATTTTCTTTTATTTTATTATTTATTCCTTATTTGCATTATAAAATTGTTATTAGGGCTAAAACCTCAAAAGTCAATGGACTCTTTTGCACTCACGTATTTTGCCTATTTTTGCCCATTTTCCAGGGTTAACCTCGAGGCTACCTCCGACTACCAACCATATCAGATCAAAATCTAAGTCTTTTCCATATTTATTTTAATTTCCTTTTGTTTTTTTTATCAAATTAGGGTTAACGTCACCTGTCAATGATCTGGCCATGCACTCACCCCTTTATTTTTGCTTTCTCTTTTTCCTAATTTTTCAGGGTTAGCCAACCGCCAAAGCTCAATAGTCGGTAACCCTAAATCTTAACCTTGTTTATTTATTCTACTTTAATTATTACTTGAGTCAGATCCACTGGTTTCTTCTTCCATTCCCCATATTATTTGTAACTGTTCCGAGGTTGTATTGCTTGGCCTTAAAGGCACTTAATCTGCATATTATATTATTGTGTGGTTAGTAATCTTAGGGAGTGCAAGCCTTGAACTGAATTAGCATCACTAATTATAAGATTAAATTTCTGAATTAATCACATGATTGTTGCACCCACGCACACTTTTTTGGTAACCTCTCTTGTTGCCTGTTGCCTTGTTGCCTTGTGTTTTTTGCAGGATAGCCATGTCCCTCGAATACGAGGATACCTCAGCCATGTTGCCTCGACTAATGCAAAGATCATAAGTCTCTAATGATGCTGCCTTCGATACACTAAATATGATCTCGTCCCTCTGAAGTTGCCTACGAAGTGCTGAGGTATCCTTTGGTTGCCTAATGAAGAAGGCTATTCTGATCCTTCCCTTAGACTACCTGTCCCTCTATAGCATGGGACAGTCTTATGGCGAACGATAACTCGATGACCCGTTAACATCCAAACGAAAGACTTCCTGCCCTCTTATGGCGTGGATAGACCCTTTCACCCTGAAAGGCTAAAGAACATTTTTCATCTAACTAGGTAATTTGCCCCTAATTGCTTTGCTTTGGTTCAAAAATATTTTTCTTACACTTTTTCATAAACCTTCAATAAGGCTACGCTCATTTACGAGCTAAAGTCCGTATTCTCTTTTATACATTTCTTTTCAAACGAGCAAAGAAATTAAGAGCCCATGGATGCAAAGGGTGCCTTACACCTTCCCTTTGCATAAATTACCCCCCGAACCCTGTTTTCTTTAAAAAGGTTTTTTCCTATTCTTTTAGCCTTTCTGATATTTGGATATAATAAAAGTCGATGGCGACTCTTGCTTAACCGCAACATTTCGATTAAAAGTCAGTTCACCGTATTACACCCACTGTGAAACGTGACATGCAGCTCTTGAGGAGTCCCAATTTTTCTTCATTGCTTAATGGCTTCTAAACTTGGACCAAAAATAGAAAATGGGCTTTAGAAACTTTGTGGCTTGAACCTTGGATTAAATAACATGAACCATGCACCTTTTATTATTTGCACCTAAATAAAATAAGATGACAAAACACACAAAAACATAATAAAAAGAAAATTGATTTTAAACTTTAATAAAAATTCAATTTAAAGGATTAAATCGAATTAAGATTAAAATTGTAAAACCGTACAAGGTTAGTAACAGTGAATAAAAATACTATTAAACTGAGAGTTCTATCAAAAATGCGCAAAATGAACATGAATATATATTTTTTTTGTAATTTTGAATAAGGGTTAGTAAGAATAAAAGATGTAATGATGCAAATGACATGAAAATCGTAGGGTAAAAATCAGGGTGCAACAATATCCACTTTTCCTCTAGTGAAACCATTATCCAGAAGGAAAGAACTTAATATTTCCTACCAAGCTCTAGGAGCTTGCTTCAATCCGTATAATGACTTCTTTAGTTTAAACACATGTTCTGGAGACTTAGATTCTTCAAAACCAGGAGGTTGGTGGACATAAACTTCCTCATCTATATAACCATTTAAGAAGGCACTGTTAACATCCGTCTGATATAGAGTGATGTTATGTTGAGTGGCAAAAGAAATCAATAAGCAAATAGATTCTAACCTGGCCACTGGTGCAAAGGTTTCTGTATAGTCAATCCCTTATTGCTGACTATAGCCCTAAGCAACCAGTCTGGCTTTGTTTCTTACAACTTCTCCTTTTTCGCTTAGCTTGTTTATGAAGACCCTCTTCGTACCAATGATGTTAAAGCCTTTTGGTCTTGGAACAAGATCCCAGACATCATTCCTTGTAAATTGATTTAGTTCTTCTTGCATAGCAATTATCCAATCGGCATGCTCTAGAGCTTGATCAACAGAAGTTGGCTCAATAAGAGATACAAGACCAAATTGACATTCTGCATTGTTCTTAAGGAATGCTCTTGTTCTGATAGGATCATCCTTCTTTCCAAGGATACCATCTTCTGAGTGAGCAGAGTTGAGTCAAGAAGATCTTCTGATAGTTGGCTCTTCAGAAATTCTGAGATTCTCTAGTGAAGCAACAACTTGATCTTCTGACACTTTGCTTCTGGGTTCTTCAGCTTCTGAGTTAGAGATTTCAAAATCTGCAAAATTCTCAAACTGCTTTGGCTTTTCAAGACCAAGCTTATCATCAAATCTGATATTGATTGATTCTTCAACAATCAATGTTTCAGTATTGTATACTGTAACGCCCGGAAATTCAATTATCCGCTTAATCTAGACGTTCAGAGTGTTTAGTGAAGTTTTCGTATTTTGAGATGATTTAGTCGGTATTAGTTCGGGATAGCGGATTGATATTTAATCAAGAGTTTTGATATTTTCAATATTAGAAATATTATTGGAATAATATTTGAAGTTTTGTGAATTTTCTGAGTAATTTAGATTAGACCGGAAATATGATATATTGGTCCAATTTGGATTGCCGGTGTTATTTAAGAGCGTATTTGGAATTATTAAATTGAAGTCGGAAAATAATATTAAGAATAATATTATTTATAAGTCGGAATTATTACATTGATGGAATATTATTAAGTGACGTATTGGTTATTTCGGATTAATTATCTTATTGGGCCTAAGTTGGTTTGTGAAAAATAGTGTGAAGGCTAAGCCCAATTGCAAAGAATAAAATTAGGGTTTTAGAGATAGAAGAGGTGTGTTGTCATTTGAAGAGAAAGAGGCAAGTCTTGGAGAAGAGGAATGAGCTTGAAGATTTCCATTCATGGTACCAAATTGGAAGAGCAATCAGAGACCCATTGAGTTACTTCAATTGATAAGGTAAGGGTGGGGTTCTCTTTCTATAATGGGGCTCATGAACAATTGTATGTGGGGAATTAGGTGTGTAGATTTATTGCATTGATGTGTTTAATTGTTGCTGGAAAATTGAAAATCTATGAATTATGTAGCTTTTGTCGTTGCTTGTTTGAGTTTGAGTAAATGCTGTGTGTTTCTATTGCTGTTGCTGCTGTATTGAATCTGAAAAGAAAATAAATTAGAAAAATACGGTGACGGTGAGCCAACTGTGGGAACGGCGGCAGCTTGCATTCATATATGCTGCGACGCGGCACACATATACTTCCAATCATCCTTATGCCACTTGCAATATATATAGACAAATTATAAACTAGAATAATATAGTATTAATTAATCAACAATAGTATTAAGTATTAGTAATGTAGTCAGTGACTCATTTTGGATAATATGCTTCACGTTTTGGATTTTATTAAATAACATCATTAATTATATAATACAAAACAGTTCCGTTTGACCGAAATAGTCGAATTAAGTGGTATAATTAGTTGATCGGAATTTGATGAAAATTTACGTGGTAGCTAAGTTTAATTAGTACATTAACGTGGTGGTGTTATTTTGTTGAAATTGTGATATTAATTGGTCCATTAATTAATGATTGAATAATGTTCAATAAATTTAAATATAAATATTTGGTTTCTTGCTAGTGAGTTGCAAAGACATGAGAGACACAACTACAATTGATAATTTAAAGAGATGGTTTATGTTTGTCTTTATAATTTAATAGTTGATTAATTAAAGTGGTGAATTATGTGATTGAGCATTAGATGTTAGAAATAGAGATGAAAGAGTGAATTGAATTCATATATTGAGACAATAATGAGTTGATTAAATTAGTAGTGAATTAATTTCAATTAGTCTATTTTATTGGAAAATACTTAGACTTAGATTAATTATTCGGTTGTCGGTAAATAACAGTATCTTGAGAATTTAACCAAACGAATCAAATAACCGGTTAAGAATAGACTTGTATCCGAACTAATTGGTTGAGTTAGGTTTTGTGACCTGGGAGTATAACCCGAAAATTCGTAAAGTCGTGAATATTAAGGATTTAGCCGGAAATTAGATAATCGGTAGTGACGCGTGATGTATCCGATTAATTAAAGAGTGTTAGGTGAATAATTTTGGTTAGTTGATAGTGTATTAGTGAGTTAATTAAAATACTAATTCATAGAGAATTATGAGGCTAATGTGAATTGACTTAATGTGTTGATTTGTGATGACGTGCCGACCATGATGATAATTGTGATTATCTTGTTTATATGAGAAGTTGTATAATTGCGATGACGTGTCGAAACATGACGATGTTTGTGATGATTGATAACACGTGATGTTGTATATATCTGTGATTATAATTTTGTGACTAAGTGAAGATGAATGATTAATTGTGACGTTGAATTACCTCTAATAATTGGTAATTATAAGTGACGTGGGCGTATGCCTAGTGATGATGTGTGATTGTGATGAGTATGTTGTGTATGTTTTTCTTTGTCGAGTCACATTCATATGCATACTCTGTGACGGCCTGGATTGGCAAATTAGTGACGAAGGCTTATGCCTTGTGCCTCAGATTCGGGCAATTGGTGACGGGGGCTGAAGCTCCGATTGGTACCACATGCATATACATGAGTCATGTCCCATGTGTCTTATGTGATTCGTAGTTTGTGATATTTTGTGACTATATCGTGATTATATTTCGTGACTTATTAAATGATGAAAGTATGTGAAGATTTGAATTGATGATTTTATGAATAGTATGATGATATCAATATTTGTGAATGCGATTAAGTGAATATGTCTGGTGTGACTTATATGTGATGTTTTGCGACTAGATGTATGACTTATATGCGGTGATGTTTGAGACTAAAATTGTAATTTATACTCGTGATGTATCATGATTTGACTTACAAGTGAATGAATGATATGTTTATATATAATTGATGCGAATGTGAAGTAGTGTGACTTATGATGCGATGAGAAGTATGAGATTTGTGAATTAGTGAAAGTATGAAGTGTATGGCAATATTAATACTAGTGATGTGATAACTATATATGTCTGAATCCTAATATACAATTTATCATACGCTCACTTATATGATTTGATATCTCACCCTTTTCTCTTGTTCGCCGTTGCCTTTATATTGGTAACGTGCAGGTATTCAAGTATGAAGATTTAGTTACCGTTAATCGAGTCAGTTGTCGCTCTGATACGTAGCACTCGGGGGAACGATTTATGATGTTATGATGTTGTTGTTTATTGTTTTATCTTAGCTGAATAAGATGTTATTGATTTAAAGATTGAGAACTATGATTCCACCATGTTCTAATGAAAGAAGTTATTTTGTTTTGAAAAGTATTATATGCTGAGTATTTGTTGATTGATTAAAGAAAGTGCTATGTATCCGCTAAATGCGATGATGTGATTTATTGTTAAATGAATATGTGACGCCTCATTTGTTTGTCCAGAAATTTTTAAATACTCTGATATTTTCCGCATTATAATTGCCGAGTAGAAATGGGGTGTTACATTAGTGGTATCAGAGCAGGTCGGTCCGTCCGGCCAAGTTGTCGAGTCTGTTGAGTTTGTACGACAGTTGAACCTGTCAGTGTTTTATCTTGTAGTACGCGACACGTGTGTGGAACACTATTGGTACTTATTTATTTTGTTGTAGGAAGTAATTTGATGATAAGTAGGGGAGAAGCCTTGCTTCTCGAAGAGGGTTTTGTTGTAAGAGATAGTCTGGTATGCTGTCGACAAGCATCGGTGCAAGCGTTTGTTGAGAGTTTTGGAGGTTATTTGGATTTGAAGACGACGTGAAGTTAAGAATGATTTTTAGAGACGGAATTTAGAGAGCTGCGATGTTCAGCACATTTGAGGACTGTGAAGTTGTTGGTACGAGTAACCTTTGCGTGGGATGCCGATGTTTGAAAAGTGATAGAGTAATGAAGTTGCACTGAACCTTATGTTGGACTCACATAAGTGATTGTCGGATGTAGTCGATGCATGAAGTATGGTGAATCACGAGTTTAAGTTAGAAACTCGAAGGTGCGCGTAGCATGTGAAAAGAATGGTTGTCTCGGTGATATTAAGACTGGAATTTCGATGAAAGAATGCACCTCTTGAGTTATGAAGAGTTTAAAGATGGGATGAATTGTGAAGTACGAGTATAGAAGTAATTTTGAAGATGGAAAGGCGTTTGACGATTGTGTGATGCTAAGTGACTATGAAGTAGATTTTGTAATATGCTTGGACGTTGGTGTCTCATCGACAAGATATAACGAGTAGGAAGTTGTGGGTATTGTAAAAAACCAAGGTGAATTATTGGATTATGACGTGTTAATGGATTTGAGTGAAAATTCAGAGATGACGCTATTACGAATAACGACGGTTTATACTCCACTATGGTTATCAAATACTAATTGACAAATTGGGGAACTAATCACCCTCAATCCATTGTCAATGGTAGATGACAATCGTACTGAATGTTATAGATCTGTCTTGCTATCTTAATAGTAGAGAAAGAGTATTGATGTTACGTCGCGAAGGTAGTCGCTCACCAGTTTGTGTATCTTGATAAGAGGAGTGGTTGAGTAAGAGTTTGACAAAATGAACAATTCGGAGTAGTGAGTATTGTGCAAGAGAATGTCGCAAGGCAAAGATTTGGAAGTAACAGTGAAACAACGATGTGAAAATGAGTATTAACGAAAGTCAGCGTTGCATTGAAAAATTTGTGAACCATACAGTTGACAGAGTTTTAACAAGGCAGTGACTTAAAGAAGAATTATCAGAGTTGCGCATCGGAAGCATTGCGTTGCACTGTTGTTATACGACTTGTAAGAAGTAAAGGACGATATGTCAGAAGACTGTGAAGTAGAGTTATCTTGATGTTTGGATTGATAGACTGTTGGAATAAGTGCGATGAGCCATGATGCTGCATTGGGTTGTGGATTATTGTGAATCTGGTAAGAATAGTAATGTGTTTGTGTTCTTGTGGAATCGTTGTTGTGCCGAAGAAGTAGTGATTGAAGTGTTACCAAACGTGATTTGGATATTTGAGAATTGGATACGAGACTTGGTTGCGATGGTGTTGTCAAGTAGATTTTCGAGGACGAAAATATTCTAAGTGGGGGAGAGTTGTAACGCCCGAAAATTCAATTATCCGCTTAATCTAGACGTTCAGAGTGTTTAGTGAAGTTTTCGTATTTTGAGATGATTTAGTCGGTATTAGTTCGGGATAGCGGATTGATATTTAATCAAGAGTTTTGATATTTTCAATATTAGAAATATTATTGGAATAATATTTGAAGTTTTGTGAATTTTCTGAGTAATTAAGATTAGACCGGAAATATGATATATTGGTCCAATTTGGATTGCCGGTGTTATTTAAGAGCGTATTTGGAATTATTAAATTGAAGTCGGAAAATAATATTAAGAATAATATTATTTATAAGTCGGAATTATTACATTGATGGAATATTATTAAGTGACGTATTGGTTATTTCGGATTAATTATCTTATTGGGCCTAAGTTGGTTTGTGAAAAATAGTGTGAAGGCTAAGCCCAATTGCAAAGAATAAAATTAGGGTTTTAGAGATAGAAGAGGTGTGTTGTCATTTGAAGAGAAAGAGGCAAGTCTTGGAGAAGAGGAATGAGCTTGAAGATTTCCATTCATGGTACCAAATTGGAAGAGCAATCAGAGACCCATTGAGTTACTTCAATTGATAAGGTAAGGGTGGGGTTCTCTTTCTATAATGGGGCTCATGAACAATTGTATGTGGGGAATTAGGTGTGTAGATTTATTGCATTGATGTGTTTAATTGTTGCTGGAAAATTGAAAATCTATGAATTATGTAGCTTTTGTCGTTGCTTGTTTGAGTTTGAGTAAATGCTGTGTGTTTCTATTGCTGTTGCTGCTGTATTGAATCTGAAAAGAAAATAAATTAGAAAAATACGGTGACGGTGAGCCAACTGTGGGAACGGCGGCAGCTTGCATTCATATATGCTGCGACGCGGCACACATATACTTCCAATCATCCTTATGCCACTTGCAATATGTATAGACAAATTATAAACTAGAATAATATAGTATTAATTAATCAACAATAGTATTAAGTATTAGTAATGTAGTCAGTGACTCATTTTGGATAATATGCTTCACGTTTTGGATTTTATTAAATAACATCATTAATTATATAATACAAAACAGTTCCGTTTGACCGAAATAGTCGAATTAAGTGGTATAATTAGTTGATCGGAATTTGATGAAAATTTACGTGGTAGCTAAGTTTAATTAGTACATTAACGTGGTGGTGTTATTTTGTTGAAATTGTGATATTAATTGGTCCATTAATTAATGATTGAATAATGTTCAATAAATTTAAATATAAATATTTGGTTTCTTGCTAGTGAGTTGCAAAGACATGAGAGACACAACTACAATTGATAATTTAAAGAGATGGTTTATGTTTGTCTTTATAATTTAATAGTTGATTAATTAAAGTGGTGAATTATGTGATTGAGCATTAGATGTTAGAAATAGAGATGAAAGAGTGAATTGAATTCATATATTGAGACAATAATGAGTTGATTAAATTAGTAGTGAATTAATTTCAATTAGTCTATTTTATTGGAAAATACTTAGACTTAGATTAATTATTCGGTTGTCGGTAAATAACAGTATCTTGAGAATTTAACCAAACGAATCAAATAACCGGTTAAGAATAGACTTGTATCCGAACTAATTGGTTGAGTTAGGTTTTGTGACCTGGGAGTATAACCCGAAAATTCGTAAAGTCGTGAATATTAAGGATTTAACCGGAAATTAGATAATCGGTAGTGACGCGTGATGTATCCGATTAATTAAAGAGTGTTAGGTGAATAATTTTGGTTAGTTGATAGTGTATTAGTGAGTTAATTAAAATACTAATTCATAGAGAATTATGAGGCTAATGTGAATTGACTTAATGTGTTGATTTGTGATGACGTGCCGACCATGATGATAATTGTGATTATCTTGTTTATATGAGAAGTTGTATAATTGCGATGACGTGTCGAAACATGACGATGTTTGTGATGATTGATAACACGTGATGTTGTATATATCTGTGATTATAATTTTGTGACTAAGTGAAGATGAATGATTAATTGTGACGTTGAATTACCTCTAATAATTGGTAATTATAAGTGACGTGGGCGTATGCCTAGTGATGATGTGTGATTGTGATGAGTATGTTGTGTATGTTTTTCTTTGTCGAGTCACATTCATATGCATACTCTGTGACGGCCTGGATTGGCAAATTAGTGACGAAGGCTTATGCCTTGTGCCTCAGATTCGGGCAATTGGTGACGGGGGCTGAAGCTCCGATTGGTACCACATGCATATACATGAGTCATGTCCCATGTGTCTTATGTGATTCGTAGTTTGTGATATTTTGTGACTATATCGTGATTATATTTCGTGACTTATTAAATGATGAAAGTATGTGAAGATGTGAATTGATGATTTTATGAATAGTATGATGATATCAATATTTGTGAATGCGATTAAGTGAATATGTCTGGTGTGACTTATATGTGATGTTTTGCGACTAGATGTATGACTTATATGCGGTGATGTTTGAGACTAAAATTGTAATTTATACTCGTGATGTATCATGATTTGACTTACAAGTGAATGAATGATATGTTTATATATAATTGATGCGAATGTGAAGTAGTGTGACTTATGATGCGATGAGAAGTATGAGATTTGTGAATTAGTGAAAGTATGAAGTGTATGGCAATATTAATACTAGTGATGTGATAACTATATATGTCTGAATCCTAATATACAATTTATCATACGCTCACTTATATGATTTGATATCTCACCCTTTTCTCTTGTTCGCCGTTGCCTTTATATTGGTAACGTGCAGGTATTCAAGTATGAAGATTTAGTTACCGTTAATCGAGTCAGTTGTCGCTCTGATACGTAGCACTCGGGGGAACGATTTATGATGTTATGATGTTGTTGTTTATTGTTTTATCTTAGCTGAATAAGATGTTATTGATTTAAAGATTGAGAACTATGATTCCACCATGTTCTAATGAAAGAAGTTATTTTGTTTTGAAAAGTATTATATGCTGAGTATTTGTTGATTGATTAAAGAAAGTGCTATGTATCCGCTAAATGCGATGATGTGATTTATTGTTAAATGAATATGTGACGCCTCATTTGTTTGTCCAGAAATTTTTAAATACTCTGATATTTTCCGCATTATAATTGCCGAGTAGAAATGGGGTGTTACATATACTCTGTAGCCTTTTGAGCATTCAAAATATCCAAGAAGGAAACACTTTTGTGCCTTAGAATCAAACTTACTCAGATGATCTTTAGTGTTCAGAATATAACATATACATCCAAATGGATGGAAATAAGAAATGTTGGGCTTTCTGTTCTTCCACAATTCATAAGGATTCTTATTAAGAATAGGTCTGATAGAGATTCTATTCTGAATATAACATGCAGTGTTTATTGCTTCTGCCCAGAAATGCTTAGCCATAATGGTTTCATTGATCATGGTTCTGGCCATTTCTTGTAGAGTCATATTCTTTCGCTCTACAACTCCATTTTGCTGTGGAGTTCTAGGGCAAGAGAAATCATGGGCAATACCATTTTCTTTGAAATAAATCTCAAAGAATCTGTTCTCAAATTCGCCACCATGATCACTTCTGACCTTTATGATTTTACACTCTTTCTCAGATTGAATCTGAGTGCAAAAGTCAAAGAACACTGTATGAGACTCATCCTTGTGTTTCAAGAACTTTACCCATGTCCAACGGCTATAATCATCTACGATGACTAATCCATATTTCTTCCCTCTGACAGATGTTGTTTTGACTGGGCCAAACAGATCAATGTGCAGAAGTTCTAGCGGCCTAGAGGAAGAGACAACATTCTTAGATTTGAATGCAGGTTTGGAAAACTTCCCTTTCTGACATGCTTCGCAAAGAGCATCTGATTTGTATTTTAGATTAGGGAGTCCTCTGACCAGATTTAGTTTGTTAATCTGAGAAATCTTTCTCAAACTAGCATGGCCTGATCTTCTGTGCCAGACCCATTGCTCTTCGCTAACAGACATAAGGCAAGTTACCTTCTGATTCTTAAGATCTTGAAGATCAATCTTGTAAATGTTGTTCTTTCTCTTGCCTGTAAATAGGATTGAGCCATCCTTCTGACTTACAGCCTTGCAAGATATTTGATTGAAGATTATGTCATAACCATTGTCACTTAATTGACTTATGGACAATAAGTTATGAGATAATCCATCTCCAAGAAGAACATTAGTTATGGAAGGAGAGTTACCAATACTTATGGTTCCTGAGCCAATGATCTTGCCCTTCTGATTCCCTCCAAACCTAACTTCTCCAGCAGATTTAAGCACCAGGTCTTGGAACATAGACCTTCTTCCCGTCATGTGTCGCAAGCACCCAGAGTCCAGATACCATGATATGCTTTCCTTTGTCTTCTTTGCAGCCAAGGATATATGCAACAGGGATAATCTTTTCCTTAGGTACCCACATTTTCTTGGGTCCTTTCTTGTTAGTTCTCCTCAAGTTCTGATTGAACTTGGGTTTAGCATGATAAATAACAGGAGGTACAACATGATATTCCTTAGTTTGAGTTACATGATATTTTCTATTTTGTGTCACATGCTTCTTAGTGTGTGTAATGTGAAAGCTTTTCGCATGTGATGTGAGCTTAATATCATGGGAGTGGCCATACTTGAACTGATCATACAAGGGCTTGTATGTGATTTTCATATCATCTACAGGTTCAAGTTTGTATGGGGTTTCACCCTCATAGCCTATGCCAACTCTCTTGTTTCCACTAACAGCATATATCATAGAGGCAAGATGACTTCTTCCAATATTGTTCAGACTAGGAGTAGACTTTTCTGAACCAGAAGATGATTCAACATCTTTGGATAATTTTAAAACTTTTTCCTTCAGTTCAGAATTTTCTACTTCAAGCTTCTTAGTTTCAGATTCAAATAGCTTTTTCAGCTTTTTGTATTTGATACTAAGCTGAGCCTTGAGTTCCTGAAGTTCTGTTAAACTGGAAACTAACTCTTCTCTAGATAGTTCAGAAAATACCTCTTCAGAATCTGATTCTGATGTAGATTCTGATCCATCATCAACAGTGGCCATGAGCGCAATGTTTGCCTGCTCATCTTCAGAGTCTAATTCTGATTCTGATGAATCTGAATCATCCAAGTTGCCATAAGACCTTTCTTCTTCTGGAACTTCTTCTTGGGCTTCTCCCTCTGAAGCTTTGGACACTCATTCTTGTAGTGACCTGGCTCCTTGCACTCAAAGCACATGACCTTCTTTTTGTCAGATCTTCTGATTCCAGAAGATTCTCCTCTTTCAGGCTTCTTGGAACTTCTGAAGTTCTTGAACTTCCTTTGTTTTCTCTTCCAGAGTTGGTTTACCCTTCTGGAGATCATGGACAATTCATCTTCTTCTTCTTCTGATTCTGATTCTTCAGAATCTTCTTCTTCAGCCTGAAAAGTGTTAGTGCAATTTTTATTAATAGATTTTAATGCAATAGACTTACCTTTCTTCTAAGGTTCATTAGCATCCAGCTCTATTTCATGACTCCTCAAGGCGCTGATCAGCTCTTCCAAAGAGACTTCATTCAGATTCTTATCTATCTTGAATGCAGTGACCATTGGGCCCCATATTCTGGGCAAGCTTCTGATGATCTTCTTGACATGATCGGCCTTTGTATATCCCTTGTCAAGCACTCTTAATCTAGCAGTTAGAGTTTGAAATCTTGAGAACATTGTTTCAATGTTTTCATCATCCTCCATCTTGAAGGCTTCATACTTCTAGATTAATGCAAGAGCTTTAGTCTCCTTGACTTGGGCATTTCCTTCATGAGTCATTTTCAATGATTCATAGATGTCATGGGCAGTTTCTCTATTTGATATCTTCTCATATTCAACATGAGAAATAGAATTCAGCAGAATAGTCCTACATTTGTGATGATTTTTGAATTGTTTCTTTTGATCATCACTCATTTCTTGTCTTGACATCTTTGCTCCTCTAGCATTTACCGGATGTCTGTAACCATCCACAAGAAGATCCCATAAGTCAACATCTAGACCAAGGAAGTAACTTTCCAATCTGTCTTTCTAGTATTCAAAGTTTTCACCATCAAACACTGGTGGTCTAGTGTAGCCATTGTTTCCATTGTTTTGTTCAACAACAGAACCAGATGTAGATGTATATTTTTCAGCAGCCATAAGGACGTGTTTTTCTCTTCCTGAATCTTTTTCTAACACGGTTAAGTGCTTGCACCTAGAACCGGTGCTCTGATGCCAATTGAAGGATTGAATAAGTGTGACTTTAAAAACTCTTAAAATAAAAACAAATAACACAGTTATTTGTATCCTGGTTCGTTGTTAACGAAACTACTCCAGTCCACCCCCTTAGAGTGATTTACCTCAACTGAAGATTTAATCCACTAATCAGTCTTGATTACAATGGTTTTCCACTTAGATACCCTCTAAGTATTCTAGAGTATTTTGATCACAACTTTATCACTCTAGGAATACACCACTTAGAAACTTCTAAGTCTTCTAGAGTCTACTGATCACAACTTGATCACTCTAGGAACCTTTTACAAAACAATGTAAAATAAAGTTTACAAGAGTATTCAAATGCTTCTTAAAAAGCTATAATCACAACAGTGATATTTCTCTTAAGTTCTAAGCTTAAATCTCACTAAGATATTACAAGTGAAGTGAGGTTGAAGATGAAGTTTGAGAGCTTTTCAATTTGACAGCGCTTCTGTATTTTGCGCAAGAGTTGTGTATTCAGCTTCTCATCAGAACTTCTATTTATAGGCGTTTGGGAAGATGACCGTTGGAAGCATTTAATGTGTTGCGTGTTCCGTACAGCTTTGCATTTAATGTTTCACTCTTTTGCCAACTACCTCGAGCCTTGCTTTTACTGCTTATACTGACTTTGCCTTTTGTAGCTTCTAACGTTCCTTTTGTCAGTCAGAGTAGTCTGTCATCTTGTACTTGCTTCTGATCTGATCTTTGTAGATACAATGTTTGAATAATCAGAGTCAAACAGCTTGGTGCAGAGCACCTTCTTGTCTTCTGACTTTTTGAAGTGTTTTAGCGTGATATCATAAGAACTCCAGTGCTTCTGCTTCTGATCTCATGTTCTTCTGATGCTTCATAGACCATGTTCTGATTCTGCTTGACCATCTTCTGATGTCTTGCGAGAGCATGTTCTGATGTTGCATACTTGAACCTTCTGAGTCAGTGCTTCTAGCGCTGATTTGTGCGTACTCCTTATATAATTCCTGAAATGGAAAATGTAAAGGATTATAGTACCACATTATCTTATACAAAATTCATACACATTGTTATCATCAAAACTAAGAATATTGATCAGAACAAATCTTGTTCTAGCAAACTCCACCCTTACCTTATTTGGATTGAAGAAAACTCTACAAACCCTAGCACTTGGATTGGGATTTCTCTCTAAGCTTGCTTCTCCTCTTTAAGACCTAGCCTCCTTTCTTCCCAATAACTTTCTATTTTTCTGGTTTCTCTACACTTCCCTCAATCTATCACTAACACTAAACCTATTCTTTCTATAACATTGGGCCTAAGAGTTAACACCACCCTTCACTAATCTTCACTTAGCCAGAATAGGCCCAATAAGCTCATTAACTCAAAAATGAATTAAAATACTATTTCTAACGATATTTTACCGGTAAAATAGATTAATTCACCACAAATAAAATTATCAGCCGATAATAACGAAAATAACAATATTAATATAATACTATTCAATTAAATAAATAATTAAATAAACGGGCGTTACATTTTTATTTTGATGACGAAGTAGCATCCTATTCTAGATGTTTTGTATTGAAGTTTTTATTTACTCTGATTTATTTTATTAATTAAAATAACGATTGGGGGATAGGGTGTTACAATCTATATCTCCTATATTACTTATCATGCATTCCTTTATATTGTAAAATATCTCTCCCATTATGTTTGAATGTTACCCCTATGTCGGTAACGTGCAGGTTATCAGGATTGAAGGCTAGTTACCTTCACGTATATCTGTCGCACCCCAATTTTTGACCCACGCATTTTTATTTATTTTTGACTTGTCAAATTTCATTTGCATTCATCGTTCATAGATTGCATCGTTGCATATTTTAAAAAAAAAAATTTAGACTTTTATTAAAGTCGACAAAAGATAGCTTTCATTTGCATTTTTCGTATGTCTTTATTTTTTTTTAATTTAGATTTATTTTAGTTCTAACATCTTTTTTTATTTTCTAGTTTAGATTTAATATATTTTTTATTTTTCAGTTTAGATTTATTTTGGTTTTAATATCATTTTATTATTATTATTATTATTATTATTATTATTATTATTATTATTATTATTATTATTATATGTCAAAGGGTCAATGGGTCCAAAACTCTGCATCCTTTGCTGCTACCTCTCGCTGTCAAAATACCTTCTTGCTACAAGCCACACATAAGGGTCCAAATTCTCTGCTAAACCGCTGTTCCAACAAAGCCAAATCATTCACCAAAATGTCCCTACACAAACCTGCAGAGAGAAAGGGCATGAATCAGTTAACAAATATGTTTGAAATTGATTCCAATTCCCCCCAAAAATTCATCACAATCCACTATAAAATCAATACATTGCAGCAAAGACAAAGGGGGAGACGACACGAAAAAACTCAGTTGAAACTCTATCAAACTTCCTCCAAACTTTTCTCCAAATACCACTTCACTTCATTATTCTAACTCACCAACAGTTCTGCAAATCCAAAACCACACTTTCTGAAACCGATTCACCATTCAACTTTACCATCACACAACAATAACCTTCATCAACTCACCTTTAAACCTTCAAACCGCAACCTGTAATTCAATTCAAACCCAACACAACAACAAACCAATCACTCACGCCACAGTTCAATACTCCAACGATACACACAGATTCATTCTCAGATTTAAGGAGTAGAAACATAACCATTCATTAACTCATATCATACCATCATACCTGAGAATCGAACGGAGCTCATAACGGCATCAACAATCTATCACCAACGTCAACAACACGATACAGATCCGATTTCGCGACGCAGCTTCAACGAATCTCCGATCGGTATCTTTAAAAACTTCTTTCATCGCATTTATTTTCCGATTTGTTGTTGTTTGAATGATAGTTGCTGATTTTCGATCGATATTCAATTGTTGCTGATTTGGTCCGAATGTTGTATGCGGCTTTGTTTCAATCTTTTGTGTGTTTTGATTTGTTCATGATAGATGTAGAATTTTAACTTTGTGGGTCTGTTTATTGAGAGAGAGGTTTTGAGATTTTATTTGTGTTGTTCAGAGCAATTGATGCGAGAAACAGAGAGAGATGAGTTTGGAGAGGCCGAGAGAGACGAAGAGAGGATGGGGCGGATCCTCTGTTGGTTGTTTAGAGTTTCTTTTTGTTATTCCAAATTGGGCCTCAGCCCATTTTCTTTTCCATACACCCTCTTCCCTGCGAGTTTACCCCCTCCTGGATAGATTTATTTGATAATTTGGGCTGGCATTTGGGCCAGCGCCTCTGTCCAGCTATTGCACTTCCATTTTAATTTCTTTATCCCACCTTATTTTATTTCATTTAAATGTTTATACTTTAGCTGAATTTTAATAATTGTCTTAATTGTTAAATATTGAAAAAAATACAAAAATATGTTTTAATTAGACTTTTCATTTCTCTTTTATTGTTAAAAATACCAAAAACATTATATTCATCTCATTCAAAAATAAATAAACCTTGGTTCAACGCCAAGTCGTTACAATTAACTTCTCGATCCAACGTCGAGTTTCTTCTTTCAAAAATTCTTTAAACCATACCAAAGAATCGAGTGACAAGGGGTGAACACCTCTTGAATACCTCGAGTCTTTTGAATTAACACCTTTTTTTAAAAACCTTACATTAACCAAAACAAGAGATAAAGTGACAAGGGGTGCACACCTCTTGAATACCTTGATCTTTTGAACTAAAACACTTTAATCAAACCAAGAGGTTAAGTGACAAGGGGTGAATGTCGCACCCCAATTTTTGACCTACAAATTTCATTCATATGATCATGTTACGTTCGTATTTCGTTTGCATTCAAATTGTCGCATTTGTTGCATATTTCCCGGTTTTATTCATCCTTTTAATTTCTACTTAAAAAATAAAAAAAAATCATTAATTTCATTTAGATTTTTGTTTTTACATTTGAAAAAATATAAAAATAAAAATATGTGTTTTAATTGTTAGTCTAATTTTTGTTTATTAAGATTAGTGTTATTGTATTTCTTAGTTTAGATTTATTCTCCCATTTTTATTATCTTTTCTAAAAAATGTTAATACAGAAAATAATAAGAAAGTTTGGATGTATTCCTAATTTGGGCCTATTGTCCATTCTTGCTTAAGGCCCAAACTTGTTTTCTTTTGTAAAGTCCATTTTGTTCATTTTTGCCATTACAACAAGTCAAACAAAAATGTACAGAGAAAACAACAAAAATCTGCCACGCCTCTGCTCCACATGCTGCATAGCCTGCTATCCCATAGCTGCATCGGTCCAAACCTTACACTAAAATGTCCACACAAAACCTGCAAAACAAAAGTAACAATTCAGCACATCATAATTGTTCAAAGCGCCTCTTCAATTTCCCCCAATTTTGATTCAAAACCCTAAATCTGAGCTTATATAAGGAGACAACAACTCTGTGCAAAGGGGGCAGCAACAATTCACATAACGAACACTCTGCTCATATCGTTCACCACTGAACTCAAACGTTTTTTTTCAAACCTCTGCAAAAATTACTCCCTATAACCCAAAACAACAGCTCAAAATAACCTCACACACTCTTCAACCCTCATCCCACCAAACATTTTAACAACCACATTCATACGAAACCTAACTCCAAACACCCTTCACAATCTGCTCCATACTCCTTTTAACCGAAATCCTCACTCAAATAATCCACACATCCTTCACCGCAAAACCTCACATCCATACTCGTTAACCAAACTCAATGTAACCTTCACAACATAGCAACAACAGAAGCAGACCACACACAAGAACAACAATATTCAACCTCACTCACCACACAAACTCAGAATCACATCAAATCCGGAAGTAGAAGAAGGAAGAGGTCGAAGCAAGCGTACACGTACCCGGGCTTTATTCACCTTCTCCGCTTTTTGTTTCTGTTTTGTTGCTGTAGCATACTGGTATTATTCTTTTTCTCTGATTTTTAAACATGTAAACTTGTAACTCTGATGAACATAATGAAAATCATATTTGGGGTTTAGGGTTTATGAAGGGGATTAAGGTTTCACTGTGTGATTGTTTGATTGTTTTGTAGTTGAACCGAGAGAGATGAGTTGAGTGATTGTTGTTGTTTGTTTGCGAAGAAGAACGTAAAAAATAGAGAGAGGTTAGAGTAAGAGAGAGACATGAGGCGTTAAGGCTGAGTGGAGCAAGAAAATAGGGTTTGTTGTTTACAACCCGTTTGCGTAAGAGGGAGGGTGGATCTGGGTCGATCCAATCCGGCCCAAGGTCTTTTTTTTTAGCATATTATTATTCTTGCTTCTTCTCTATGGGCCTTACTCCAAATCCGGATACACCCCTTAAGGGCCCATTTAGTTCTCTTTTTTTGATAATTTTCTTTATTTAAAAAATATGAACTTTTTAGAGCTTTATTTATATTTACAAAAAAACCACAAAAAATATTTATTGTCTATTTAATTTACTAATTTTTATTAAAAGACAAAATATATTCTTTAGTTATATGTTTAGAATTTATTAACAATATTTCAAAATGATATAAAAATAACCTTTTAATTGAATCGAGTTTTGAGTTTTAATGGATAAGGAGGGTTCGTACGTACGTGTACGAGTTGTCCTAAAAGTATTTGGGTGATGGCCGTTAAGCTTTTATTCGGATACTTTGACTCCATTAAAGACTTCTTTAAACTCGATCTAATTCACCTTTTTTACAAAAAAAACACTTTCTTTTAATCAAATCATTTTATCTATAATGGAAAGAAGGGTTTGTACGTACTTGTACAAGTTGTTCTTTAAGCATTTAGGCGATGGCCGTTAAGCCTTTGTTTGGATGTTTAAACTCCATTAAAGACTTCTTAAAAACCGATTTAACTCACTCTCTTTTACAAAAACGCTTTTCTTTTAATCAAATCAAATTTAGTCTATAATGGATAATGAAGAAGGGTTTGTACGTACTTGTACAAGTTGTTCT
The DNA here is from genome assembly GCF_029867415.1 of Vicia villosa. Taxonomy (NCBI): domain Eukaryota; kingdom Viridiplantae; phylum Streptophyta; class Magnoliopsida; order Fabales; family Fabaceae; genus Vicia; species Vicia villosa. The sequence continues at coordinate 24,588 of NW_026705951.1, read as the reverse complement.
TTAAGCATTTAGGCGATGGCCGTTAAGCCATTGTTTGAATGCATAGACTTCATTAAAGACTTCCTAAAACTCGATTAGCTAACGCTCTTTCAAGTATCTTAAGCGATGGCCGTTAAGCTTTTGTTTAAATACTTGGATCCAATTAAATATATTTCAACTCATCAATCTTTTTTTCATCACCTACGAGGGGGTTGTACGTACTTGTACAATTTCCTCTTTCAAGCATTTAGGCGATGGCCGTTAAGCCTTTGTTTAAATGTTTGATTTCTCTTAACAAACAACTTCAATTCATACCGTTTAAAAAAAAACCATTTTTCATAAACGAGACACTTAATCAATTTCAAATGCAATTATACGTCCACATATGAGCATTAAATGTTTTCCACTCGAATGCGATGATGGCCAAAATCTTGTCTCACTCTTGATTTAGTCATCCATTCTTGTAATGATGCAAACAATATCTTATCCATGTGCGCATAGTATTGTTTGAATGCGATTGAGTACCTCTCGCTAAAATCAACCAACAAATTCGTAGTTTTAGCCCGAACTACGATTGCTCTGACTTTCCCATTGCACTAGGGAATACGTAGGCACAAGATACAAACCTCTTGGCGAGCACAATAATAAAAAACCTTTTTTTTCCTTTCTTCTTTCCAACCCAATAAATAACGCAAGTAGATAATAAGCTAACAATCACAAGATTAGCTAAATGGGTCCCATCGAGTACGATGGAGGTGAGGGGTGCTAATACCTTCCCCTTGCTTAACCGACTCCCGAACCCTAATTTGGTTGCGATGACCATCTTATCCTGTTTTCTTTTTCTTCGTGGGTTTTATCGATATTTTCCCTTTCCTTCTTGGAATAAATAAAGTTCGGTGGCGACTCTGTTGTACTTCGAATGCGTGAAAACGCGTCGAGTCACATTTTTACCGCTACAGTGAACACCTCTTGAATACCTTGATCTTTTGAATTAAAACATTTTAATCAAACCAAAATGTTAAGTGACAAGGGGTGAACACCTCTTGAATACCTTGATCTTTTGAATTAAAACACTTTAATCAAACCAAGAGGTTAAGTGACAAGGGGTGGACACCTCTTGAATACCTTGATCTTTTGAATAAAAAAACATTAATTATAAGGACAACAAGTGACAATGGGGCTCGCTCCTGTTCAATACCTTGGGTAAAGACGCGCTAGGTGAACACCTATGCTCAATCCTTTGCTAAACGTCCCTTTAAAAAACAACCTGAATTTCATTCAAACTCTTTGCCTTATGGCCTTTTCATTTTAAAACTCTTTTCATAAACGAGACACTTATCCAATTTCAAATGCGAACATACTTCCACATGTGAAGATCGAATATCTTCCACTCGAATGCGATAATGGCTAAAATCTTGTCTCACTCTTGATTTAGTTATCCATTCGTGTAGTGATCTCATATCCATGTGCACGTAGTATTTCCATTTGAAAGCGATCGAGTACCTCTCGCTAAAATCAACCAACAAACATTTCGTGGTTCTTCGCCCGAACTACGATTGCTCTGACTTTCCCATTGCACTAGGGAATACGTAGGCACAAGATACAAACGTCTTGGCGAGCATAATAATAAAAAATCTTTTCTTTTTCTTCATAATAAAAAACCCTAAAAAATCCTTTTCTTTTATTTTCTCGATTAATAAGCTAAAGAACGCAAACATTACGCTAACACTCAAACACGAAACTAACTAAATGGGTCCCATCGAGTACGATGGAGGTAAGGGGTGCTAATACCTTCCCCTTGCTTAACCGACTCCCGAACCCAAATTTGGTTACGATAACCATCTTATCCATTTCTTTTTATTCGTGGGTTTTATCGATATTTCCCCTTTCCTTCTTGGAATAAATAAAGTTCGGTGGCGACTCTGTTGTACTTCGAGCGCGCGATTACGCTCGAGTCACATTTTTACCGCTACAGAAAGTGGCGACTCTGCTGGGGACTACCCAAGAGAGTCAACCCTAGTTTAGTTTTTATTGTGATATTGTTAGCTTTATTTATTTGCTTATTTATTTCTTTTATTGTTTGATTTCTTATCGTATGGTTGGAATATTTTGATTATTGGCACTTTATGGACAAAGCTCTACACCCGAGCTCAAGAAACACATAAGATAAGATGGTGGGTTAGTATTAAACTTGCTTGACATAGTGTCAAGTGGGAGGTACTAATACCCCGCCTAGAGTAGGTCCTTTGAGAAGATGTCTTTGGTTAAGTAAGTTATTTACTTGAGCGTTGATATTTTCAATTTGGATCGTTAACTCTAGGGACCTTTAGAAAAACCCTTGAACGATGACTTTTAGGAAATGGTGGTTTCGCACCCAACTTGCGTAACGTAACTATTACCGTGGGTAAGTGTGAAAACCACACTCAGAATAGGCTTCATTTGAAAACGTGGTTGGATGGGAAGTTATTTGCTAGATGACCAAGTTTTCAAAAGTAGCTCGTAACTCTGAGAACCGTGTCTAGAACCTTGTTGGAAAGAACCTTAGAACTATCCTATTGTGTGCCACTTTGTGCTGAGAAATCAGAATATTTCTGTTCCATATAATTTGAAATCCATTATGTGTAATCTATTACATACATAAACATGGCATACATCTTTGCATAAAAATAACAAAAATTTCATGCATCCATATTCATACATTCGAGTTGTCAACTCATACCGTATGTCTTCATCTTCAGAGTTTTCTGTTCATCGTCAAGCTGATTCCTCGACACATTGAACTAGAAACATGTATCCAAAGACTGTGGAAGAACTTCAACAAGATCAAGAGTTGCTGAGAATGGAAGTCAGTCAACTGAAGAGCCAGATGAATCATATCATGGGAATTCTGGAAGCCTTGCTGAAAGGAGGAAAAATCTCTCCACCGATCACTGCACCAGAAGTGCGCGCTTCTATAGCCCAAAGGCCACATCATCCAGTGGTTGTTCAAGTGGAAGCATATGGCCCGTCTCCCAAGGATCTTCCTCAACCTTCCTTCTCAAAACTTTCTGATCAACAATCTTTGTCCATCCCTCGACAAAATCAAGGAAATCAGAGGCAAGGCATGAGTCTGAACAAAACATTGAGGAAACAGAAGAGGCCTTGCCGCTTTGATCCAATTCCAATAATGAATGCTGTAGCTCCTCAACCTCAAGCTGCTAACCAGAATCAAAATCGTAATAGGAGTCACTTTGATCCCATTCCCATGTCTTACACTGAGCTATTTCCTGTGTTAGTTCAGAAAGGGTTGATCACAACAAGAGCTTTTACTCCTCCGAATCCTCTTCCACCTGGTTTCAGATCCGATCTGCACTGTGAATTTCATCAAGGTGGTGCTGGCCATAATTTGGAAAGTTGTTTCGCGTTGAAGGCTAGAGTGCAAGAATTGATGAGGGCAAATATGTTATATTTCAAGGATATCAATCCCAATGTTGTCAAGAACCCTTTGCCCGAGCATGACAAGAGTGGCTGAGGACAAAGAAAGCCAAGTTACCTCCCTAAAGCCAAGTGTTTCGTGACAGGATAGCTCCTCCTCATCACTGATTAGTCACTAGGCCTTGTTTCGTTCTGTTTGCAATTTCCTTATTTTGTATTGTGTACTGCATTGAACTTTGTTTGTTCTTTGATGTTAGTTTTAGTAAAATGAGCATTACATATTTGAGTTTATTCATTTAGATCCACTGTGTTTATCTTTATGCTTTATCTTTCTAAAAACAAAAAAACAAAAACAAAAATATACCTCTTGTTCACTTTCTTTATCAAACTTTTGTTTATGCAAAGATTGGAGGGAGGATGATGACAACGAAATACCCAAGTTGTTGAATTGTATGCTTTCAAATAAAACTTTGCTGATGATGTACAAGCATTGTTTCAATTCTCAAACACTGGAGAAATAAGGAAGTTAATCCCTAGTCAACCCCTTTGAGCCTTCGAAGTTGGAGTTTCTTTTTAAACGAAAAAACCCGCAATTTTAACCCGGGGCAGGGTAGTTCTCAGTTAATTTGGTTATGCATTCAATTTAATCATTAAGTACACCTTTCAATAAGGGTTTCAATCAAAAGTGACCACGATGGTTCTCATTAATCATTATCAAGGCAGCCACTAACTTTCCAATATCAAAAAAAATATTTCAAAGAAAAAGCCCGCTAAGTCAAAACCTACGAAGGAGACTTAGGCAAAATTGGGGCATCCCGCTGACTGTAATATTCAAATAAGACAGTTCAGGCAAAAGTTAGGGATATAAAGCAAAAAAGAGAAGCCAATAAATTCCTTAAACAACCATAAAACGTTGTGACTATCAAAAGGAAGAAGTGACTGCCATCTCAAAGATACCCTTGGCCTTTAAACCGTCATCATTATCATAGGTGCAATTTCAAAGCCTCTTGGAACATGAATACATAATTTGAATTAACTGAGCATAGGACTGAAGTTCATCGCGAAGAATGGGGTGGGTACAAATAAATTTTGGGCCAATATCCTTTGTTCTTAAAACCGTGAACCGAGCCACGTTACAACCTTCAAAAGACCTAATTGAAGTAAGGTTTATTTTGAAAGCATACTACAACAAGGTTGCGTTAACCTGACTCCTAAAGATCTTTGCGAATCATTTGTTTGCCATACTTTTTCTTCATATTTCACTTTGAATATCTAAACCATTGTGTTATGACCTTTGATTACTTTGCTTTACATTAATAGCATCATTCCAATAAGTGATTTTGATTTTAAAATATGCTTTGAGCGTTGCATTAAAATTACCATTTTTGAATGAACATTTTATTTGCAAGTACTTATCTTTAAGGGAGTTCAAACAGTCAAGAGACTTGATCAGTGATCCTATCAGGGGCACATTATTTCAAGATCCTGTTGTTCAAGACTTATACTGGGGCATGTGTTCCCAGCATTCATTTCAAGAACTGAAGCAACGATCAGTCAACAATCAGCCACTCAGGGGCAGTCTTCTTCAGCAATCCCCAAACAATTTATCAGTCCTTCTCAAAAGGATCATCAGTGTGACAAGACCATGTGTAACCATAACAGAGTTTGCAGCGTTACCCGTGTTGAGGAATCGGAGTTTCAATCTTCCCTCACAAAAGAGTCTACCTCAGTTGTCATAACCAAATGCATTACATTAATCATTCACATCTCATGCATAGAAAAATTCAATATCATGCATCGAAACAAAATTCATACTCATTTGCATTCTTTCAAGGTCCTGTTGTTATCAACACTTTGCCTTGAGATCAAAGCCCAACTTACTTGGCGCCTACCAAAACATTTGTTTGTCTTTCTATTTCCTCTTCGTCCAATGCTACTATTGGATGTCTTTTTGTTTCTCTTTGTCCAAAGCTACTCTTGGATGTCTTTTTGTTTCTCTTCGTCCAAAGCTACTCTTGGATTTGTATTTATTTCTCTATGTCTAAAGCTACTCTTGGACATGTTGTTTCTCACCCGTTATCCAAAGCTACTATTGGATATCACAATCCTTAGTAAAGTGTTATTCAAAGCTACTGTTGAATGATCTTTATATCTTTGAGCGGGAATACCATTCTTTTCTCATCCAAAGCCACTCTTGGATGTTCTTTAGTTTGTTTTTTCCTTCCCATCCAATGCTACTATTAGATGGTTGCTCGTTTATTCCAAAAATTGGTATCCATTTCATCTATTGCTCCTCAGGATGACTCTGATATATTTTCTGGTTCTGGTTTCATTTTTGCATTCAAAGCCACTGTTGAATCTCTTTGGTTTCCGTATTATCCAAAGCTACTGTTGGATTGTCCCCGATGTTTTCAGAGTTTGGATTCCATTTGTTCAAAGCTACTCTTGGACGTCTCTGCCATAACTCCGAGTTTGTAGGTTTCCTCTTGCATTCAAAGCTACTCTTGAGTCTTGTTGGTTTCCTTCCATCCGAAGCTACTATTGGATGTCTCGAGTGTTTCCCCAGAGTTTGGAACTTTTTCAGACTCATTCGAAGCCACTCTTGAATGATTATGATATTTTCCACCGTTTAAAGCTACTCTTAGACGTTCCTGCCCAAGTTTATTTCAGACTCACTCAAAGCTACTCTTGAATGTCTCTGATGATTTCCGTCGTCTAAAGCTACTCTTAGACATTCCCACTATCTTTTTACCCAGAGTTTTATCCCTCATTTCCAAATTTCTCCATCAACAGTTTGTCTTTTGTGACACTATATTCCCCACAGAATTCAGAGTGTCTCATATCATATTGTATTCAAAATAACAAAAAAAGAGTCCATGCATTGCATTTGCATGTGAAGGACAAAAATTATGTACTTTGTATTTAAGTCTCTTCACATCTTTGATAAAAGAAACTTAAATAGGGGCATCTGTCGCACCCCAATTTTTGACCCACGCATTTTTATTTATTTTTGACTTGTCAAATTTCATTTGCATTCATCGTTCATAGATTGCATCGTTGCATATTTTAAAAAAAAAATTTAGACTTTTATTAAAGTCGACAAAAGATAGCTTTCATTTGCATTTTTTGTATGTCTTTATTTTTTTTTTTAATTTAGATTTATTTTAGTTCTAACATCTTTTTTTATTTTCTAGTTTAGATTTAATATCTTTTTTATTTTTCAGTTTAGATTTATTTTGGTTTTAATATCATTTTATTATTATTATTATTATTATTATTATTATTATTATATGTCAAAGGGTCAATGGGTCCAAAACTCTGCATCCTTTGCTGCTACCTCTCGCTGTCAAAATGCCTTCTTGCTACAAGCCACACATAAGGGTCCAAATTCTCTGCTAAACCGCTGTTCCAACAAAGCCAAATCATTCACCAAAATGTCCCTACACAAACCTGCAGAGAGAAAGGGCATGAATCAGTTAACAAATATGTTTGAAATTGATTCCAATTCCCCCCAAAAATTCATCACAATCCACTATAAAATCAATACATTGCAGCAAAGACAAAGGGGGAGACGACACGAAAAAACTCTGTTGAAACTCTATCAAACTTCCTCCAAACTTTTCTCCAAATACCACTTCACTTCATTATTCTAACTCACCAACAGTTCTGCAAATCCAAAACCACACTTTCTGAAACCGATTCACCATTCAACTTTACCATCACACAACAATAACCTTCATCAACTCACCTTTAAACCTTCAAACCGCAACCTGCAATTCAATTCAAACCCAACACAACAACAAACCAATCACTCACGCCACAGTTGAATACTCCAACGATACACACACATTCATTCTCAGATTTAAGGAGTAGAAACATAACCATTCATTAACTCATATCATACCATCATACCTGAGAATCGAACGGAGCTCATAACGGTATCAACAATCTATCACCAACGTCAACAACACGATACGGATCCGATTTCGCGACGCAGCTTCAACGAATCTCCGATCGGTATCTTTAAAAACTTCTTTCATCGCATTTATTTTCCGATTTGTTGTTGTTTGAATGATAGTTGCTGATTTTCGATCGATATTCAATTGTTGTTGATTTGGTCCGAATGTTGTATGCGGCTTTGTTTCAATCTTTTGTGTGTTTTGATTTGTTCATGATAGATGTAGAATTTTAACTTTGTGGGTCTGTTTATTGAGAGAGAGGTTTTGAGATTTTATTTGTGTTGTTCAGAGCAATTGATGCGAGAAACAGAGAGAGATGAGTTTGGAGAGGTCGAGAGAGACGAAGAGAGGATGGGGCGGATCCTCTGTTGGTTGTTTAGGGTTTCTTTTTGTTATTCCAAATTGGGCCTCAGCCCATTTTCTTTTCCATACACCCTCTTCCCTGCGAGTTTACCCCCTCCTGGATAGATTTATTTGATAATTTGGGCTGGCATTTGGGCCAGCGCCTCTGTCCAGCTATTGCACTTCCATTTTAATTTCTTTATCCCACCTTATTTTATTTCATTTAAATGTTTATACTTTAGCTGAATTTTAATAATTGTCTTAATTGTTAAATATTGAAAAAAATACAAAAATATGTTTTAATTAGACTTTTCATTTCTCTTTTATTGTTAAAAATACCAAAAACATTATATTCATCTCATTCAAAAATAAATAAAGCTTGGTTCAACGCCAAGTCGTTACAATTAACTTCTCGATCCAACGAACCTTTCGTGGTTCTTCGCCCGAACTACGATTGCTCTGACTTTCCCATTGCACTAGGGAATACGTAGGCACAAGATACAAACGTCTTGGCGAGCATAATAATAAAAAATATTTTCTTTTTCTTCATAATAAAAAACCCTAAAAAATCCTTTTCTTTTATTTTCTCGATTAATAAGCTAAAGAACGCAAACATTACGCTAACACTCAAACACGAAACTAACTAAATGGGTCCCATCGAGTACGATGGAGGTAAGGGGTGCTAATACCTTCCCCTTGCTTAACCGACTCCCGAACCCAAATTTGGTTACGATAACCATCTTATCCATTTCTTTTTATTCGTGGGTTTTATTGATATTTCCCCTTTCCTTCTTGGAATAAATAAAGTTCGGTGGCGACTCTGTTGTACTTCGGGCGCGCGATTACGCTCGAGTCACGTTTTTACCGCTACAATATCGAGTCGGGGTTGTTGCTCTGATACATAACACTCGGGTCGGGGGGATGAATGTTATTAGTTGCTATTTGTTTGTTGTTGAAATTCTAATTGCTTATTGACGTATGTTTACAGCTTAAAGCTAGATTTGTTGGATTAAAATGTCATGACATTCCTAAGATTGAATATGTTGAATTCCGTTGCGTAATTGAAAGGTGTTTCTTTTGAAAACTGTATTGTTTTGGTTGGTTCATCTGCTTATACGTGTTATGTATCTATTATGGTTATGAGCAATTGTTTTTGTATTACGAAGAAAATGTGACATCCTGGTTTCAAAGAATTATTTTAGATGAAGATTTTTATGCTCTGATATTATTAATATTATGCGGGGTAAATTGGGGTTTTACAATATTCATGGAAACTAAAAGATTGAAGACCTTGATTATAGCAGAAGTTACTGCTAGATTGTAACAGCAAATATGTTGTGATTGAAGGTGCAAATCTAGTTGGGTATAGGTTATAAATAAGCTAGCCGAGAATAGAAAAGATGTAATTATTAGGGCTAGGTTAAGTGAACCTCCCGGGTTGTGGGAAGGTCAACGTAATCCTCGAAGCCTGTAGGCAAGAGAAGTACATATTTTTCATGGAGGAAGCTTTGAAGTAACTCCAAGTTCTTTTTCATAGTCAAGAGCCTTGGCTAGGGATTGTCATGGAAGTGTGTCTTCCAAACTGTTTGTCTGTGTGATCAGAATGTTGGATATTAGGTTATTGCTACAGCTCCTGGGACTGGAGAACTGTACAACATCACTACGGTGTTAGGAATTGGGATAGAGATATTCCTTATCTAGAGAGGATCTAGGTAGAAGGGTCATTAGGTAGGGATTAAGTGAAGGGTTGTAAACGGGGATAGTTTAGCTCTGAACTAATACTACTGATAGTGGACTTCATTCTTGGCTTGATATGCCCCTAGAGTAATTAATTATCACTGAACTAGGTCAACAATTATTGGTGTCATTTATCTTTTAGTTTGATATAAATTTGTGTATATACCTTTCTAATGTTTCTTGATAAATCAAATGTCTCAACATCTTTCAAGACATCCTGGCTTGTTAGACCAGAATTTTAGAAGTCTTAACTTTCTAAGAAGGCAAACTACTTCTGAGAAACGATAAGCTTTTGATAATTGAGAGCTTATAGCTTCTGATGAATAACAACCCCGTAAGCTTCTGCGCGAGAGTTTTAAAATGAAGGGAATTATTGAAAACCCAATCCAAACCCCCCTTTCTTGTGTTTTTCTCCTCCTTCAATTGGTATTAAAGCTCCAACTCTATATTGATTTTTGAATCAAACACTTAACCGTGTAGAGATATTCAGGAAGAGAAAAACTCTAGTTGCTATAAAACTGTTGAAGACAATATTAGTTCTGAACCCAGTTGTCAGAAGCTATCTTAGGAAGATAGTTTTAATGAAGATCTCAGACTCCACTCAACCATCAGAAGATATGTAGTTCAGAATCACCTAAGTGATGCTGTCATTAGAGGCAAGCAAAGAAATTGTGAGAATAAGATTTGAAGCCTCTGAAGGATGAAGATTCAACAAGTAGAGAAAAGACAAGATCAGACTCTGCAGAAGAAGAAGATGCAAGTGTCGCAACCTGCCCTAAAAATTAAAGATTAGAGTCGCCACCTATTCTACCAAGGCGAATAGGAAACCTACGCAGTTAAGAGATCAGGGTAAGATACTATATTCAAGTCGAGGGAAGGTGTTAGGCACCCTCAACCCTTTCCTATGGCTTTGAATCTAAGGTTAACAGTTTTATGGCTAAGAGTATTAAGGTAAGGTTTATGCTTTTGAGGGTTAAATAATTAAGGGAAATGAAACGGGAAAAAAAGAGATTTAGAGGGAAGGGGACTCGCCTTGTTGCCAAGTGCCTACGTATCTCCTTAGGGAGAATCAGAGTCAACGTAGTTCGGGCACGGGTTGTACGCCCTTAGGATTTGAATTTGATTCGATATGGTTTGAAGGCTTTTTGAATGGCCTATCGTAGTTTGTGATTTGAAAGGCATTTTGAATTGCCTGATTGAAAAGGATGAAAATCCGTAGTGTCGTGGTTTAGTGTGTTTTAGATTTGGGCGTACAACCCTGATTTTAATTTGTTACCATTAGTCGCGATATTCAATAAGTTTGATTACCATGGCTAACAGGTTGAAGGGAGGATTGCTAACCACTATAATCGATTGATTCGATTATCACGAATAGAAAATATGTGTATTTTAATTATTTAATTATCGTTACTCCTCATAATCGATAGATTTGATTACAAATAATAACGAATTTTTATAAAGGGAAAATGCTAATCATCGTAACCAATAGCTTTGGTTAGAACCATTTAGAAAAATATAAGTGATTTGAATTATATTATTTTTTATTAATTAAATGGTTGAATAATTGATTATGGATTATTACCCATCGCGACCAATAGGTTTGGTCGAAACGAATAATAAATTAATTTCCTAACACTTTGGCCAAATGACTAGTGGGATTGGGCGAATCCTAATGCGTTAATAAGCTTTCCTAGGGTTTTTGTGATTTCTTTTTATAATTAAGTGATTAAATAAAATTAAGTCGAATAATCGGAGAAAATAATCGGGGAAAAGTATCCTAAATCATAGTTTTATTTTACTCCTAAGAAAATTAATTAAACCTACATATAATTAATTAAACCTAAATATAACTAATTAAACAATACAAAATATAATAATAAAAATATATAATAAAAACCTGGCTCCAATCACGTGTTGTGCGTCCTCACGAGTTCACCATGGACTTGCATATTATGGATCGTCGGATGGAGGCGCCGGAGAGATCCTGTGGCTATGATGTGATGGTGCATAACGAGCCATGTGAATGCGTATGCACTAGATCTGTAACAAAGCAACTGAAAAAAAACAAATGTTATAACTTGGGTTCGAGCCCAGGTTTTGAGAGTGATATTCGTCGCCTACTTGCCAATTACACTGCTCATCTCTGCTGTTTAATGAATAGCCGTTAATTAATAAATAAAAAAAACCTACGAAAATCAACCAAAGTCAGAGGTGGGACCCAAAACCCTTTGGTCTTCCAATCGAGAGAGGAGAGACACGCTGGGATTATTGACTGACCAATCGTTAACGCGCGCGTGTGGACTGACCTTTTGACTAGCCAATCCGTTTTATGGAGATTGCCACGCCAGCATCCCTGCAATGCAGAAAAGAAAACACCCGCCGAAACAGTGGACATCTTCTTCTTCTCCGGCGACGGGCCACCCCTACCTGCAAAAAAACGCGAAAACAAAGCGGAAACTAACCCAGATACCCTAAACCCCGCGTCACGAATTCAGTGGAACCATTGGTTTGGATTAAAAAAGCCTGCAACTATGGAAACAAAGGTGAGATGTTTCGGTGCCCTAACAATGGCACTCTCCGGCCCAGACCTCTATACTTACATGTTACACGTCCAACCTATCCCAATTAGATTCCTGAACACAACTATAGACAGCAAAATTGTTAACATCATGTGTACGAACGAAACTAAATCTCAAACGAACTTACCTCCGGCCATGGCGAATGATAGGGTTCTGGACGTGCTTAGGCCATGGCAAGGGTGTGTACTCGATCAAAATTACCTCATGAGTCTGAATACTCCCTTGGATTTGAGTGAGAAAGGCTTTGATATTGAATTCGATGGTGCAAGTTTACTTGAAAGTTTTTGAGGCTAACCCTAGTTGTTTGACTCCTTATTTTCGTCCCCCCTTCTCTCCTCAATATTTTTAGAATATATATGATCCTCCTTAGGGTTTTTATGGGCTTGGTCTCTTTGTATTTGAAGAGCAAATAACTTTTGTTTCTAAAAACCAATTTTTCCTTTTTAATTTTTAAAGAAACCCTTCATAACACATGAGCACGTTTTTGGACCTCCATGGGGTATTTCTTGGGCCCTTGAATAATAATAAATGGATCCATGCAACTTGCTTTTATTACTTGACATTTTATGTAATTTATTTAATATTTAAATAAACAAAATTCAAATAAATATAAATAGATATGATAAAAATAAGATGATGGGTTTAAAGGTCAAATTATGGGTCATGACTATGTTTGGAATGAAAATCTTAGGCCCATTAGTCAAGAAAACCAAAATCACTTAGTTAGGGTTTTATGTATTTCTCCAAAATCGACCAACTTCTAAGCTTTGTATCTCCTTCAACTTTAATCATACGAATGCATTCTAGGACTTTTTCGAAAGCTTGATGAGTCCTTTAACATATCCTTTTGGTTTCACCTCAATTGGAATTTCCATACTCAAGTTATGAGCTTTGACTCAAAAGGTGTCTCTTGTTGACTTTCTGGAGGACCTATAATCTTTTGGACCATATCTCTTGAATGAAGCATTTCTGGCCTTGGCTTGTGAGAGACAAAGTTGTAGAGAATCAAATTTCCTTCAAAAAATAGGCTTTGGTTGGGAAATTCTAGATGCTCCATGTAAGGTTATGACCAGTCAAAGTTGAGTTGACTTTCTCTTAAAAAAACCCTACTTTGAACCTTTGCATATGTTCATTTCTGATTTTTTTTATTGATGGATCATGATCAACCTTTGATCAAATGATGGATATAACCTCACATACTTGATGTTGATCGAAAATCTCGAGGTTTGACTGTATTTTGACTATAGTTGACTTTTAGGTCAACATAGTCGATTATCAATTACCTGAGCCATTGAGTGAACCATCCTTGGAATAGAAGCTTGCCTTTAGACATGAAGATACCTTGAGACATATGAGGATGCATAGAGGAGGGCAAATTTTGGGGTATGACAGCTGCCCCTGTTCAATCTTCTTAGACCTGAAGAGTTAGATAGGCACGTCTGCCTATCGTGATCTAAAGGTAGAAGGTGATTGAACACTGAAATGCCTTGAAATTTGCATGGGAAGAGATAATGTAGGAGATGGGCTTAAATATGTCACCCGAGGTGAATACCATTTTTCAGAGTGTGAAGCAAACGCCTTTTGGAAGGAACCAGGTGCTTTGATTGTAGCATAGCCTAAAAAGGTAATCTTCATTTTATGCAATGCTATGATGCATGTGATGCATGATGTAGTGAGCTTCTCAAATAAATGAGAGCGATGTATGTATATGCATTATGTATGAATGAGTTATGTCAGTTGAATGATGCATGTTATTGATGAGTTATGAATGAGTTATGTTAGTAATTCTGAAAAGAAAGATAAAACCTTTGCGTGTTATTGATGATGTTTTGAAAGATATCATTGCCGAGGGACTAACGTGATAAGAAACCCAATTGAGAAACCCTTTTGTAAATCCTTGTTGTAAAATCCTTTGTAAAACCCTGTTTGCCTGGAAAAGCTCCTGGAAAGGTTCCTGAAAAGGACTGGTAATATTCATTTGATTGTAGAATGACCACTATGTGGTTGAAATGTATTGATAACTCCGTGTAGAAAATTCTGATATGGGAAAATAAATCCCTGCACCAATAGGATCATTTGCTATGATTATAGCAAACTCACCTGCACCAATAGGATCACTTGCTACGGTTATAACAAACTCACCTGCACCATTAGGATTATTTGCTAGGGTTATAGCAAACTCTCCTGCACCATTAGGATCATTTGCTAGGGTTATAGCAAACTCACCCGCACCATTAGGATTATTTGCTAGGGTTATAGCAAACTCACCTGCACCATTAGGATCATTTGCGAGGGTTATCGCAAACTCACCTGCACCAATAGGATCATTTGCGAGCGTTATCGCAAACTCACCTACACCAATAGGATCATTTGCTAGGGTTATAGCAAACTCACCTGCACCAATTGGATCATTTGCCCTGGTTCAGACAAATTTCACCTACACCATTTAGATCATTTGCCCTGGTTCGGACAAATTTCACCTACACCATTTGGATCATTTGCCCTGGTTCGGACAAATTTCACCTACACCATTAGGAGTCACTTGCCCTTGTTCGGACAAGTTTACCTGCACCACAGGAATTACCTGCCATGGTTCTGACAAGCGTACCTGCATAAGAAGAGATCATTTGCTATAGTTCTAGCAAACTTACCTGTATCAAAGGAGTTGCCTGCCATGGTTCTGACAAGCGTACCTGCATGAAAAAGATTCACCTGTTTGGAGACTCACGACTCGAGGGTCGGAGAAAATAGCATGCCAAATATTCACGACTCGAGGGTTGGAAAACACACCTGTCACAACACGAGGGTTGGAAACTCACGACACGTGGGTCGGAAAGTACACCTATCACAACACGAGGGTTGGAAACTTACGACTCGAGGGTCGGAAAACTTTTGTAGTATGTGAATGCATTAGATGATATGCATATTGTCATACCCTAATTTTTGACCCCCCTGAGATGGCATATCTTCAGGATTTTTCATCAGGTCAAGACAAGTTCCCAGAGCAGTCACTTCTCCATCTGGTATCCAATCGAGGATGCTCAAAGACAAGAAAGCTCAGGCAAAGGATCAATCAATACAAGGATTAGTCCCTAATACAATCTTGAGGCTCAAAGACTTCACTTTTCTCATCTATGATTGATTAGACATCCAGTCATATGAGTACAGGTTTACTCAGGTCACCAGACTAGGGTTTTGAGCCTATCAAGGACTAAAATCAGGGATCACTTTTGGGAAACCCTAAAAAGCCTCAGGGAACCATTCAAAGACATCAATCATCTTCAAATAACTCATATTACAAGATCTACTGGACATCACACTTCAATTCAAAGTCTACAGTCATTATTTTCACATGGTCGACAAATTAGGGTTTTGACCTAATTCACCAAGATAGTTGACTTTTAATCAGGGCATGAATCCAAAACTCAAGACATGATTCAAGAATCTCTACTACCTCAATATAATCCATTTACATCATTCATTTGAGGAAAAGATCTTGTTTCTACACAAAAGCCCAAAAATTCACTTTGTCAGGAAAAAGTCAACTGTGAAGGATCATCATTGACTTTTAAGGTTTTTGGTCAAAAAATGACTTTCAAAGATCAATATCATCAATATATGGATATTAAAGTCATTTGACCAAAGAAATTCAAAGAAATTCATCAAGGAGCAAAAAGTCGGGAATTAGGGTTTTTGAGGGCATAGTGAGAACTCAAAATTTCACCTACACAACTCAAAAAACTTCCAACATGAAAGTTGTAGATCTTGCAAAATAAAACAACATCTTACAAAGGAACTTTTTTCAAAAGATCAACCATTTATGAAGTTTTGGAAATTTTGAAGTTTAGGTCATAAACACTTAGAAATTTTTCTAAGTGTTTTAACCTAGTTTTCATCCAACTTTGGGCTCATTTTTCACAAATTTCCCAAATGATTCTGAAGAAGACATAAACTAATGATTTGAAGTAGATGTTTAGGGCTTTCCAAATTGTGTTCAACCTTCTCCAAATTCAATTTGAGCTAGGAGTTATGCTTGTTCAAAGTTGGCCTCATGAAGTAAAATTATAGGTCATGTGCAAATTGGAACTTTGCAATTTTGTGCATTTTGCTTCACTAAGTGATGCTACACGACCTCTAATGCATCTGAAACCATACCATACATCCAAATTCATCATTGCATAAGGATTAGAGAAGATTCCCAAAAACAAAGGCATGTGATTATGTAATGATTGCATTTTTGAATTTATGGCAAATGATGAATCATCAAGGAATCTTGTTCTAAGCCAATTAGAACTCTCCTCTGAATCAGAAATGTTCCCTTGGATCATACAAGATCAATGGTTGGGGAAGCTAGCCCGAAAATGCATCATTGCATTTTGGAGATTCTTTGAATTTCTTCATGGCTAAGAAACCAAAACTCTCTCATTAAGCAAGCTCACACTCTCACTCAGTACTGAACCATTTACCTATAAATAGGGGAGCATACTTCAGTAGAAAAAGACACCAAAGCAACTCAATTCCTTGCTTTCTATTTCTCTTCTCATGCTTATTGTTTTTCAAAGTTCTTTGGCAAGAAGAATCGTTTTCTTCAAACCAGAGCTCATCTTTGGAAAGTAAGCATTCTAACATCTCAAGGGAGGTCATTTGAGGTGATCCAAGCACCTGGATCACTTCTGTAAGTGGAGGAACACCATTGTTGCTCTCACTTTGGAGCATTTGCAGTTGGAGGTCCATGGAGTAATTCAGGAGGTTCCGAGCCAAGCCAATCATCCAGACACACTCCTCAGGTCATAGTGAAGCTAACCAGATGGCTGCAGCTCATCTGTAACTCAAGAATCAACACCCTCCATGTTCACTTGAAGCTGAAATCGAGGGAGGTCCATAAAACAATTCAGAAGGATTCAGGCTACAATAAGCATTCAGTTAGCATCATTGAGTCTCAGGGAAGCTATTGAGATCATTCATTCAAGCCCAGGTGCTCTCCATCATCCTCACGACCTCCATTTTCAGAGGTAAGTTTCTGAGCCTCACCTCTTTAATTTAAGCATTCTTTAAGAAATAGCTCGATTCTATCTTGTTCAGCATCATCAGAGGATTGAAAACCCTCTATCATCATTCATTTATCTTTCAGCATACCCATTTAATTTGATTTTTAAGCTTTAGGGTTCTTCACGATTTCTGGTAAATTAGTTAGATATAGTTGATATAAATTTATGATAGTTACATATTTAGAATCGTGAGTGAATTTAGAGCAAGTTTGGTCTTTACATCTTTGCAAATGGTTGAGAAATGAGCAAGTTCATAAATTTGAAATTTGAGAGCTTGAGGTTGAAGACGAAGATGGTGATGGCGCGCAATTTTCAAACTCAGGTCTAAGTTTATTTTATTTTGATTGATACCTGTTTCATTAACGACTAAAACGTGATAGCCCAGTGGTAAAGAGTGTTTGTGTGTTGCGCGTGCCCAAGGTCTGGGGTTCGAATCCCCCTCGCCCCAGACCTTTTGATTTTATTTCTTTTTTTTTCCACTTCTATGCATTTGAGTAATATATGAATTGCAATGGAACCATGCATATGACACCAAGCGCGCGTTGGCTCAGTGGTGTTGTTTTGGGCTGGTAATACAAAGGGCGTGGGTTCAAACCCCCCAAGGGCCAAAACTATTTTTTTACACACAATTTCTTTCATTTTCTCACAAAACTTCACATATTTACTTAACCTATCAAATTAATTTATTTTCACTTCATTTTTTCATACACTTATCATTTAATATACCTATTTTGTGAATAATCAAAAAAATCATAAAAATATTATGTATTTCTTGAATTTTAATTAGGTTTAAAATAGTATGTTTTAGGTGTTTTCTTAAATACTTTAAATACATATATTCACTTTGTTTCAACCTAATCATTTTGTAAATAAAGTTTATGATAAAACCCTAATTGTTTAGGTCTTAATTAAGTAAAAATCTTTATTTTTACTTTGATTAAGTTGACTTTTGTCAATATTCAAAACTGTTTTCAATCTCTAATTAAACGGACGATTAAGGTTTTCAAACAACAAAACCTTGTATCATTCCAAATCATTTTCAAATTGCTTTTACACCAGTACTGTAAAGTACTGGGCCTCTAATAGAGTGTAAGTCCCAAAAACCTTCTCTTCTTAGCTTGTTTTCAAAACTGTATTTTCAAAATCTTCTTTCTGTTTTCAAAACATTCTTCTGGTATTTGAAGGGCATTATTCCCGGTGAAACTCTTCAGATACCTATGTGACCTTTGTCCATCTTCACTTCTTCTGTTTTCAAAAACCATTAACTGTTTATCATATATATATTCAACTGTCATCAACAAAACAACAAAATTACTGTTGAGGCTCTGTACATACTTCTTCAATGGCCTCCACTCCATCCAGGTTAGGCTTTACAAGCTTTCAATTTACAGTCTTTATTTAAATTACTGTCAAATATAAACTGTGCATATATTAGTTTAGAACTACGCTTGAGTATAAACCTTAGGACAGTTAAACTATATATATATTATAGGAATATGACCTAGGATTGAGAATGTCTTCCCGGTGAAGGCTCTTTCCTAATTAGAGATATGTAGTTCAAACCCCCCAAGATGAATTATTCCCGGTGAAACATCTTGGTAAAAACCTTAGAATCCAAATAATAGGACACATCCACCCAAAGAGGAATTATTCCCGGTGAAACCTCTTACCCATTTGCTTAGAGCCAAAATAAGTTCAAAACTACATAGCTTTCTCTTGTGCTATAACAAGGACCCTCGATGACCCTCGATTAGCCTCCTCTTGGGCTTTGTACAAGGACCCACAGGCTTCTTAAAAGCATTTCCAGCTTCCTCTTGAGCTTGTATACAAGGACCCATCAGGTTTCTTATAAACATAGGAACAGGTCTTTAGTCACCTTTTAGCCTACCCTGGTGAGTTTCTTCCAATTTAAACCAGACTTTAAACAAGCTAAGTTTGTCTCAATTTTGCATTGAGTACACCTTTTGGAATGAGAGACATGGACAGTCTCTGTCACCCTTATCTTCATCAATCTTCCTTAGCAGAGTCTAGGATCCATGTTTGATCATCCTCAGCATTGAGTCAGCCTTCATCTTGGGCTTTAAACAAGAAGTCTCCACTAGATAATCTTTCTGCCATTCATTTTAATAAAAATTCCCTGGAAAGGGTTAGCCTCCAACATCTGTCTAAAATAAAATCCCTGGAAAGGGTTAGCTTCCACACATTCCTTCATTTTAATAAAAATCCCCTGGAAAGGGTTAGCCTCCAACATCTGTCTAAAATGTCAAACCCCTGGAAAGGGTTAGCCTCCAAAATCACTTCTTCAAAAACCAAAGATTCATTTCTCTTAGGAGATAATTTCCCCAAAGGAGTCAAAACCCCTGGAAAGGGTCAGCCTCCAAAAACATGATAAAAGTCAGTCTTTTAATAGACAAATTCACCAGCTGAGTCAAAATCCCTGGAAAGGGTTAGCTTCCAAAGAAAAACAGTCTTTTTAATCTCCAGTAGAGTTAAAACCAACAAAAACAGTTAGCCTCAACCTTGGGCTTCATACAAGGCACCCAAACAATAAAACTCCTCTGTCAAGAGTCAGCCTCAACCTTGGGCATTGTACAAGGCAGATAATAGAGTCTCCCCAGTGAGTTCTTCATCATTCAGTAGCCACAACCTTGGGCTTTGTACAAGGCAGATAAACCATACTTTCATGTGTCAAAGATTCCTAACACTTAGGATCTTTCCCCATATAGTCATCCATACTCAATTCATTTATTTAAGAGTCCGCCACAACCTTGGGCTTTGTACAAGGCAGAAAATAATGTTTTTCATAGCTAGAGTCAGCCACAACCTTGGGCTTTGTACAAGGCACATAAATAGAGTCTCCCTCAGTAGAGTCAGCCTCAATTCTGGGCTTTGTACAGAACACCAAATAAAATCCATCAAATAAACACTCTCCAAATAGAGTCAGCCTCAATTCTGGGCTTTGTACAGAACACTAAAATACCCTGTAATTAATCCTCAATGGAGTCATCTCCCAGAGTCAATAATATTAATTAATCAATCAAAAAGCCTCAAGCTTGGGCCTCATACAAGCCAGCTAAATTCAAATCTTTTATACAGTAGATAGACATAGCTTATCTCTATAGAGAGATATTTTTACTACTCTACCACATTCAAACAAACAAACATTTCAATTTCAATTTCAATCAAAGTCTCCCATTTAGGACTCTGAAAGACATGCTCTGGCACATCCCCAGACTTGTACACTTTCCCTAATTTGGACGAGCATCTTTCTTTCATTTAAGAGGCATCTGACTGGCATACTTGCACACACACAAGTAAGGTCCCCCTCTTGAATGAAATGAATTCAGTTATTCTGTCACTCTTTCAAAATGTTTGTGGTAGAATAGTACAAATACCTCTCTGTAGAGATGATTTCATGTCTCTTTACTGTAAACAGAGATTTAATTCCAAGCTTCAACCTTGAGCTTCAAGCAAGGCACCAAAAAAAAACAATTATTTTCCCTAGTTAGTTCCCCGAACTACATTAAGCTCTGACTTCCACTAGGGATATGTAGGCATGAGGTTCACAAGGAATCTCAGCGAGCTAATAAAATACCAAAAATAGTCAGTCTGTCTGTCTGTCTGTCTTTTCAAATCAAATCAATTCCTTCTCCTAACACAAAGGAGAAACTTTCCCAATCATTAGCAGCAAACACAATCACAATGACACAGAGAAGGTTCCTGTAGAGTACTACAGATATGTAGGGTGTTTAAACACTTCCCTATGTATAACCGACCTCCCGGACTCCAGAATTTCTTGTCTAGGTGAAATCCCCACACTTAGCAAACTCCTAGGGTTTAGTTGAGATCTTTTTTCCCCTTTCCTACTCGTAGGACAAATAAGAAAGTTCGTGTGATATCGTAGGAAGAACTGAAATAAAATTCATCCCGCCACGGGCGCATTCTCCTTCTAAATTTCGCGTGAAGGGTCTAGCGTGCCGTCCTCCCAAGTGAAACGGGGAGGTAAAAGAAAACGACACCACAGAAAAATGGCGACTCTGCTGGGGATATAAGTGTTAAAAACCTTGGTTTTTCATCCAAACCAATGGTTGACCTGTTGCTGGTCCAGCCCCAATGAGGAATTAGGGATGCCAAATTCCCCCTCAAACAAGAGAGGTCCTGCCTAACCTCTGTGTCATTTCATGTGATTGTTGCATATATATTTGTTTATTTTGTTTATTCTGTATCGGGAAAGGGCTTGATTCCCCCTTGTGGTGAGAAATCCTATGCCCGGATTTGAGTGCAACATAAGATAGGATGGAGGATGTCTTCCCGGTGAAGGCCCTCTAATCTTGGTTTCCAAGTCTACTCTTGGGATTCGCCTGGCTGGTTGTGATTAACTGCGCCACTGCATTCCGAGACTGATTTGTACCAGGAGGACCTAGAAACACATTAACCCCACTTAAAGCCTTTTTTTTAGGACGTAGAGCGGTGATTACGGAAGTAATTGTCACGCAGATACTACACTCAGAGAAAACTCTCTTATAGATACCAATCAACGTATCTTTAAGGTTGAGCAAAAACTCTGAGACCCTTAGAACCCGTTCTACAGGTACAAAAATCCTTAACCTTAGTTTACCATTGGGGCGGGGATTGCGTTTGGACTTCATGACCACTATACCCTTCAACGCCATGTTTGTTTAAAACTCTTGTGTGTGCATTCATGCATTCATGCATCATTCATTAATAAACAACTAAAAACAAAAAGAGTCTTTTTCGAGTCGTTTTTCAAGGAAACTAAATAACGAACGTTTTGAGCTTCATAGAAAGAGAGAAACGGAGAAAGGACTTAAGGATCTATATTATGGATTACGGAAGAAAGAGAGCTAGGAAATACACCTTCAAGATTCCCCAGGTCGAGGAACTGGGAAAGCTCGGAAAACTGGTGGTCAACCCCCAGGCTTTCAAGGAGAAGTATGGAAAACTTCTGTCTTTGCTCAATACCAACATGGTGGATGGGATCCTTCCCACCTTGGTACAGTTTTACGATCCGACGTATCACTGCTTCACCTTTCCAGATTATCAGCTCATACCTACGTTAGAGGAGTACTCTCGTCTGATTGGAATACCCGTGTACACGCAAGATCCGTACTCCGGTTTGGAAAAGAATCCTGACGACATTATCATTGCTGCAACTACTCCTTTGAACGTAGTCGACATCAGAACTCATATGGTGAGTAGAGGAGGAATTCAAGGATTGCCCTCCAAATTCCTGTTTGATCAAGCTCGGTACTTCGTCAGCATCCAAGATATGAGCGCTTTTGAGGAAATCTTGGCTTTGCTTATCTACGGATTGTTTTTGTTCCCTAACATTAACGATTTCGTCGACATCAACGCAATTAAGATCTTCTTAATTGGAAATCCAGTTCCAACCTTGCTTGCGGATGCTTATCACTCTGTGCATTCAAGAAACCTGCAGCAGGGAGGATTAATCACATGCTGCGTACCGTTGTTATACGAATGGTTCGTTTCACACCTGCCAAAGTCTAGCACTTTCTGGAACATGAGGGATGGCCTTTACTGGTCACAGAAAATCCTGTCTCTCACTCATACAGACATTGATTGGTGTAGTCCTGACAACGACGAAACCAAGATCATCTTCAGTTGCGGAAATTTCCCCAACATACCCCTTATTGGAACTAAGGGAGGAATCAGTTACAATCCAGCTTTAGCCCGTCGTCAATACGGATATCCCATGAAAAATATACCAAGTAACATCCAATTGGAGGGTCTGTTCTTCAAGAACATCGACGATCATGGCAACATGCTGAAGAAGGAAATTGTCCAAGCCTGGCGTCTTGTTCACAGCAAAGGGAGAAGATTGTTAGGAAAACATCTTTGCGTCTCCCTGGATCCTTACCTTCAATGGGTACGCGTCAGAGCATTCAAGCTCAGGATGCCATATCAACGTCAAGAACCTATTCCCCTAAGGGAACCAATTTACCTTTTCTCCACCGACGTTGAAAAACTGCAAGCGGCATTAAACAAGGTATGCCAAGAAAGAAATGCTTGGAGGAACAAGTATCGAATTGTCAACATGGAAAATGTTGAAATTCAAAACATCCTAAGAAGGAAGGATGAGTTACTTGAAGTACTCGATCGACAAGTGACACAATCGTCACTTTCTCATCATATCCCTCCTGCTTCCTGGATCATCGATCAGCTCACGTCAGAGAACGCTCAGCTCAAGAAACAGAAGAAGATGTTAGAACGTGAAGTCGGCTCTTCAACAAAGTTTTAGAGTCCTTTCTCTCAGTTTCTCTGTATTTCCCTTTTCAAAGTGTGTAAAAAACGGCGTTTTCGCTTAATTAATAAAAGTTTGATGTTTCATAACGTAATTATGGTGTTTCCTTGAAAAATAATAACTTAATTGCATATCATACATCACTTTAGTCGTACGCACTGACACGAGAATTGTCGCGGATCTAATAGTCACTTTCCTTTCTCCAGAAAGAGAGGAGGAGAAGGAGGTGAACCAAGACTTTCAAGCTGTCTTATCCATACAACACTCGTTCAAGTCGCAAGAAAAGAATGGAAGACTTTGAGCAAGAGAATGAAGAACTCAGAGAAGAGATTAATACTCTCAAAGGTACTATTGAAAGGCTCAATAGTATGGTGGAAGCCCTGGTAGTTGCGCAGAATCGACCAACGCCAGAAGAACCGCAAAGGACTGTGGTTTCCGAGATTGTTTCTACTCCTGTTCCTCAGTATACCATGCCGCCTGATCGACCTTGGGGCATGCCGTATAACTTTACTCCAGAAGGTTACATACCTCCAGCTTCTGAAGCTCCAAAAGTCACTATGGATATGCGTCCACCGGAGGGTTACAAACCTCTGGAAATTGAAGTTCCAAGAGCAACGGCAATGGGTTTCACACAACAGAATGCTGAGATTCCAAGATCTGCTGTCATGGCTTCTCCACAGCCCATTATGCATACTTTTCCCCCGCAGGGCGGACAAGTATATCATCACACTCCCAGTGAGGACGCTGGCGTGTATGAAAGATTGGACGAGTTCCAGGAACAGTTTCTGCAAATGCAGAAGGAACTCAAGACTCTCCGAGGACAAGATCTATTTGGAAAGAATGCTGCAGACCTCTGTCTGGTTCCAAATGTTAAGATTCCTCACAAATTCAAAAAAGTACCAGAATTCGAGAAGTACAAAGGGAATTCATGCCCACAAAGTCATCTCGTAATGTACGCTCGAAGAATGTCAACTCAGACTGATAATCAACAATTGCTCATTCATTATTTTCAAGACAGCCTGACTGGTGCTGCACTCAAATGGTACATGAACTTGGACAGTTCAGAGATTCGTACTTTTCGAGACCTCGGAGAGGCCTTCGTCAAACAGTATAAGTACAATCTGGATATGGCTCCCGACAGAGATCAACTCCGGGCCATGACTCAAAAGGATAGAGAAAGCTTCAAGGAATACGCTCAAAGATGGCGTGAAGTTGCTGCTCAAATTTGTCCGCCACTTGAAGAGAAA